>NC_139962.1:54101660-54701660 GCF_963454915.1 Gymnoscopelus microlampas | reverse complement strand
ACCTTCCAGATAAATATAGATATTGAGATTTATTTTGGAATTGCTTGTATTACCTTAAACTTTTGCACAATAGTAGTAGTACTACTAGTACAGGTATATTGTTACTGTGTTAGCCTTTGATCAAGACTATCGTAGATGTATTTTATCGGGTTTGACTTCTACTTTCATATCTCTGTAGCCTTGGATTACAATACTGCATTATAATATATGACAGTCATGTATCAAGGCTATATCCGCGCTGTGTCGTTTATGGTTTATATTAACCTTTGAAATGTTGCAGTTGGATGAGATTTATCTTGGTTATATTATCTAATCGGACCGGAGCCACAGAGCAAAGATCAAGTTTTATTATGATTTATCTCATTCTTCAAGAGTGCCGTCTAAGGACACCAAGTTAGGCTGAGCAGGGTCCGCCCGCCTGGGGTTGGGTTTGGTTAGACTTTGTCTTCAACTTAGCCTTGCATCAAGATGGATTTGATCCAGTCTGACTTTAACTTACTCGTATCATAGATATGAAAATGTCTATGATGAAAAATATAGATATAAAATACTGTACATCTGTAATAGTCTCTCGATCCAAGGCTAGTCTTCACTCTGTCCTATTCATGAACAAACATGATAGATGTTTAGGTGCCTAATAGAGAAGAAGACGAGAAAGGATTTTACAGTAGAAATTGTCATAATAGTAAATGCATTGAGGATGATTGTAAACCAGGGGTCTTCAACAGGGGGTCCGGGACCCCTAGGGGGTCCTCAGAGTTACTACAGGGGTTCCGTCAAATATTTGTGTGATATGACTTTCTTTTTTACGTTAACCACTTGAACCCTAGCATCCCTTTTCTGAGGAGAACTTTAGCCAAAAATAGCACATCTACAAGCTCACAACGCCTAGCGCTGCGAGGCGTTGTGAGCTTGTAGATCGGCTATTTTTGGCAAAGAGGTATCTGTGTAGAGGGAAACAAGAGCAGACCAAGTAAACAAAAAAAGTTGAATCTGAAACACAATTTTATACAATATAGAGTACAATATAGAGGGGGTCCCGGCTTCATCTCTCTCTCAGCTAGGGGGTCCTTGGCCTGAAAACGTTGAAGACCCCTGTTGTAAACGACAGTAAGCTGATGGATGCTTAAAGTTAAAGAATTATCAGTATTACTTGGATGGGGATTAGAATCAACAATTGGGTAGAGGGGTATTAACCTTAGCCCTGCATGGCCAAACTAATATCACTGCAAATTATTTTTTTGTAATGGCAGATTGGACTGGTTCCCACTTCCCAGGCTATAGTAACCTTGCATTGCACTTTCACTTCCTTTCCAAAATATTTCTGGTTTAATTTGTTAACTTCTGCTGACTAGACGGACAAGAACATTGTTCCCGTCAACTAAATAAATGAAACAGGAACTATCTTTACAAGTGTTTTACAAGTGCAACTTCAATTTCAGCACAATCTCATTCTCAAAGCGGGCTCCTGTCCGGGGACCCCCAGGGGTCCTTGAGGGGGTTTCCAGGGGAGGTCCCCAGCAAAATGAGGAAGTGTTTAAACACTTGTATTTGCTACTTGAAAATAGCTGATCTACAAGCTCACAAGCTTGTAGATCTGCATGGAGAATTTTTATTTTATTTTTTTAGGGGGGGGGGGGGGTTTGCCTCTGGGGGCACCACCTTTTTTGTGTAAAAACAGGAACTTGCTTTGTCCCCTCCCCTTTCTTAGTCCACTTCCTCCTGGGTGCTTCTGTGTTTATTCATACTAACAACAACACTACATGTTTAGGGGCAGTGGTGCTGAACAGTAAACAAACCAACATACAGTATAAGTGTATACAGGGTATCTGCAATTTTTTTTTAAGTTGCAATTTAATTACTTTTAAGACCTTTTTAACACCAAATTGGCCAAATGGTCAAATATTACGTAAGAAAGAGGCAAACATTGTCGCAATGCGAGGCGCTGTGAGCTTGTAGATCGGCTATTTTCACCAGGGACGTGCACAGATAGACTCTAGGTGGTGCTAGAGCACCTGCCCTTTGCCCTCTTGACCAGAAGTGCCCTTTTGAAAAGAAGGGGAAAAAAGTTTTTTTTTTTCCCGGGGTCCGGGACCCCTTGGGGGTCCTCAGAGTTACTACAGGGGGTCCGTCAAATATTTATGTGATATGATTTTTCTTTTTACCATAACCACTCGAAACCTAGCATCCCTTTTCTGAGGAGAACTTTAGCCAAAAATAGCCGATCTACAAGCTCACAACGCCTCGCCCTGCGAGGCGTTGTGAGCTTGTAGATCGGCTATTTTTGGCAAAGAGGTATAGGTGTAGAGGGAAAAAAAGAGCAGACCAAGTAAACAAAAAAAAGTATAATTTACTTGAGCACCTGCCCCTCAAAATGTCTGTGCACGCCACTGATTTTCACCATATTTGTCCGTGGAACAGAGTCAATCTAAACGTGATGCCTACGATTCCAAGTGCTTGTCAGGGTGGGGCGGGGGTCCCCGGTTCAAAAAATATGATTATTTTCGGGGGTCCCTCCCGGGGCCTGAAAAGGTTGAGAACCACTGGATTAGAGAACCACTAGACCTACAGAAACCCCCTATCACCCTTCACCCATCTCCCTGTGTCCACAGACCTGTCTACTGGCTTGGGAAGGACACCCTCCGGGTGTCAGCGGCCCTGTTTGCAGAGAACCGTCGACGCCTGGTGGAGGGGCTGAAGGCCAAGGAGGACCTTCTGCCCAAGTCAGTGGTGGTGCTGCAGGGAGGAGAGCAGACGCAGAGGTTCTGTACCGACACGGACCTCGTCTTCAGACAGGTAGGAGGAGCCAGTGGTGGGAAAAAGTCACTCACATTTCTTACTCCAGTAAAAGTATCAATACTGCAATGTAGAAATACTCTGTTACTTTAAGTAAAAGTCCGGAATTCCAAAATTTACTTGAGTAAGAGTACAAAAGTGTTGGCATCAAAATGTACTTAAAGTACTCATTGTGCAGAACATTTTCAAATGTATAACATGTATAAACATCTTTTGAAAATGTTTGAAAATAGCCGATCTACAAGCTTACAATGCGTCGCGATGCGACGCATTGTAAGCTTGTAGATCGGCTATTTTCAAATGGCTGAAATGTATATAGGGCTGAAGTGGTTAATATGTTTTCTAATAATAATCAAAATCTACAAAGTAACTACTAAAGTTGTCAAATAATTGTAGTGGAGTAAAAGTACAATATTTGCCTCTGAGATGTAGTGGAGTAGAAGTAAAAGTGCTGAAAATTTGAAATACTCCAGTAAAGTAAAAAATACCTCAACATTGTTCTTAAGTACAGTACTTGAGTAAAAAATTGTACTTTACAGGTACTGGTAGGAGCTGGCACCATTATCACATTTTACTTGACGATTATTAGTTGTCATGCAAATAATTGCGACTATACATTTTTTTTATTGTGTATGAATAAAACATTACATTTCTGTTTGCCTTTAACCTGTTTAAACCCAGCATCCTTACTGTGGGGAAGGCTTTAGCTTTTTATTAACCCTTTAAGACCTGAAGCCGATTCTACAAAATGTCTTCTAAATCCCAACAGTATTCTGAAAAAAAGTTTCTATATCAGTGGTGCTCAAACTTTTCCATGTCAAGGACCCCCAAATGTATATGTATTTGGCCGTGGACCCCCATCTCAAAATATATTGTCCAGGGACCCCCAGAAGCAAAGATTTGAGTTAAAAATGTTTGCTTGAAAACAATACATATTCAAAGATTTGCACACATTTTCACGATTTTTCAAAAATAGCAGATCTACAAGTTCATAGCGCGGCACTCGCTATGAGCTTGTATATCTGCTATTTTTGAATAACCAACGTGTAAAATAATGCTTTTTAGCTCAAATCAAAACGTGACACAGATGCGTTTCAGATCTTAATGGGTTAAACCATTTTGCAATAGGGGGGTCGCAGGCAGAGGCTATGGCTATTTGGGGGTCTTTGTCCTATCCAGTAGAATACTTATTTGTAAAAATGGCTCCATTCAAATTCATATACTTTCTGGTCATTTCTATCCACAACTGCAGTACAGCCTAAAAAGCTCTATTAACTGCGTGTGATGTCACTGGTAGGCGAGTTTCTGAACTGTCCACAGCCCTCCTCTGAGTAGAGACCGGGTAGACAAGCTTCAGTGAGGACCGATTGTTTGAAGATAGGTTAACAATGAGTGAAGGGCTCCATTTAACCCATTAAGACCGGGAACGCATCTGTGTCATTTAAACATTTCTTTGGCTGTTCAAAAAAATCCGCTATTTTTTTGAAGAATCGTGAAAACTTGTGCAAATCTTTGAATATATATGTATGTTTTTAAAGCAAACATTTTTAACTCCAATATTTGCTTCTGGAGGGTCCCTCGAACAAAAATATTTTGGCGGCCAAATACTTATGATTTTGGGGGTCCTTGACATGAAAAAAGTTTGAGAACCGCTGATATTATAACAAGTTTTTTCAAAAAAATGTGGATTTAGAATACATTTGTTGTATCCACAGAAGCAAAGATTTGAGTTAAAAACTTTTGCTTGAAAAAATATATATGTATTCAAAGATGTTCACACATTTCCATGATTTAAAAAAAATAGCAGATCTACAAGCTCATAGCGCGGCACTCTGTGCCGCGCTATGAGCTTGTATATCTGCTATTTTTTGAATAGCCCAAAGAAATCTTAAAATGACACACGGATGCTTTCCCCGGTCTTAAAGGGTTAAGTACAGTGCTTGCAGTAAATGCACTTACAGTAGTTTGCTGTCCACCGCTGTCATCATCAGTGACACCTAATCTCCTCCGTGGTCATTTAGGAGTCCTTCTTCCACTGGGCTTTTGGAGTGACTGAAGCAGATTGCTTTGGAGCCATTGATGTGGACACGGGGAGATCCATCCTGTTTGTCCCTAAACTGCCGGACAGCTACGCCACTTGGATGGGAGAGTGAGTCATATTGATCTCTAAGCAGAGATTTACAAAGAGGCTATGGGCAAGAGATTGAGTTTACCAGTATGATGCTCTGATGAACAATATGCAGAATGTTTTATTCACATTTCAAAATTAATCTTATTGTCATAGTGATTTTTTTTCAACTATGTAAGGGTAAGATAATTCACAAAAATGTGTCTCCTTTTTATCTCGCTGTTCGGTAATTAATCCATTAAGACCTGGAACGCATCTGTGTCATTTTAAGATTTCTTTGGCTATTCAAAAATAGCTGATATACAAGCTTATAGCGTGGCACCGAGTGCCACGCTACGAGCTTGTAGATCTGCTATTTTTGAAAAATCATGAAAATGTGTGCTTCAAATCTTTGCTTCCGGGGGGTCCCTGGAACAAAATATTTTGAGATGGGGGTCCGTGGCCACTGATCTGAGAACCACTGATATTATGGCTTAAGTTTTTTCAAAAAACTTTTAAGATTTAGAAGACATTTGTAGAATCCCCTGAAGCAAAGATTTGAGAAAAATTGCTTTAAAAATATATATATATTCAAAGATTTGCATACATTTTCAAGATGTTTCAAAAATAGCAGATCTACAAGCTCATAGCGCGGGAGTGCCGCGCTATGAGCTTGTAGATCTGCTATTTTTGAATAGCCCTAAGAAATCTAAAATGACGCACTGAAACTTAATGGGTCTTAATGGGTTAATTCATGGTTAAATTGTGTAAAGTAGTTTACGGTAAATGTGACAGTACTTTGGACAGACATATTGAATACCGTCTTTATTTTGTCTATATAATTATAAACACTTTCATGTTGCCTCGCTCTCGCTCGTCTTGTTCATTTAAAAGGCATGACTAATTAAGTGTTTCTTGAACAGCAAGTTGTGGCCCAGAAATAATGTTTGATGTTCTGCCACGGTCACAGTTTCAATTAGGGAATATTGTGCCATGTAATATATTGGTTCCTGAATTAATAGTGAATACAAACTTCTTTTATGGCATATATATACTGGACTAAATAATGTGTTTATTACATTTCATACCATGCCCTCCTTGACATTCATCTTGGGCATTTGAATTTAATTTGGATGGAGTGACAGTACTGTAAATGCCTGAAAATGGTTCATAACCCCCCACCCCCACCCCACCAACACCACCCAAAAGAAACGACACCAAAAACATTCTTGCAGCAGAACATCAATAATAGAAATGTTGTTGCCGCCGTGCTTACCGTTAATAACACTGACGCACAGGGGGGTGTTTGGAAGGAAAAGAAATCATGCCTGCAGCATTAAAAACAGCTTCCCTCGCGCCTACAAGATTATGCTAAAATAACACGGGAATTATCACTTTAGTTGAACTTGGTGAGAAAAGTTGTCAGGATGTTGATACAAATTTGCATTCTGTGAGGAAAGGAGCGATCCAATTCTTTATGAATACTTGAGAGAGGTGCATCTGTAGTGCAACACATGAAATGTGAATAATTCATATTTGTATTCTTTGTGGTTGTGAGATTCATGTTAAATGGGGCATTGCTTCTTTAGAAGATAAGAAAATAAGGCTCTATCTCTATGCATGCGTTGACTAGTTGGCGTCACTCGTGAGTTGTTCATTTTTCATTCAGGGTTTATAAATCTCAGCAGTTTCATGTTACAGAGGACTCTTCTCTTGTTTCGTTCTATTAAGTTTGTTTTGTCCTGTGTCTTTCAGTCCTGCAACTGTCTCATAACTACAGAATCATATTTGTACTGTACGACCAGCCTTATGTCAGTAAAAACATATACACACACATTGATGTGTTATGGCAAAGTTCATGGCCTCAGAGGCATTATATGGTATATGTGTTTTAAAATTCTATATTCTTAGTTGACCGGAGTCCCCCAGGGGTCTGTGCTAGTGTCCCCCTTCCTTTTTTCCCCTCTACACTAAACATCTTTGCCGAAAATAGCCAATCCACAAGCTTGTACGAACTTAATCTGCTATTATCAGTGTTCGCCTCAGAATAGGGATGCTAGGGTTCATGTGGTTAAAATGATTAGATCTCCTTTGTTATCACTAATTCAGTGCTTTTTTTATGTTGACAGCATCCATCCTAGAGAGCACTTCAAGCAGAAATATGCGGTGGATGAAGTGCAGTACGCATGTGATGTAAGTCTGCCCGTGTTGGGGTGTGTGTGTGTGTGTGTGTGTGTGTGCTCATCCTCATACGCCCGCTGACCTTTTCCTCACGCAGTGACTGTCTGAACTCTGATGTTAACCCATTCAAGCCGGGAACGCATCTCTGTAATTTTAGATGTCTTTGGCTATTCAAAAATAGCAGATACAAGCTTGTAGATCTGCTTGCAAATCTTTGACTATAGATTTGTTTTAGCGAACATTTTTAAATATTTTTAGATGGGGGGTCCACGGCCAAATACATATCATTTTGGGGGTCCTTGACATGAAAAAGTTTGAGAACCACCATATATAGCAACATACCTTTTTTCAAAAAACTGTTAGGATTTAGAAGACATTTGTAGAATCCCCAGAAGCAAAGATTTGAGTTACAAATGTTTGCTTAAAATATATATATCTATTCGCACAAAGATTTGCACAAAATGTCCAAGTTTTTTTCCCAAAAATAGCAGATCTACAAGTTCATAGCGCGGCACTCGGTGCCGCGCTATGAGCTTGTATATCGGCTATTTTTCAATAGCCAAAGAAATCTAAAATGACACAGATGCGTTCCCGGTCTAAATGGATTAAGTTATTGAGCTGTGAAGTTGGAGGGAGTGGGTGCACTGCTTCCGTAGGCCGTTTTAAAGGTGAAAGCTTTCATTCTTTTATTTGAAGCCGTGGGCGAAAATGTAAGCGGGGCGCGCCGGATGGTATGACGACCGATCGAGTGGGTACCATGACCTTCTAGAATTTGCAATGGGCTCTGTGCACAGCAGCCATATTGGAAAGAAATTGGGCCTCTTCCTTACTTCCTTCACAGTGGTTCTCAAACGTTTTGATTTCAAGAGAGTGTACACCAGTTACACACCCGTAAGGTGCCATTTGGAACCCCCTCAATGGACCATGAGGGTACCTGAACCACATTTTGAGACCCACTGGTGTAGTAGTGTGTCCAGTGAGCCAGCATGCACAATATCCGCATCCTGACTCTGTTTGACCAGAATGGAACAGAGCCTTAATTAGTATAATTGGTAAATGGTAAGACCTGTGAAGGATTTTTTCCCCCCAAAATGGCTGCTGTGCCTAGAGCCTATTGCAACATAACCTCGGTCCCAGCCTCACTCATCTGCGAAGAGAAGAGCCTGGTCACGACCTAAAGCAGCGAGTGTCTAGGAAGTCCTGAGTGGACATGATTTCCGTTTCCCCTGGAAACTATATTTTTTGACCAATCACAACACTCGTTTCATTCACGGAGAATGTTAACAGATTTGTAAAGCATCAACGTCATATCCTTGGGTGGTACTTCCGCCAAATTCAACCATTTCCGGTTGTCAACTTCCTAGACAACCAACATCCCAGGTCTTGCCCAGGGTGATTGCAACATGAGAGTAGCTCAGCCACGTTTAACTCTTTCACTGCCAAGGACCACTTTTACGACCATCTTTCCAAAGGTCCAAACTGCCAAAGAAGACTATCACGACTTTTTCGTTTTCAATGGTCTTCCATCAGATTGCGCTGTTTCTCCAGCTTTTTATTAAACAGAAAATGCATTCATGGTTAACGGCATCGGTATACCAATTTTATCCAATCAGGATGGAGAACTCAGTCAGGATACAGATTAAGCAAGTGAAATGATGACACAAAGAAATGAGCAGACACAATTGGAACTGGAACACTATACTAATGAAGCTGATAAATGGGTACTCTCTCCTGATGGGCTGCAATTTTGTCACCTACCTGAAAATGTATTTTCTGTTTATTAACCCATTGAGACCTGGAACTGTCTCATTTTTAGATTTGAGCTAAAAAGCATTATTTTACACTTTGGGCTATTCAAAAATAGCAGATATACAAGCTCATAGCGCGGCACCGAGTGCCGCGCTACGAGCTTGTAGATCTGCTATTTTTGAAAAATTGTGAAAATGTGTGCAAATCTTTGAATATATATATTTTTAAAGCGAACATTTTGAACTCAAAAATTTGCTTCTGGGGGTCCCTGGAACAAGATATTTTGATGGGGGTCCGCGGCCAAATACATATAATTTTGGGGGTCTTGACATGAAAAAGTTTGAGCACCACTGATATAGAAACAAACGTTTTTCAGAAAACTGTTGAGATTTAGGAGACATGTAGAATCGGTTTCAGGTCTCAATGGGTTAAAGAGCTGGAGAACAAACACACTTTTACTATCAGAACATAGAGCTTTAACCTTTTAACAAAAACCCTTTTTGTTTTAACCAAGTAATATCACTTACCCTACCTTTAACCCTCTCCTGCATTCTCACTGCTGTGTTCCTACAGATTGTTGACGTCCTGTCCAACCTGACGCCTGCAGTCCTCCTCACTCTGGTACGCCTCTTGAGACTTTTTACATTCATGTTATATTTAGACATGCTTGCTGGGGGGGGCTGGGTGCGGGGTCCATGGCTCTGCTTTTGATATCCCTCCCCGTTCATGCATTTTTTATCGCTGGTGGGGGGATACACTTGCACTGAAGCATACATTCGACTTGAGCCTAAATGTCAGTGTGTCAGGATTACAAAGAAACACAAATTAAATCAGGTGATTTCATTAAAGTAAAAAGAGGAACATTTATATTTTCTTGTCTTTCGCCACCATTATGTAATCAGCCAATGTTCATGTTTTTTTATTTGTTTCCCCTTGTAAGCCATATACTCTCATTCTTTGTACTTTAACCCATTTAGACCGGGAAAGCATCTGACGGTGTCATTTTCAGATGGGGCTATTACAAAAATAGCAGATATACAAGCTCATAGGTGCTGCGCTATGAACTTGTAGATCTGCTATTTTGGGAAAAAACATTTTTTGCTAATCTTTTAATATACATATTTTCAAGCGAACATTTGTAACTAGAATCTTTGCTTCTACAAATGTTTAAAAAAATATATATTCAAAGATTTGCACTCATTTAAAAAAAAAAATAATCAAAAAATAGCAGATCTACAAGCTCATAGCGCGGCACTCGGTGCCGCGATATGAGCTTGTATATCTGCTATTTTTGACTAGCCAAAGAAATCTTTAAATGCCAGAGATGCGTTCCCGGGTTGAATGGGTTAATAATTAGTATGTTAACATGAACACAAAAGACTTGAAAGTGAAATAATGAATTCGTTTTTTTGCTTTTATCTTCCTTTTGTCCAGCGAGGGCAGAACACAGACAGTGGGAGTATCTGCCGTGAAGCGTCCTTTGAAGGAATCAGCGGGTACGTTTGATTGGCATCGGTTATAATTCCCCGAGGTATAATCGTACATTGTTCGACAAGGTTGTCGGGGAGTTTATTGTCAAGTATATGGTGGTGAGAGGGGCCTCTGGCTTACAGATTGTTGGCAAGATTATTCTTATTTTCTGAGCTAATTTGATTGGACAGATCTCACTTGTACGTTATTAATTCATGGCCAACTTGCTGTCTCCTCCACTGGCCTTAATCCCTTGGATTAGTTATTTTATGTTTTTTTTACGCCATACTGTATATATGTAACTGTGTGTGTGTGTGTGTGTGTGTGTGTGGGGCATATACATGTATGCTGTGTGCAGTAGCAGTCTTTGATTTGTCCCATGTGCAGGGTATGTCTTTGGGGAAAGAAATAGCTTTTTATCGGCCTTCGGTTCAGATGCTGTTCTTTTAATGATAATCCCTTTATCTAGGGATTTTAAAGTTCTCAACACATTTCATGTCATACAGTACATATATCTGTGTTTTCTTTTTGATTGTAAAAGCCTGTATCCCCTCTGTTTTCAGCTGTAGAAAAGGTACAAATGAATTGTCTAGTACCGTAGCTACCATACACTTATTGCAATACCAATTTGGTTCTGTGTAATGAAATGAAATGATTCCCTGCTATGATGGTGCAGGATAGATGGTGGATGATAATGACTTTTTTTTTTCACAAAGGCTGTCAATTTACTGTAGTGACATATTGCTGTATCTTTGATTTACCAGGTTCCAAGTAAACAACACTCTTCTCCACCCAGTCATTGTGGAATGGTAAGACATTTTTCTAACTATATTAGACGAGTATATCTCTGCTGTCCGGCAGAAACCAGCTAACTCCAAAATGTTCATGTTTCAGGAAAATGAAACAAAAAATGGAGTTAGGAGGTTTTGTTCATCATTGATAAGAACAGCTGAATGGACCTCCAAGCTCACAATGCAAAAGCGTCATCTGACCAGCTGGTTTCTGCCCGACAGCAACAATATCAAAGTATTAGAAGCCTGTTAAAGATGCTAATAATTTGTATTTGGACATAAACAGCTGTTCAGTCATTGAGCGGTTGCGGTGGCCTTGCCCCGGTTATCTACTCTAACCCTTTCAATACGGGAATGCATCTGTCATTTCAGATTTTAACCACTTTAACTATTATGTTCATACTTTGGCTATTCAAAAATAGCAAATCTACAAGATTCAAGATTGCTTTATTTGTCATTTGTTTTCCATCTGCGAACAGTGTTAGAAAATAAACAAAATTATGTTTCGCCAAGTAAAAAGACAGCAGAATTCATAAAGGAATAAAAACAAACAGTGCAGAAACATACCCTATCGACCTGAATAAAAAGACCTAAAAACTAAGAATTCATGTTATGAAAATAAGCATACCCAGATAAAGGGAAAAGCTTGTTGCGCAGCACCAAGTGCCACGCTATGAGCTTGTAGATCTGCTATTTTTTGAAAAATCATGAAGATTTGTGCAAATCTTTGAATACATCTTTTTTAAAGTGAACATTTGTAACTCAAATCTTTGCTTCTGGGGATTCTACAAATGTACACACCTTTTTTACAAAATGATATGTATTTGGCCGCGGACCCCCATCTCAAAATACGTCGTTCCAAGGACCCCCCCCAGAAGCAAAGATTTGAGTTAAAAATGTTTGCTTTAAAGAACATGTATATTCAAAGATTTGCACACATTTTCAAGATTTTTCAAAAATAGCAGATCTACAAGCTCATAGCGCGGCACTCGGTGCCGCGCTATGAGCTTGTATATCTGCTATTTTTGAATAGCCCAAAGTATAACACAAACGTTTAAAGTAGTCACACAGACGCGGTCCCGGTCTTACCGGGTTAAATTGCGTGTCTGCCAGCCTGTCCGTGTGCCTGTTTCTGTGTTAGAGAGCCCCTCCTGCGTGCCGTGATGGTGTCCGTGCCGCTCTGCCTATCGCTGGCATTAAGACTTTTGCACCCTCCAGACAAATTGACATTTCCTGGAATGAGGATGAATGCTGCTCAGGCACACTCCTCTCGGGGAAAGCAGACTTGTTTGGTTGCCCCCATACCGCCCCCCACCCCTCCCTACCCCTCCTCTCTTTCTCTCTCTCCCTTTCCCCTCTTTATCTTCATCGTTTGCTTGTGTGTACGGCCGGTCCTTTGGGCATTCTTTTCATCTTTTCAGGTGCCATTAGCGTTGCCACTGGTTACTGAAGTTTTCTCGCGTTAGTTTTTATCGGTGGTATTCTTATACGCTGCATGTCGAAACCCCATTAGTCGCTGGTATGTGTTACCGCGATTAAACGATGGGACTGCTAATTGTCAGATACTGTATTATACCACCCTCGTCAAGAAAAGGAGCTCTTGCAGCTCGGTTTATGTTCATGCAGTGGTGGAAAGAGTACTCACGTTTTTTTACTCGAGTAAACGTATCAGTACCGCAATGTAGAAATACTTTGTTCACAAGTAAAAGACCGGAATTCAAAACGTACTTGAGTAAAAGTACAAAGGTATTGATATCCAAAAATATACTTGACTCATTCACTGCCAGACTTATTTCTGGCTGTGTTTGCCCACTGCCAGAGATTTCTGTATTTTTTTTTACCTTTTCAACTGGTCACAGAAAATGTATATCCAGATTTGAGTTACAAATGTTCGCTTTAAAAATATATATATATTCAAAGATTTGCACACGTTGTCATGATTTTTTCAAAAATAGCAGATCTACAAGCTCATAGCGCGGCACTCGGTGCCGCGCTACGAGCTTGTAGATCTGCTATTTTTGAATAGCCAAAGAAATTACACAGCTTCTTTCCCGGTTTAAATGGGTTAACTGAGGTTCCAAATTGTGGCATATCATCTGAAGGACTCCCTAAACCCATTCAGACACATTACTCCTCATGGAAAGATTCCTGCAGACCCGGGAATCCTAATACGTCTCATGCCTTGTAGAGGATTTAATAGAGCCAGGTGTTCCATTGCCGAGATCTGATTACTGTCAAAGCCCTTGTTTAAATAGGTGTCTGATTACGCTTCTAACCTATAACATTGTACATTGTTGTTAATTGCTTGCTTTTAATTGCTTGCAATTATGTCACCTCTTAACCCTGTTTTTGCATACTTTAGGGTTAGGGTTAATGGGTGTAGGCTTTTACTAAATAGAATATTTTGACATAGGTTACATCTTATAATGTTTTAACTCATTAAGACCTGGAACTGTGTCATTTTTTGATTTGAGCTAAAAAGCATTATTTTACACTTTAGGCTGGTCAAAAATAGCAGATCTACAAGCTCGTAGCGCGGCACTCTTTTTGAAAAATCGTGAAAATGTGTGCAAATCTTTGAATATTTATATTTTTAACTCAGATCTTTGCTTCTGGGGGGTCCCTGGAACAAAATATTTGTATGGGGGTCCGCGGCCAAATACATATCATTTTGGGGGTCCTTGACATGAAAAAGTTTGAGCAACACTGATATAGAAACATACGTTTTTCAGAAAACTGTTGAGATTCAGGAGACATGTAGAATCGGCTTCAGGTCTCAATGGGTTAAGTGAATAAGTGACAGCCACTGCATATACATTATTTTCAGATTCCAATTCCAAGCTGAAAAACATTTGCCTACAGAAGCTGAGACTCGACGTGTGATTTGAACGTCGGCTACGCATACATCAAGCTGACAAATTGATAAAAGGCGAGCATTGCATTGAAATGAAAGTTGTTTACGTCTTTCCATTAAAAACAGAAAGTCACCAAAATACATTACTTGTGAAGGGCTGCCAAAACCTTCGCATACAACTGTACAACATACATAATGGAAACTGGCCCATATTATGTCCTTTGATCTGGGTGTGTGTATATCTCCCGGATGTAAAGCGCCTTTGAGTACCTAGTAAAGCGCTATTTAAATCTGAGATATTAATATTAGTATAGATAATATTATTTATATACTGTACAGGTGTATCACAAAATGTTTTTTTTTTTTTGTTTGTTGTTGTTGGGGTTTTTGTGCGCGCAATGTTTAAAACAAAGACATTTTCTACGTCCACTAAATAATTCTTTCTTCATTATTAAAATATGTTTGAGAAGTTATGCCCATATCAGTTTGAGCAACACAGATATTTTGAGGACTCATATAGTTTGGCCCGGACGGGGTAGGAAGGAAGTACGGCCGTCCAAGATTGAAATAACAATATCCTAACCCATTGAGACCGGGAACGCATCTGTGTCATTTTTTGATTTCTTTGGCTATTGAAAATTAGCAGATATACAAGCTCATATATCTATTCACCTGTTTTCTAGGCTGTGTGTTTTCCACTTCCTGTCGATTTGATCCAATGAAATCCAATGAAACTGGTCAGATGACCAATGATATCCAATGAAATCGACAGGAAGTGGAAAACACAAAGCCTAGGAAACAGGTGAATGTGAGCTTGTAGATCTGATAATTTTGAAAAATCGCGAACATTTGTGCAAATCTTTGTGTATGTATATATATATATATGTATGTATGTATGTATGTATGTATGTATGTATGTATGTATGTATGTATGTATGTATGTATGTATGTATGTATGTATGTATGTATGTATGTATGTATGTATGTATGTATGTATGTATGTATGTATGTATGTATGTATGTATGTATATATATATATGTGTATGTATGTATGTATGTATGTATGTATGTATGTATGTATGTATGTATGTATGTATGTATGTATGTATGTATGTATGTATGTATGTATGTATGTATGTATGTATGTATGTATGTATGTATGTATGTATGTATGTATGTATGTATGTATATATATGTGTATGTATGTATGTATGTATGTATGTATGTATGTATGTATGTATGTATGTATGTATGTATGTATGTATGTATGTATGTATGTATGTATGTATGTATGTATGTATGTATGTATGTATGTATGTATGTATGTATGTATGTATGTATATATATATATGTGTATGTATGTATGTGTATATATATATATATATATATATATATATATATGTTTTTAAAGGGAACATTTGTAACTCAAATTTTTGCTCCTGCAAAAAACTTATGTTGCTATAATATCAGTGGTTCTCAAACCTTTTTTATGTCAAGGACCCCCCAAAATTATATGTATTTGGCCGCGGACCCCCATCTCAAAATATGTTGTTCCAGGGACCCCCAGAAGCAAAGATTTGAGTAAAAAAATTATATGTCTATTGAAAGATTTGCACACATTTTCATGATTTTTCAAAAAATAGCGGATCTACAAGCTCGTAGCGCGGCACTCGGTGCCGCGCTACGAGCTTGTAGATCTGCTATTTTTGAATAGCCAAAGAAATCTAAAAATGACACAGATGCGTTCCCGGTCTGAATGGGATAATCCGAGAGACAGGTAAGAGGTTTTTTTTTCGTATACCGTATATAGAAGAAAGAATGTTTCAGGCAGAGCGTCCTGAAGGCATTGAGATGCCCAGAAGAATCTCAGGCCTGTCAATCAAGTTACATGTCAAAGTGAATGGAATCTTTCTTCTCCTGATTCTAAAATTCAAATCACCTCCCTGCTTTTTCATGCTTTTTTTTCCCCTTTTCAGACCAGAGAAGAATACAATGTAGTTTTCTACATGACCTGCAGTACATAATAATAAGTATCGCAGTTGCAATATGCTGCAGGAATGACAATATCTGTTCATGCATTGTGTTGCTAATATCATTGCCATACAGAATGTCCAAAACTTTTACTTTTCAGAATTCAAATTTAAAAACGGCACCAAAAAATATATATAGCAGATCTACAGCTTGTAGATTATTATTTTTTAATGCTTTTGTGTGACACACTAGTATGATCAAGTAGGGCATTAATTTACAAAAAAACATAAACGGTTAATCCATTAATACTGGGAATGCATCTGTGTGTAACCACATTAACCATTATTACCAGAGTAGATCCGCTACTTTGGAAAGTTGAGAACATTTGTGCAAATCTTTGAATATATGTGTATATATATATTTTTTTTTTAAAGGGAACATTTGTAACTCAAATCTTTGCTCCTGGAGGGGGGTCCCTGGAACGACATATTTTGAGATGGGGGTCCGCGGCCAAATACATATAATGTTGGGGATCCTTGACATGAAAAGGTTTTGTTCCAGGGACCCCCAGAAGCAAAGATTTGAGTTAAAAAATGTAAAATATATATATATATATATATATATATATATATATTGAAAGATTTGCAAACATTTTCACGATTACAAAAAAAGCAGATCTACAAGCTCGTATCGCGGCACTCGGTGCCGCACTAGGAGCTTGTAGATCTGCTATTTTTGAAGAGCCAAAGTACAGTAGTAAATAATGGTTATAGCTGAAATCTAAAATGACACGGTTTGTGTTCCCGGATTGAATGGGTTAAAATATGGAGAAAAGAGGTTTCTGCCCGACAGTGAAGATGTGCTGTTTGGGTGCTGATCTGAGAACGGCTTCCTGATTGATGCCTTGTCTCTCTGTCTGTCTCTCCCTGCAGCCGTCTGGTGAAGACAGACATGGAGCTAGAGGTCCTACGTTACACCAACAGGATCTCAAGTGACGCTCACAAAGAGGTACGGTCCTGCAGGGCAGGAGAGACAACAGTGTGTCTCAAATAATGAGAAAAATGAAAACATGTTCTAACATTTTCCCAAAGAACTTTCAAAGAAATCTTAAAAAAATCTTAATTGTTCAATTTCTTTCTTTTTTTTTTACCAATACCGACAATAGCCAATCTATAAGCTCACAGCACGTCGCAATGTGACACGTTGTGAGCTTGTCAATCTCGGAACCCAGAGACACACTAAAAAGGAAAAACGGCAACCTCTGCTGTTCTTCCTCCTGAGTGTGACTCTGGGACAATGGCGACGCAGCACATGTGCGCAAGGAAACGGGGTTTCACCGCTCCACTTCCGGTGGTGAGCTTGCGTTTTCATTCCGACTAGATAACATTTCTACACGGAACACTAACACCACTTCTCCCAGAGAACATGGATGGTTTTGGTTATAAGCCCACTTGTTTCTATGATGAAAGAGTAAGTTCAAATGTGAATATCTTTCCGTGGTTGTCTGCTCCGCGGACGCTATTGTTAAATTAGTTTCGGTTTAAGTTTCGAGTCGGGAAGGATGACGGACACCTGAATCCCGCCCACTACATTTGATTGGATAAAGCGCGGCCTCTGAAGCCACGCCCACTCCCACACAGTGTGTACACGTTCTGACGAACCTTCAAGACAGATTCCAACGCAGTGCAGAATCTGTTCTTGAGAGATTATGAGCTTGTAGATTAGGCTATTTTCACAATTTTTGAAATAGTGCTTCATAATGTATTTAGATAAGTTAAAGTTAACCAAATGTATATCACGAGCTAAAATATTTGGGAACCACTGACCTGCAGAGACGTTAGTTAGATCAGTGGTTCTCAAACGTTTTCATGTCAAATTGACATGTATTTGGCCGCAGTATCTCATGTCCAGTTGTCCACCAATAATGAAGCACCTTTGTGTCTCTGCAGCTGATGAAGCACGTGAAACCTGGAATGAAAGAGTATGAGATGGAGAGGTGAGTACTTGTAGATCAGCAGGTTATGAAAGATGCACACAAAACAGCTGGAGACATCTTCAAGAGTTGGTTAATAAATCTAAAAGTAGAGTACTTTGTTAATTCTCCATTGGATATAATCAGTCTCCATGTTTCCATTGGATATATCAGTCTCCATATGCTATTTCAGATGTTTAATTTTCTTGCCACATGTCTGTATTTAATATATCCCTGTAACCAGGGATATAATTGCACTCAGCCTTGAGTAATTAAAGAATAATTAAGGAATTCTCCAATCATACGGTTTTAGTTACTGTGGGAAAATCTTACATTCCTATTGATTAGTCAGTCAGCTGTGTACAGTACCCTCTGCTAATTGCACCATCTGCAATTCTGCATCTAAAGGATGATAACAGAACGGTGGGTTCATTACAAGGGTCAAGGTGTGAAAACTGCTGTGTTTGGATAGGAACACCATATTACCCAAAATAATCAAGCTGATGCAAGTTGCTTTGGCGCTTGGCATAGTTACAGTACAACAAAACATTACATTATTAACCCATTAAGACCGTGAAAGCATCTGTGTCATTTTAGATTTCTTTTAGCTATTCAATAATAGCAGATATACAAGCTCATAGCGCGGCACCGAGTGCCACGCTATGAGCTTGTATATCTGCTATTTTTGAAAAATTGTGAAAAGCGAACATTTTTTACTAGAATCTTTGCTTCTGGGGGTTCCTGACTCCCTGGAACAACATATTTTGAGATTGGGGTCCACGGCCATATACATGTCATTTTGGGGGTCCTTGACATGAAAAAGTTTGAGAACCACTGATATTATAGCAACATAAGTTTTTTCTAAAAACTGGATTTAGAAGACATTTGTAGAATCCCAAGAAGCAAAGATTTGAGTTACACATGTTCGCTTACATTTTTTAAATATACATTTTCAAATAATTTGCACAAATTTTCAAAAGAAATAGCAGCTCTACAAGCGTGCTGCGCTATGAGCTTGTATATTTGCTATTTTTGAATAGCCAAAGAAATCAAAAAATGACACAGATGCCTCCCCGGTCTTAATGGGTTAATGCAGGACTCTTAGCATAGAGCACACTGCAAACCTGTAAGTGTCACATGATGATGCGATGTGAGAGTGTGGTCTAGCCAACACCAACTCGGGACTCCTGAATCGCTTCCCTCCACACTCTCCTATCTACAGTAGCATCAGGGTCTTGAGCTCTAGAGTGTTGTTAGCTAAGCCGTCGCGCCGCAGTGCTTCTACGTATAGGTGGTGCGCTTCTTGCCTTTCAGGCTGTGCCCTGGGTTGGCTCCCATAGTGTCTGGCTTGCCTCTAGTTCCCGGGTGCCTGACGCAGTGCCCTGCCAGCCTCATCAAGTGTCACATACAGTATTGCAGGACACTGCAAAACAAGCATTAGAATGTTTAGAGAGCAGATGAATAACTCAAAAGCTTATAGTGAAATGTGAGAGATAATATATTCTGCGGTGACATCCATTCAGTGCCTGAGGCTTTCCTCGCAGAACTCCCACTAGTCTGTCTAATGGAGTCGCTGCATTCCGCTCAATAAGGAATTGTTTGGGGGAAAATGGCTTAAAGTGGATTTAACGTGTCAATTGATATCATAAAAGCAACGTCGGAGAGGCGTAAATATAAGCACCGCTGGAGAGGCTTTCACAGTGAATAAGCAGTTTGGGGTACCCCCCCCCCGCCACCGGCTCAACAGCTCGGCAACACCGTGAAAATGTCAGGGAGGCGTCACTTCAGAGTTATATTAAAATTGCTATCGAGGCGCTCGGGTGGTGCAGTGGTAAAGTGCCTGTCCGGCTTTGTCGAGCGTCTACACCAGTGTTTTTCAACTTTTCTCATGCCAAGGACCCCTAAATTGATATACATTTGGCCGTGGACCCCCCATCTGAAAATGTTTTGTGCCAGGTACCCCCAGAAGCAAAGATTTGAGTTGAAAAGAAATGTATAAATTCAAATATTTGCACACATTTTCACAATTTTTCAATGGCAGATCTATAAGCTCACTTGGCTGCCTCGCTATGAGCTTGTATATCTGCTATTTTTGAATAGCCAAAGCTAAGTGGTTACAATGATTGTGACGCTATGTTAACTAATTTTGCTGAGGACCCCCTGGTACCCCCCCCCCCAAGGACCACTGGTTGAGAACCACTGGTCTACACGAACACAATTGGCTTGTGTTTGGGGGAGGGAAGGGTGATTGAGCATTACAGTATACACATTCCTACGGGCTGGGGCGGCACCTGTCAGCAGGGAGTGTTGGGCGGGAGGAGTAGGACGAAGGTTCTACGTCCTCCTGGTGGGGGCTCCTCAGTAGGATACAACAGCAGTGACAACACAAACAGGTGTGTGTGGGGACTGGGGAAGAATCAATTGGCATAACGACTACATTGGATTGCAAAAAAGGGGTAAAAAGCTAAAAAGTGATCCTTTCTGCAATGTAATATTGCATTAACAGGAGTCTTTTGTATGTGCATGTGCTGTGCCCTATCTATAGTCTTGCATCACTACATAACTTACAGAAGAAAATCACTTGCAGGAACCTCCTCCTATCAGTTTCTACAATCAGTATCTAGACCTTTGCTTTTTTTATTATCTTGTCCATTGGTTCTCAAAGTGGGGTCCGGGGACCACCAGGGGTCCTTGGGGGGAGGGGGGTATCATGGGGTCCCCAGCAAAATGTGTTAATAGCGTCACAATCGTTTTAACCACTTTAAACATATTTCATACTTTGGCTATTCAAAAATAGCAGATATACAAGCTCATAGCGCGGCATTTTGGGGGTCCTTGACATGAAGAAGTTTGAGAACCACTGATCTAGTGTGTTAATCTACTGCAGAATGTCAATCAAATTCTGCTGATAAATATGTTGGTTAGGGATGGCCAAATGGAGACCATTTTATTAACCGGTTACCATTAGGCCTTACCGATTAATTAATCGATAACCGTTAAGGAAAATTTGTGTTAAAAAAAAAAGAATACATTTTATTTTGAAGGGCCAAGTTTACACAGTTTGTTTTGTGTCTCCAGCAGAGTTTCTAGTATCTATATCTCTCTCTGGAAGAGGTTGCACATGAACTCTGCAGCCGCACTGAGGCGCTCCAACACAAACATTACCAATACAAAGACGAGGAAGGAGAAGAATAAAGTGGAAGTCACGTGTGTAGGTGTAGACTTGGCCAAAAAAATATTTAAAAACATTTTGGCCCTTAAATTTTTTTTTTTTTTTAAATAATAATGATTTTAATCGTTAGTATTAATCGGTTGCCAATTTCTTAACGGTTATCGGTTGGCCATCCCTAATGTTGGTTTTCGTTTTTTTCCTGAATCCTCCATTACAGCCTGACGGTTGCTCTTCGGTGTGCAGGACAAAGCAAAGAGCACACTGCATATCAATCCCTAGTATGCATCATTCTGATGTTCTCGTTGTTCTGTCACGACAGAGAGAGGCGGCACAGAGAGTGTTTTGATGTGCACGACTGTGATGATTAGCCCGTTCAAGCTGGGAACGCAAGTTCAAAAATAGCAGATCTACAAGCTCATAGCGCGGCACCGAGTGCCGTGCTATGAGCTTGTAGATCTGCTATTTTCTTTTTTAATCGTGAAAATGTGTGCAAATCTTTGAAAAGATATATTTTTTAAACTACAGTTTTAACTCAAATCTTTGCTTCTGGGGGTCCCTGGAACAAAACTTTTTCATGTCAAGGACCCCCAAAATTATATGCATTTGTCCGTGGACCCCCCATCTCAAAATATGTTGTTCCAGGGACCCCCCGCCCCCCCTAAAAATTTTACTTTTAAAAAAAATATATATTCACAGATTTGCACACATTTTTCACGATTAAAAAAAAAAAAACAAGCTCGTAGCCCGGCACTCTGTGCCGGGCTACGAGCTTGTATATCTGCTATTTTTGAATAGCCAAAGTATAAAGTGGTTACACAGATGCGTTCCCGGTCTTAATGGGTTAAGCAAAAAGGGGGGGGGACGCTAAATAGGTTTTTTTGTGGAAAGCGTGAGGTCAGGAGTAGGGCAGGGTGAAGCGCTCTGCTAATTAGCGCTTCATGTGATCTCGGCGGTATCATTCATTTGATTTTCTTCCGCGTTGCTTGGATATGTCTTTGAAGGGGGTGTGTGTGTGTGTGTGTGTGTGTGTTCTATTTTCAGCCTGTTCCAGCACTACTGCTACACCAAAGGGGGAATGCGTCACACCTCCTACACCTGCATCTGTGGAACGTAAGACGTTGTGGAGGGAGGGATGGAAGGGATGGATGGATAGATAATTGGATGGATGACTAGATGGTTTAGATAGATGATTGGATGGATGATAAAAATGTATGGGTAGATGGATGGATAAAGAAAGAGGGAGAGAGAGAGGCTGTGGTGGAAAGTAACATTTGCTCAAGTACAATTTTGAGGTACTTTTACTTTACTGGAGTATTTCCGATTTTCTACACTTTTACTCATGCTCCACTACATCTCAGAGGCAAATATTGTACTTTTACTCCACTATAATTATTTAAAAGCTTTAGTTACTAGTTACTTTGTAGATTTCGATTATTATTACAAAACATACATTAACCACTTCAGCCATATATACATTTCGGCCTTTTGAAAATAGCAGATCTACAAGCTCACAATGCGTCGCGATGCGACGCATTGTGAGCTTGTAGATCTGCTATTTTCAAAAGCTTTTTAAACAGTTTGAAAACTTGAAATGGGACATTGTGCGTAATGAGTACTTTTACTTTTGGTACTTTAAGTATATTTTGATGCCAATACTTTTGTACTTTTACTCAATTCAATTCTGAATCCAAGACTTTTACTTGCAACAGAGTATTTCTAAATTACAGTATTGATACTTTTATTTAAGTAAAAATATCCGAGTACCTTTTCCACCACTGGAGAGAGGCCGAGAGAGTCTGGCGCTGAAAATGAACACAGACAATGAAAGGTGAAGCATTAAAGCTGCAATCCGTAATTTTGTCCCGCAAAAAAAAACATTAATTTGGCGGTCCTTGACATGAAAGGGTTTGAGAACCAGTGTGTTAAAGGACGACTTCACCACTTTTCAACCTATCTTCATATAATAGGTCCTCACTAATGCTCATGATAAAATGATACAATTTTTTTCTACTTGGTCTCTGTCTCATAGGAGGGCTGTGGACAGTCCAGAAACCCGTCTACCAGTGACATCATCGTTAGGCAGGATTTGTTTTCCCAAAAAGATTAAACATTTTTTATTCAGACTTTTATTAAGGCGAGAACAAGGGGATCTATTATTGCATTGCAACTTTCCAGGAATACAAAGCCTGCAGTTTCCATTAGCTTGGATTCCCCATCGATGATGTCACTGGTAGACGGGTTTCTGAACTGTCTACAGCCCTCCTCTGAGAGACAGACTGATTAGATTTTTTTTTTTTACCATTTTATCATGAGCATTAGTGAGGACCTATTATATGAAGATATGTTGAAAAGTGGTGAAGTCGTCCTTTAAGGGTACATCTGGGATGTCTTCTACCACCATGTCCTCTCCAGCCCAAAACATACTTCACACTTAAAGGAGAGTTCCAGTCATTTTATGTGTTTGCTTTGATGTGTCGCTAATCACTCACCAACATACCAGGGGCAGTTGACTTTTTTCATAGAAGCCCCTGTTGTCCATTGTGGAGACCCCTTCCACTGGCATAATGGAGTAATGCGGATAAACAAAAATCGCCTATTTTAGCAGCTCCAAAGTTCTTTTTTTTCCCACTAATCCTCATTATGCAGTGTGCTGACACTCAAACATGCACTGAATGTCCCTTATGAGCTGCCGTTCATGCAGAACGAAGTGAAGCCAGTCCTCGGGTGTTGCCAGATTATGTGAGAGAAACAAGCAACCAGCTCCACGTCGTTCTGCGTGAACGGCAGCTCATAAGGGACATTCAGTGCATGTTTGAGTGTCGGGACACTGCATAATGAGGATATAGGCCGTGCAACGGAGCATAACGTTGCTGTCGGATAGAAACCTCTTATCTCTGGCAGATCTGGCAGATCTACCTGCTCGAAACACTTTAAAGCAGGTAGATCTGCATTTTTTTTTACTTGAATCCTGAAATGTTTTGGACATAATGAGGTTTCCACCCGACAGAGACGATAAATTAGGCTCAACTCTCCTGTGTTGGTTCACTATTGGTTCACTCAGTGTCATTATGGATTAACCCATTAAGACCTGAGGCGATTCTTAAAAAAAATCAAAATCATAACAGTTTTTGGAAAACAATCTTAATTTTTTTTTCTCAAGATTTTTCAAAAATAGCAGATCTACAAGCTCGTAGCGCGGCACTCGGTGCCGCGCTATGAGCTTGTATATCTGCTATTTTTGAATAGCCAAAGACATCTAAAGTGACACAGATGCGTTCCAGGTATCAATGGGTTAAGACCTTTCTAGGTAATGCTGCTAATTACACTGTCCTGGCCTTTTGTATCTAGACATTTTTTAACATAATGAAACGCGTCCTGGGGATTAGTGGCCAGTGAATGGGAACGTATTTTCCTGTTAAAATTAAGTACTTGCTAAATTAGAACATGATTGTGTCGCCGAGGCACTTCGCCAAGGGCTTTTCTAGTCGAGATGAGAGAGCCTGAAAAGATGCCAAAGCATTTGTTTAAAATGATCATTTGAAAGAACCTTGATTGTCCGAAAATTTTACTTGTTCTTCTGACATAAAATCAAGATTTTTTTCCATGAAGTTTGCAATCAACTTTCTGGTGACATTACGTCAAGCTGTGGAACCACACGCTGTGCCGCGCAATTGCAATTATTTTTCTTTGAAAAGCACATTTTAATTATACATAATTATCGTTGTTCAACAGGGGCAACAACGCCTCTGTTCTCCACTACGGCCATGCTGGGGCTCCCAATGACAAGACTATTGAGGATGGAGACATGTGGTAAGTAACTGCATTTAACATTTTATTGAAGCAAGGTTAAAAAATAAATAGGTTGCGCCTTAACTCATTGAGTGCCAAAATTATTATTATCTATTTCTGGCCATTACAATTTTTTATTTTTTATTTTTTCAAAGTAAAAAAAAAGTGCTTAGGAAGCGAGATACAGCCTTTTTAAGTTATAATTTAAACAAGGAGGAGTGGATGGAGCTGCAAATCTTCAGATGATGATATCTTGTTGTTTTTTTTTCTTTCTTTTTTTTCTGTTTTTTTTTTCAAAAACACGTGAAACACGTTAATGGCACTCAACACCATAGCGCTAAAACACGTGAAACACGTTAATGGCACTCAATGAGTTAACAGTGGGAGTGTCAGTGGAATTATGCTAAACCCAAAACCCAGTAGACATATTCCACAAGATATGAAAAAGTTAGCACATCTCAAACTTTAAGTGGATAAATAAGTGTAAATGTGATTGTAAATTGTCCTCTTTGACTTGAAGTTAAACCCTCCATTCTTTGTAAAACGGACCTGAGTTACAATTGTGCTTGGACCGTTTTTTTCTACACCAAATGTCCTCACCAAAAATAGCCCATCTACAGTACAAGCTTTTATATTCTATACATTTTCCCCTGCAGTCTGTTTGACATGGGTGGAGAGTACTACTGCTACTCCTCTGATATCACATGCTCCTTCCCAGCCAATGGGAAGTTCACAGCAGACCAGAGGGCCGTCTATGAGGCGGTGCTCAAGTCTTCCCGCGCTGTCATGGCTGCCATCAAACCAGGTATCACCAAGCCAAGCCAAGTTACTGTGTATCGCTGTTGTCGGGCAGAAACCTCTTATCTCCACATTGTAACTTTTTATTTTTTTCCCGTAAATGAATAATACTAGACCATACCCGTCGGGGGAAATGAGCACCCAAAATATGTGCATTGTGGGTAGTGCGCTGTGCACAGACAGTAGATCAGGGATGGAAAGTGACTCGTCGCGGAGCCACAGGCTCATAAACAGTTCCAACAGCCGGAGCCGTCCCTCGCCACACACGGACCCACCCACACACGGCCGGAACCGCACACGTCCCGTCGCCGTGTCCTGGACCCACAGTGCACACACACACACACACACACAACCGTACTAATGTTTTCTTAGTGTACACGGCCCGTAAAGGAAAGTTTAAGCACGTTCTCTGTGTGTGCTTGTGCTCGACGGCAACAGTCTAACAGTGGGTCTATGGATTCGACGCATGCGCAGTTTGATCATTCATCTCATAGATCTGGGGGGGGGGGGGGGGGTAACCATGGCGACGGCTGTAAGCATGGTCCCATAGCCTGGATTATTGTACATAAAAACGCTAATAAATAGCTGACATTTGGGGAAAGTGAAAACGGGCGTCGCTGGTCCGTGCACATGCAGATCAATTGCTCCAGCCACTGAGGAGAACTGGGCTTGGGACAAACAGACACATTCTTGGGGACAGAGCTTTGTTTAATTATTGGAGGATAACATAGATACTATATGCTACACGAGCAAACATCATATTAGGATTACAAGGTGATTTGTAAGTCTTTTTGTTCGCAGACAGAATACCTACAGTTAGCTGCCTATTTTAGCATGAAAAGTGATAGAATCATGTATTAAAGTTCTCAGTCGCCAAGACTGATTTCAGTCATTTGGATTCCATGGAAGCCAGCATGTCTTCTATGGAAGCATGTTGCGCAGCAAAAATAGCCGATCTACAAGCTCTCAATGCGTCTGCGACGCATTGAGAGCTTGCAGAAAGGCTATTTTCGTTTTTTTTAAGATTAAATTGGTCAAACTAGCAATATGTCCTGAAGCATCTTCCACAATATGTTAATCGTTTGGGATATTTCATATAAAAGCAAAGGTTAAAGCCTCAATCTGTGATTTCTTCACATGGTTGGCAGTATGTAGAACAGCAGGAACTATATTACTAAAGCGTGCTAATTTTGCATATAGGATGCGTTCGAAAATACAGCTCTGAGCGCACTGGCCAATACAAACTAATAGGCAAGTGCGCTCCGGTGCGCAATTTCCGAACGCACCCTTTGTGTTAATTGTTTAGGAATCGGCGCTAGTGTGTTGGGGGGGGGGGGGATGCTTTCACACTGTTTCACAAATCGCACATTATGACATTTTCAGTCGTGAGATTTTATTTCGCTTTAATCCATGTAGAATATAAACATAATTTAGCACAAAAAGTTTGCAGGTTCGTGTTTGGTAGATCGTAGTTTACTTTTTCTATTGTAACAATGCTTCTTGGCAATAACATTTATACAGTCGGAAAGCCTGTTTATTTACCTTTTACATGGTGCCCCTTTTGTAAGGAACATGCATTTGTGGGATAGGCAGCGCAGCCAGCCGAGCATGTGGGTTTGTGCCCATGAAAAGAAAATCTTTACCAATGCCAAACAAACTTATTCCATATCCTGGAGGGACGTTTGTGCTGCGACTATTCATTCACAACTATGACAGCTGCTGTTGACTGATCTGACAAATATTTGACAATTCAGGTCCTTGGCCTGCTGTCAATGTGCACAAGAAATATGGCGCTCATCGGCCTCGTAGTATACGAGATTAGCTGTGGAAAGACGCACACGCAGCCACACATACAAGATTGAAAAGATGAAAACATCTCCTGGTGAACATGAAGGTCAAATAAAAATATACCGTTGCTGTCGGGCAGAAACCAGCTAACTCCATTTTGACACTTTTGCATTTTCTTTCCATAAATCAGTGCTATTGAACACCCTTTACGTCTGTGAGTTGATTAACCCATTAAGACCTGGAACGCATCTGTGTCACTTTAGATTTCTTTTGCTATTCAAAAATAGCAGATATACAAGCTCATATATTTTTTTCTGAAAGATTGTTAGGATTTAGAATTTTTTAAGACGCGGCCTCAGGTCTTAATGGGTTAAAAAAATATTGAACCAATGAAAAGTATTAAAAAAGCGCTTCTGACAAAAGCAGCTAACTCCATTGGATCCTCAAACTTTCTGCTAAACCGGCTAACTCCACCAAAGGAGGGTGGGGTTTGCTGGTTTTGCTGACTCCAGGCTCCACCCCCTTTTGACCTCCAACCTCATTGTGAGCTTGGAGGTCCATTCAGCTGTTCATATCAATGATGAACAAAACCTCCTAACTCCACTTTTTGTTTTGTTTTTGTCATTTCCTGAAAAATCACTACTTATTTCAGTTTTCTGGTCAATATTTCCTGTCATCACAATCAAATAGTACAGATTACAGTATATAATGGATCTGCTGGTGGCATGGCACAGTTCAAGAATACACCATCTCTGCTATAGCAGACATTTGAGACCAACGGGTTACCTGGGAGTTTGTGCAGTTGCTGTGAAACCGTCAAAAACCTGCTTTTAGCAAGTGGCACTTTTTTTTTGCCTTAGAAGATTAAACAAGTTTTAGTCTCTTAACACATCGGGTGCCAGCATTTTTTCATAACAACTTACCGCGGGTGCCAGCATTCTCCCCATTGACTGCGCTTTGCTGTTTAAAGCTCTAGACTCCACGACGAGCAAATCCATGTAAAAAAAAAAGCATCCATTCATGTAGCGCGATGACCCTGGCTACATCCTGGAACGATAACATTTCACTCGCGAATTACAACGGGGGCGGATCGCGCACCGCGCATGACCGGTTTTCCCCACCGGAAACAGATTCGGAGATATAGGCGTTTTAAAGAAGGAAATAGACAGGAAGCGGATGGGAGCCATGTTTTTGTTTCCGGTGATCTATCTGGCCGATCCTTCTCAGGATCACAATGGGTACTCCCAGAGCTGCTCTAGCCCCTCCCGTGTGGAGAAAAATGAAAAAAACAAAAAGACACCAAAACCGTACCGGTACGGTTATGGCACTCCGCGTAACTTTTTGCACCTTTTGCAAAACAGTATATATACGGTTTTGGCACCCCATGTGTTAAGTGCTAGAAAGAAACAAACACTAAGCTATTATTGGCACCAGGAACAGGCTTGGTAACAGCAGGGTTCCCTATGGAAACGCAGCACGAATTAGTACCTCATGAGCAAGCCAATAAATAAGCAAACAAGCAAGAAAGCGCTAAACTCGTGTATACTTGATTAAGTAGGTACCTACCGTATATCGTCTCTGTCGAGTGGAAACCTCTTATGTGTAAACAAAAAATAGCAAAAGTAGCAGATCTACAAGCTCAAAACGTGTCGCGTCGCGTTTCGAGCTTGTAGATCTGCTACTTTTGATGTTTTTGTGTGGCGCTGTACTATGATCGAGTAGAGCGTTAATTTACGGAAAACAGTTAGAATATGGAGATAAGAGGTCTCTGCCCGACAGCAACGATATACTGTAAGTTACTCAAGTAAAAGTATTCGTATCAAAATGTACTTAAAGTACCAACAGTAAAAGTACGAAAATGTTTGAAAATAGCCGATGCGTTGTGAGCTTGTAGATCGGCTATTTTCAAATAGCCTATAGGTATAAAATAGGGCTAACGTGGTTAATGTATGTTTTATAATATAATGATTTTTATCTGAAGTAACAAGTATCTAAAGTTTTCAAATAATCGTAGTGGAGTAAAAGTATAATATTTGCCTCTGAGATGTAGTGGAGTAGAAGTGAAAGTACAGAAAATTGGAAATCCAGTAAAGTAAAAACGCCTCAAAACTGTACTTTAAGTACAGTATTTAGTTACTTTCCACCACTGTTAGCAAGTGCATACGACAAGCAGGTACAGTATAAAGGAAGTAAGTAAGTGTGTTACTGTACAATCGAAAATACAATGTTTTCATTTACAAAATACAATAAATGTTTGCGTTTCCCACCAGGTGTGAAGTGGACAGAGATGCACCGGCTGGCCGACCAGGTGCACCTGGAGGAGCTGGTGAAGATGGGCATCCTGAAGGGCAGCGTGGCGGACATGATGAAAGTCCACATGGGCTCCGTGTTCATGCCCCACGGCCTGGGACACCTGCTGGGCATCGACGTCCATGACGTGGGCGGCTACCCAGAGGTCAGTGCCCCCCCGCCAGTGTTGATTTCGTCGACTAAAAACTATGACGAAAAATGTTGGTCGACTACCTTTTTTTCACTGCCGAAAACTAAATAAAAACTAAGCTATGATGACTAAGACTAAATATATTGACAATTTCGTCAACAAATAAAAACTAGACTAAAATGTCAGTGAGGGACTAGTGTAGAAGAGATCCAGTAGATCTAAAAGACAAGTCATGGCTGATTTGACACTTGGTTGCGCTCTGAAAATAGCAGATCTACAAGCTCACAACGCGTCTTGCTGTGACGCGTTGTGAGCTTGTAGATCGGCTATTTTCAGCTTGCAACCAAGTGTAAAATCAGCCATTACGACACCATCAAGGCACCGCCAAAATACATTTCGGATGACTAAAATATGACTAAAACTAAATGGAATTTCATTCAAAAGACTAGAACTAAATCAAAATTTGCTGTCAAAATCAACACTGGTGCCCCGCCCGCTCTATATCCCACTGTATATGCGGGGCGAGACAGAGGCTCTCTAAACCAGTGGTCCTCAAACTTTTTTATGTCAAGGACCCCAAATTGACACTTAAAAAGATATGCCACTGAAAAGATATGCCAGGGACCCCCATAAGAGAAGATTTTTACGGCTCGAGCAGTGATTTTCAACCATTTTAATTTCAAGGACCCCCAGTTTGACATGCATTAGGGCTACGGACCCCCATTTAATGGCATTTCTATCTCCGGGACTCCAATTTATATTGTAAAATAAATGTTCATTTAACTCCAGAGAGTGCACAAATGGAACCATTTGTACACTCTCAAAGTTACTGACCCATAAGGGTCCATTTGGTTCCTAACTATCTATCATTTAGCTGGGGACCCCCTGGAACTCCCCTGAGGACCCCTGGTCTAAACTAGGTGTTCCATGTAGCATTATATGTTCCAAAACATTGCCCGCCGCTGAACCGAACTGTCACACACAAACACTCCATCCAAATACATCCTTCATCACATCCAGACTTGATTATTGTAACGGCAACAGATATACAGATATACAGATATCCTAAGCAAGGGATAATGTAGGTGGTCATTATTGAAAATTAAGTCCCGACAGGGTGATTATCCACTGACGCGGAGTCCCAACACACTCTTGCCCCCCGGTCATTATTGAAAATTAAGTCCCGACAGGGTGATTATCCACTGACGCGGAGTCCCAAAACACTCTTGCCCCCCGATTTGCCTATAATACCGCCGGATTTGCCCCGGGGCGACTGTGTTTTGGGGCGAGCGTTTTGGTATTCTGCCGTTGTTGTGGATCAAATAGAGTCACTTTTCGGTTATTTCATCGTCTATTTCTCACTTCAAATGTTTTCAAAAACATTCTTGAGAGCAAAGTTTAATTGTAAATGACATGGTTTGTTTGTTTACATGGCTGTCATGTTGGATACGGCATAAAATCAAGCTTGATATGAGCAGGTGCTCTGAGTCTTCCATTAGACAGCGGTCTGTTATTGAGCTCATCGGTCATTATCCACTGATAACACACCGCTACAATTCAGCGACTTGACCAACCGGAATCAAGCATTCAACCAAGCCGTGTAATAAAGTGTATTATTACTATTATTATTTTGCTCAGGGCGTGGAGCGGGTGGACGAGCCGGGCCTGAAGAGTCTGAGGATGGGTCGGCTGGTTCGTGAGCGCATGGTGCTGACCGTGGAGCCCGGCATCTACTTCATCAACCACCTGCTGGACCAGGCCCTGGCCAACTCCGCCCAGAGCTGCTTCATCGACAACCAAGTGCTGGCTCACTTCCGCGGCTTCGGAGGGGTCAGTCTTATCCTCGTCCTCTTGTTTGCTTGTTTTATTGTGTTTGAGGAGTAGGATTTAGTTTAATGAAGAGGAAGGGCATATGAGTCACCCGCCCACTCCCAGCTCTCACATAACACATGCTGTACTGTGTGGAGGCTCACGTCTCCGTTTGCCTGTTTTGTTTGCTTTCAATCGAGTGAAGTGAAGGTGCGTTATTGTGTGGGCTTTTCTTGATTCATTTTCTTTGTTCTATATGATGCTAGTGTGAGTTCACTTTTTTAAATCAATGCAGCAGCAATAAAACGGATAACTTGTGTCATAAGAAGGCGGTCATAGCCATCACATTAAGAGATAATTTTAAGCATGAATGCTATAATATCATTAAGCACATGAATAGCAATTATTATTTTTTGTGTTTCATTTGAATTGATTTTAAAAGGAAGTGAATTGAGCACATTCTCTGGTGTAGATGTCGTCCAGACCATCAGTCTCCAACTGATCAGTCTTTCTTCTGTCTCACCACGTCTTGTACTGTATGTGTTGGTTGTTTTAATGACTGTTATATTGCTTTGGGGGGACATTTGAAGTTCACAAGTATAGTAAGTACACACACACACACACAATATTTGAGAAATAGACGTTGTGAGGACCGTTTTCTTGCTCCTCACAAGAAAAAAAATGTTTTATGGTTAAAAAAGATTTGGGGAGGCTTACAATTAGGAGAATATTCAGTTTGGGGTTAGGTTTAGGATTAGACATTTAGAGGTTAGGTTTAGGGGTCGGGTTTAAAACATGATTTATACTTTGTTGCGTGCCAGTGTCATGCACCGAAAAATAGCTGATCTGTAAGCAGTGCGACGTGTTGTGGGCTTGTAGATGTGCTATTTTTCGGCTTTGGGATTACGGTTAAATTGGCAAAATTAATTGAAAATGGCATTCATAAAATCACTGTCTTAAAATGTTGATATCCTATTTAGTATAGTAATACAAACTCTGTGTGTGTGTGTGTGTGTGTGTGTGTGTGTGTAGGTGCGCATCGAGGACGACATTGCGGTCACTGCGAGCGGTGTGGAGCTGTTGACCTGCGTGCCTCGCACGGTGGAGGAGATCGAGGCGTTCATGAGTGACCCAGCGAAACCCTTCAGCCCCGTGGTCAGCAGCGACAGGTTATAAAGGACATCGCTCCGCCATTGTCAGGCGTCGCCAACAACACATTTCACATTTTATGCAGAAAAGGGATTCTTAGCTTTCTTTCTATGATCAAATTAATTTGATTATACTGCCTGTATTTTGTATTAATATTCATATCGGGCACAACACAAACATAGCTGTACTGTAAACAATGACTTGACTTGCTACAAACACCCAACTGAAAATGATAGATGGGATTACCATTATACTGTGATAAAGGAACGACTAATTCCTAAGATGTTAGCATAAAGCAAATTAAATGTATTGTTTTCTCTTTCACATTCTCATCTGTAACACCTCCACAATAAAGCTGTATGAATCACATTCAACAGAAGCAGAACATGTCCATAAAAAGTCACGGAATGTTGTGCTTTAATTTGCCCTATAAAGAGCACTTTTGTACCAGCGATGTGCTGTCTAAAAAGATCTTGCTGCTAGGATTTCTGTGCCTCATGCTAAATGACCTTTTTTGTATTCCAATTTGTTTTTTATTATTAATGAGCAATTCCCCAAATCATCTGTGACTTAATAAACTCCCATTTTCAATTGGGTCTGTCATGGTTTGTTTCTTTCAGCTTTAGAAAAAGGATGCTATCTAAACCATAATGCTGATGTGTTGTAATGGCTATTTCTGACCTCTAGATGGAGAACTATACCCACTGTATGAGCCAAAGGCAGACCCATAGCATTTCAGCCACACTGACTGATTGTGCCACTGCTAAGATACGTTAGGTTTAGCGGGAGTCTTCAACAGGGGGTCCAGGACCCTTAGGAGGTCCTCGGATACTGCGGGGGGGGGGGGGGGGGGGGGGGAGGTCGTCAAATCTTTGTGTGATAGCAGCTTTTTTTTTTACATTAACCACTTAGACCCTAGCATCCCTACTCCTACAACATTGGCTCACGTGAGGGGTTGTGAGCTTGTAGATCGGCTATTTTCGGCAAAGAGGGGGAAAAAAGAGCAGACCAAGTACGGTCAAGTGTTGAGGGTGTAAGTGGTTAAATGAAAAATGAATAAACATGAAAATGAATCCAACACACTAGAGGAGATGGTGTGTAAAGTAAATGTATTGACAACACTGATGATAGTGCTGTCAAACTTTCAGTGAAATCTATGAAAAAGTTTAATCTGCAACACAATTGTATACAATATGTAGTGGGGTCCCTGCTTCATCTCTCTCTCAGCTAAAGAAGCAGGAACCCCTTAGCTGACAGAGAGATGAAGCAGGGACCCCTTAGCTAACAGAGAGCTGAAGCAGGGACCCCTTAGCTCTACGCAGCATCATAGTCCTCATCATAGTCAGTATCCCGGGGTCTATAACACGAAAGGAGAATTAAATAAGCCTGGATTTAAGTCAAATCCAGTTTTGACAAAGTCTGGTCCGTACAGCCTGGTTTATTCCGTTCCATGAACGCCAAGCCAGGCTGAAAAGGAGCGACTTTGTCGAGCTAGACCTTGTCAAGCCAGGCTGTGTCTAGCCAGGATGGTAAAGCCAGGCTTCACGAATTCCTCGTCTCTTCATGTTGTAGTTTAGTAATGAATGGCTCAAGCTGCTCTCAGAGCCCCTTTTATGCCAGGTGAGTACAGGTGATTTTTTTCACTGCCTGTTTTTCAGTCAGTCTTTTACTTCATTTTCTAGGGGAGGCGAGCTTTTAGTTCCTGCCACTGATAGCGTCACAATCATTTTTAACCACTTAGCTTTGGCTATTCAAAAATAGCAGATCTACAAGCTCATAGCGCGGCGCGCCATGAGCTTGTAGACCAGCTATTTTAGAAAAATCTTGAAAATGTGTGCATATCTTTCAAATATATATACATTTTTAAAGCGAACATTTTTAACTCAAATCTTTGCTTCTGGGGACCCTGGCATTTTCAGATGGGGGTCCGTGGCCAAATGTATATCAACTTAGATTAAGGCTTCGGTGCAAAATGTCAGTGTGTGTGTCGACCGCATAATCCACATACGGTAGACTGACACTGGTACTTCATAATGCCTTTCAACCTCAGCCGGGTGAAAAGAACCTGGTAGTGCTTCTCTTGATACTGCGGTAGGCCCACTTGCCCGGCCGCGGTCGTTGTAGGAGTTTGCACAGTTTGTGATTTAGGTGGTGCTTGTCCTTGATGATGCGCTGGGCTTTGACTATACACCGCTTTTTGTACAGTTCCTGTGGTGAGGATCACAGGAACTGTACGAAAGTCCTGTGGTCCTGTGGTGAGAATCGATGAGGATGGGCACATGATCTCCGCAGCCTCCTGAAGTCAACAATCAGCTCCTTGGTCTTGGTGAAGTAAAAGGAGAGGTTGTTCTACCGAGTCATGTGTGTCTGTGCAGTCATACGTGTACAGGGAGTAGAGGAGAGGGCTCAGCACGCATCCCTGGGGTGCTCCAGTGTAGGGTCAGGGGGTCAGATGTGATGCTGCCCATTCTCACCACCTGATGATGTCGGTTGGACAGGAAGTCTTGTATCCAGTCGCACATGCTTGGGTTTGGTGTAGCCCTAGGTCTCGGAGCTTTGTGTCAAGTTTTGCTGCGTCAATGGTGTTGAATGCTGAGCTGTAGTCCACGAACAGCATACGTACATATTTGTCCTTCAGCAGCTTGTTGTCCACGTGCGAGAGGACAGTGTGGAGAGCCATGGCAATAGCGTCATCGGTGGATCTGTTTTTGCGGTATGCAAACTGCCACGGGTCCAGCGAGGCAGGTAGCGTGGAGCAGATGTATTCCCTCACCAGCTTCTCAAAGCATTTGCTGACTATCGGGGTGAGAGCGAAAGCTCTCCAGTCATTCATGCATGTCACTTTGGCCTTTTTGGGAATGGGCACAATGGTTGACATTTTGAACCGTGCAGGGACCACAGCCTGGGAGAGGGAGAGGTTGAAGATGTCAGTGAAAACACCCGCCAGCTGGTCTGCACATGCTTTAAGGACCCGGCCTGGAATCCCATCAGGTCCCACCGCCTTCTGGATGTTGACCCGTGTATAGGCTGTGTGCACCTCGCACTCCGAGTTGGTTAGAGGGGTCTCCTCTGCTGGTGTTGCTGATGGCCCCGCTTGGCTGCCGCGGTTGGAGCTGGTCTCGAACCGGCTGTAGGTGTTCGGTTCGTTGGGGAGGGAGGCACTTCACTTCAGTTCTCTGCTTTGCCGTCCGTCAAGGTGTGTACCACGTGCCCCTGATGTCGCCACTGCTGAATTGGTCTTGCATCTTTGCAGTGTGTGCCTTTTTCGCCTTCCTGATGGCGCTGTTTAGGGCCGTGCGTTGTAACCAGTAAACTGTAACCAGTATATTTAAAAAAGAATATTCAAAACCAGCATGAGATCATATAGCTCCCCTGGCTTGTTGGCTATCACCCGTCTATTAGCTAATTCAGTTATCAGCTTCACCCAGCAGAGTGCTCATAGAGGAGAGTGAGGGAGAGCAGTTAGGGGGCTCCGGCGGCGGCTCCTACCGGAGACATTAGCATCTTTCCGCTGGTCATCAAAGTATTGGCTTAGGAATTCGACAAAAACAAAAAACATCTCCATGAATTCAAGTCTCCATGGGGTGTGTAATCGATAGGGAAAAAAAAAGTCATTTTGGGGGTGAACTTCCTTTAAGAATCTTCCTCAGGGACACCTTAACACATTGCCGGAGCCGGGAATCGAACCTGGGACCTTCTCCTTCCCGGGCGGGCTCTCTACCCATTGTTTGACTCAACTTATAAGACAGCATCCAAACTTTACATGAAGTTGTCAGGGAGTGCCGGGTTGTTCTGGCATCAGTGTCAGCTCTGTTAGTGTTTGTAGGGGAAAAGAAAACATGCAACCACAAGAAAATATCATACACAGACATTATCTCTGAAAAAATAAATAAACACATTTACTAAACATATCACACAACACAGTAAGCTAATTAATCATTGCTCTCAAGCTACAAGCCATGCCATCTCCTCATTCATATCCTTGGAAGAAATCCCCCTTTTGTTTAATAATTAATAAATCAATCATCAATCAAACCTTTCCCGGATTTCCTCTTTCTTTTGTAGAACGCTATGCCTCCTGCTCCTGCTATTACAGCTATTCGGGACAGAACCGCGGCCAGGATAACGAGAACAATGTTAACGCCAGGCGGATCAGATGGCGGGGGAGTTGTTGGGACCGGCCTGGGCCTCGGAGTGGCCTCTGGACTAACGTCGGGTCCGGTGACGTCAGTGATGCCAGGGATGGTGGCGTCAGACGGCGTGGTCGCGGTGGTATGGTCGTCAGACGGCGTGGTCGCGGTGGTATGGTCGTCAGACGGCGTGGTCGTGGTGGTATGGTCGTCAGGCTCGGGCACAGGGTTTGGAAGAGAGGTCACGTTCAGTTGGAAGGTGAAAGGCGAAAAGGCGGTTCCACGTTCATCCTGCAGAGAGCATTTATAAAATCCACTTTCATTATTATATTATTCGTCATTTTTCGTCACCAGCATTTTTTCGTCACCAGCATTTTTCGTCATTTTTCGTCACCAGAATTTTCCGTCACCAGCATTTTTCGTCATTTTTCGTCACCAGCATTTTTTCGTCATTTTTCGTCACCAGCATTTTTTCGTCACCAGCATTTTTCGTCATTTTTCGTCACCAGCATTTTTCGTCACCAGCATTTTTCGTCATTTTTCGTCACCAGCATTTTTCGTCATTTTTCGTCACCAGCATTTTTCGTCATTTTTCGTCACCAGCATTTTTTCGTCACCAGCATTTTTCGTCATTTTTCGTCACCAGCATTTTTCGTCATTTTTCGTCACCAGCATTTTTCGTCATTTTTCGTCACCAGCATTTTTTCGTCACCAGCATTTTTCGTCACCAGCATTTTTCGTCATTTTTCGTCACCAGCATTTTTTCGTCACCAGCATTTTTCGTCATTTTTCGTCACCAGCATTTTTCGTCATTTTTCGTCACCAGCATTTTTCGTCATTTTTCGTCACCAGCATTTTTTCGTCACCAGCATTTTTCGTCATTTTTCGTCACCAGCATTTTTCGTCACCAGCATTTTTTCGTCACCAGCATTTTTCGTCATTTTTCGTCACCAGATTTTTTTCGTCACCAGCATTTTTCGTCATTTTTCGTCACCAGCATTTTTCGTCATTTTTCGTCACCAGCATTTTTTCGTCACCAGCATTTTTTCGTCACCAGCATTTTTCGTCATTTTTCGTCACCAGCATTTTTCGTCACCAGCATTTTTCGTCATTTTTCGTCACCAGCATTTTTCGTCATTTTTCGTCACCAGCATTTTTCGTCATTTTTCGTCACCAGCATTTTTCGTCACCAGCATTTTTTCGTCTCCAGCATTTTTCGTCATTTTTCGTCACCAGCATTTTTCGTCACCAGCATTTTTCGTCACCAGCATTTTTTCGTCATTTTTCGTCACCAGCATTTTTTCGTCATTTTTCGTCACCAGCATTTTTTCGTCATTTTTCGTCACCAGCATTTTTCGTCACCAGCATTTTTCGTCATTTTTCGTCACCAGCATTTTTTCGTCATTTTTCGTCACCAGCATTTTTCGTCACCAGCATTTTTCGTCATTTTTCGTCACCAGCATTTTTCGTCATTTTTCGTCACCAGCATTTTTCGTCATTTTTCGTCACCAGCATTTTTTCGTCACCAGCATTTTTCGTCATTTTTCGTCACCAGCATTTTTTCGTCACCAGCATTTTTCGTCACCAGCATTTTTCGTCATTTTTCGTCACCAGCATTTTTTCGTCACCAGCATTTTTCGTCATTTTTCGTCACCAGCATTTTTCGTCATTTTTCGTCACCAGCATTTTTCGTCATTTTTCGTCACCAGCATTTTTTCGTCACCAGCATTTTTCGTCATTTTTCGTCACCAGCATTTTTCGTCATTTTTCGTCACCAGCATTTTTCGTCACCAGCATTTTTTCGTCACCAGCATTTTTTCGTCACCAGCATTTTTCGTCATTTTTCGTCACCAGCATTTTTTCGTCACCAGCATTTTTCGTCATTTTTCGTCACCAGCATTTTTCGTCATTTTTCGTCACCAGCATTTTTTCGTCACCAGCATTTTTCGTCATTTTTCGTCACCAGCATTTTTCGTCATTTTTCGTCACCAGCATTTTTTCGTCACCAGCATTTTTCGTCATTTTTCGTCACCAGCATTTTTTCGTCACCAGCATTTTTTGTCACCAGCATTTTTCGTCACCAGCATTTTTTCGTCACCAGCATTTTTTCGTCACCAGCATTTTTCGTCATTTTTCGTCACCAGCATTTTTCGTCATTTTTCGTCACCAGCATTTTTTCGTCACCAGCATTTTTTGTCACCAGCATTTTTCGTCATTTTTCGTCACCAGCATTTTTTCGTCACCAGCATTTTTCGTCATTTTTCGTCACCAGCATTTTTCGTCATTTTTCGTCACCAGCATTTTTGTCACCAGCATTTTTTCGTCACCAGCATTTTTCGTGACCAGCATTTTTCGTCATTTTTCGTCACCAGCATTTTTTCGTTACCAGCATTTTTCGTCATTTTTCGTCACCAGCATTTTTTCGTCACCAGCATTTTTAGTCATTTTTCGTCACCAGCATTTTTTCGTCACCAGCATTTTTCGTCATTTTTCGTCACCAGCATTTTTTCGTCACCAGCATTTTTCGTCATTTTTCGTCACCAGCATTTTTCGTCATTTTTCGTCACCAGCATTTTTTCGTCACCAGCATTTTTCGTCACCAGCATTTTTCGTCACCAGCATTTTTTCGTCACCAGCATTTTTCGTCATTTTTCGTCACCAGCATTTTTCGTCACCAGCATTTTTTCGTCACCAGCATTTTTCGTCATTTTTCGTCACCAGCATTTTTTCGTCACCAGCATTTTTCGTCATTTTTCGTCACCAGCATTTTTCGTCATTTTTCGTCACCAGCATTTTTTCGTCACCAGCATTTTTCGTCATTTTTCGTCACCAGCATTTTTTCGTCACCAGCATTTTTTGTCACCAGCATTTTTCGTCATTTTTCGTCACCAGCATTTTTTCGTCACCAGCATTTTTTCGTCACCAGCATTTTTCGTCATTTTTCGTCACCAGCATTTTTCGTCATTTTTCGTCACCAGCATTTTTTCGTCACCAGCATTTTTCGTCATTTTTCGTCACCAGCATTTTTTCGTCACCAGCATTTTTTGTCACCAGCATTTTTCGTCACCAGCATTTTTTCGTCACCAGCATTTTTCGTCATTTTTCGTCACCAGCATTTTTCGTCATTTTTCGTCACCAGCATTTTTGTCACCAGCATTTTTTCGTCACCAGCATTTTTCGTGACCAGCATTTTTCGTCATTTTTCGTCACCAGCATTTTTTCGTTACCAGCATTTTTCGTCATTTTTCGTCACCAGCATTTTTTCGTCACCAGCATTTTTAGTCATTTTTCGTCACCAGCATTTTTTCGTCACCAGCATTTTTCGTCATTTTTCGTCACCAGCATTTTTTCGTCACCAGCATTTTTCGTCATTTTTCGTCACCAGCATTTTTTCGTCATTTTTCGTCACCAGCATTTTTCGTCACCAGCATTTTTCGTAATTTTTCGTCACCAGCATTTTTTCGTCACCAGCATTTTTCGTCATTTTTCGTCACCAGCATTTTTCGTCACCAGCATTTTTTCGTCACCAGCATTTTTCGTCATTTTTCGTCACCAGCATTTTTTCGTCACCAGCATTTTTCGTCATTTTTCGTCACCAGCATTTTTCGTCACCAGCATTTTTCGTCATTTTTCGTCACCAGCATTTTTCGTCACCAGCATTTTTTCGTCACCAGCATTTTTCGTCATTTTTCGTCACCAGCATTTTTCGTCACCAGCATTTTTCGTCACCAGCATTTTTCGTCATTTTTCGTCACCAGCATTTTTCGTCATTTTTCGTCACCAGCATTTTTCGTCATTTTTCGTCACCAGCATTTTTCGTCACCAGCATTTTTTCGTCACCAGCATTTTTCGTCATTTTTCGTCACCAGCATTTTTCGTCACCAGCATTTTTCGTCACCAGCATTTTTTCGTCATTTTTCGTCACCAGCATTTTTTCGTCATTTTTCGTCACCAGCATTTTTTCGTCATTTTTCGTCACCAGCATTTTTCGTCACCAGCATTTTTCGTCATTTTTCGTCACCAGCATTTTTTCGTCATTTTTCGTCACCAGCATTTTTCGTCATTTTTCGTCACCAGCATTTTTCGTCATTTTTCGTCACCAGCATTTTTTCGTCACCAGCATTTTTCGTCATTTTTCGTCACCAGCATTTTTTCGTCACCAGCATTTTTCGTCACCAGCATTTTTCGTCATTTTTCGTCACCAGCATTTTTTCGTCACCAGCATTTTTCGTCATTTTTCGTCACCAGCATTTTTCGTCATTTTTCGTCACCAGCATTTTTCGTCATTTTTCGTCACCAGCATTTTTTCGTCACCAGCATTTTTCGTCATTTTTCGTCACCAGCATTTTTCGTCATTTTTCGTCACCAGCATTTTTCGTCACCAGCATTTTTTCGTCACCAGCATTTTTTCGTCACCAGCATTTTTCGTCATTTTTCGTCACCAGCATTTTTTCGTCACCAGCATTTTTCGTCATTTTTCGTCACCAGCATTTTTCGTCATTTTTCGTCACCAGCATTTTTTCGTCACCAGCATTTTTCGTCATTTTTCGTCACCAGCATTTTTCGTCATTTTTCGTCACCAGCATTTTTTCGTCACCAGCATTTTTCGTCATTTTTCGTCACCAGCATTTTTTCGTCACCAGCATTTTTTGTCACCAGCATTTTTCGTCACCAGCATTTTTTCGTCACCAGCATTTTTTCGTCACCAGCATTTTTCGTCATTTTTCGTCACCAGCATTTTTCGTCATTTTTCGTCACCAGCATTTTTTCGTCACCAGCATTTTTTGTCACCAGCATTTTTCGTCATTTTTCGTCACCAGCATTTTTTCGTCACCAGCATTTTTCGTCATTTTTCGTCACCAGCATTTTTCGTCATTTTTCGTCACCAGCATTTTTGTCACCAGCATTTTTTCGTCACCAGCATTTTTCGTGACCAGCATTTTTCGTCATTTTTCGTCACCAGCATTTTTTCGTTACCAGCATTTTTCGTCATTTTTCGTCACCAGCATTTTTTCGTCACCAGCATTTTTAGTCATTTTTCGTCACCAGCATTTTTTCGTCACCAGCATTTTTCGTCATTTTTCGTCACCAGCATTTTTTCGTCACCAGCATTTTTCGTCATTTTTCGTCACCAGCATTTTTCGTCATTTTTCGTCACCAGCATTTTTTCGTCACCAGCATTTTTCGTCACCAGCATTTTTCGTCATTTTTCGTCACCAGCATTTTTTCGTCACCAGCATTTTTCGTCATTTTTCGTCACCAGCATTTTTCGTCACCAGCATTTTTTCGTCACCAGCATTTTTCGTCATTTTTCGTCACCAGCATTTTTTCGTCACCAGCATTTTTCGTCATTTTTCGTCACCAGCATTTTTCGTCATTTTTCGTCACCAGCATTTTTTCGTCACCAGCATTTTTCGTCATTTTTCGTCACCAGCATTTTTTCGTCACCAGCATTTTTTGTCACCAGCATTTTTCGTCATTTTTCGTCACCAGCATTTTTTCGTCACCAGCATTTTTTCGTCACCAGCATTTTTCGTCATTTTTCGTCACCAGCATTTTTCGTCATTTTTCGTCACCAGCATTTTTTCGTCACCAGCATTTTTCGTCATTTTTCGTCACCAGCATTTTTTCGTCACCAGCATTTTTTGTCACCAGCATTTTTCGTCACCAGCATTTTTTCGTCACCAGCATTTTTCGTCATTTTTCGTCACCAGCATTTTTCGTCATTTTTCGTCACCAGCATTTTTGTCACCAGCATTTTTTCGTCACCAGCATTTTTCGTGACCAGCATTTTTCGTCATTTTTCGTCACCAGCATTTTTTCGTTACCAGCATTTTTCGTCATTTTTCGTCACCAGCATTTTTTCGTCACCAGCATTTTTAGTCATTTTTCGTCACCAGCATTTTTTCGTCACCAGCATTTTTCGTCATTTTTCGTCACCAGCATTTTTTCGTCACCAGCATTTTTCGTCATTTTTCGTCACCAGCATTTTTTCGTCATTTTTCGTCACCAGCATTTTTCGTCACCAGCATTTTTCGTAATTTTTCGTCACCAGCATTTTTTCGTCACCAGCATTTTTCGTCATTTTTCGTCACCAGCATTTTTCGTCACCAGCATTTTTTCGTCACCAGCATTTTTCGTCATTTTTCGTCACCAGCATTTTTTCGTCACCAGCATTTTTCGTCATTTTTCGTCACCAGCATTTTTTCGTCACCAGCATTTTTCGTCATTTTTCGTCACCAGCATTTTTTCGTCACCAGCATTTTTCGTCATTTTTCGTCACCAGCATTTTTTCGTCATTTTTCGTCACCAGCATTTTTTCGTCACCAGCATTTTTCGTCATTTTTTGTCACCAGCATTTTTCGTCATTTTTCGTCACCAGCATTTTTTCGTCACCAGCATTTTTCGTCATTTTTTGTCACCAGCATTTTTCGTCATTTTTCGTCACCAGCATTTTTTCGTCACCAGCATTTTTCGTCATTTTTCGTCACCAGCATTTTTCGTCATTTTTCGTCACCAGCATTTTTGTCACCAGCATTTTTTCGTCACCAGCATTTTTCGTGACCAGCATTTTTCGTCATTTTTCGTCACCAGCATTTTTTCGTTACCAGCATTTTTCGTCATTTTTCGTCACCAGCATTTTTTCGTCACCAGCATTTTTAGTCATTTTTCGTCACCAGCATTTTTTCGTCACCAGCATTTTTCGTCATTTTTCGTCACCAGCATTTTTTCGTCACCAGCATTTTTCGTCATTTTTCGTCACCAGCATTTTTCGTCATTTTTCGTCACCAGCATTTTTTCGTCACCAGCATTTTTCGTCACCAGCATTTTTCGTCATTTTTCGTCACCAGCATTTTTTCGTCACCAGCATTTTTCGTCATTTTTCGTCACCAGCATTTTTCGTCACCAGCATTTTTTCGTCACCAGCATTTTTCGTCATTTTTCGTCACCAGCATTTTTTCGTCACCAGCATTTTTCGTCATTTTTCGTCACCAGCATTTTTCGTCATTTTTCGTCACCAGCATTTTTTCGTCACCAGCATTTTTCGTCATTTTTCGTCACCAGCATTTTTTCGTCACCAGCATTTTTTGTCACCAGCATTTTTCGTCATTTTTCGTCACCAGCATTTTTTCGTCACCAGCATTTTTTCGTCACCAGCATTTTTCGTCATTTTTCGTCACCAGCATTTTTCGTCATTTTTCGTCACCAGCATTTTTTCGTCACCAGCATTTTTCGTCATTTTTCGTCACCAGCATTTTTTCGTCACCAGCATTTTTTGTCACCAGCATTTTTCGTCACCAGCATTTTTTCGTCACCAGCATTTTTCGTCATTTTTCGTCACCAGCATTTTTCGTCATTTTTCGTCACCAGCATTTTTGTCACCAGCATTTTTTCGTCACCAGCATTTTTCGTGACCAGCATTTTTCGTCATTTTTCGTCACCAGCATTTTTTCGTTACCAGCATTTTTCGTCATTTTTCGTCACCAGCATTTTTTCGTCACCAGCATTTTTAGTCATTTTTCGTCACCAGCATTTTTTTGTCACCAGCATTTTTCGTCATTTTTCGTCACCAGCATTTTTTCGTCACCAGCATTTTTCGTCATTTTTCGTCACCAGCATTTTTTCGTCATTTTTCGTCACCAGCATTTTTCGTCACCAGCATTTTTCGTAATTTTTCGTCACCAGCATTTTTTCGTCACCAGCATTTTTCGTCATTTTTCGTCACCAGCATTTTTCGTCACCAGCATTTTTTCGTCACCAGCATTTTTCGTCATTTTTCGTCACCAGCATTTTTTCGTCACCAGCATTTTTCGTCATTTTTCGTCACCAGCATTTTTTCGTCACCAGCATTTTTCGTCATTTTTCGTCACCAGCATTTTTTCGTCACCAGCATTTTTCGTCATTTTTCGTCACCAGCATTTTTTCGTCATTTTTCGTCACCAGCATTTTTTCGTCACCAGCATTTTTCGTCATTTTTCGTCACCAGCATTTTTCGTCACCAGCATTTTTCGTCATTTTTCGTCACCAGCATTTTTCGTCACCAGCATTTTTTCGTCACCAGCATTTTTCGTCATTTTTCGTCACCAGCATTTTTCGTCACCAGCATTTTTCGTCATTTTTCGTCACCAGCATTTTTTCGTCACCACATTTTTTGTCATTTTTAGTCACCAGCATTTTTTCGTCACCAGCATTTTTTCGTCACCACATTTTTTGTCATTTTTAGTCACCAGCATTTTTTCGTCACCAGCATTTTTCGTCATTTTTCGTCACCAGCATTTTTTCGTCACCAGCATTTTTCGTCATTTTTCGTCACCAGCATTTTCCGTCATTTTTCGTCATCAGCATTTTTTCGTCACCAGCATTTTTCGTCATTTTTCGTCACCAGCATTTTTTCGTCACCAGCATTTTTCGTCACCAGCATTTTTTCGTGACCAGCATTTTTTCGTCACCAGCATTTTTCGTCATTTTTTGTCACCAGCATTTTTCGTCATTTTTCGTCACCAGCATTTTTTCGTCACCAGCATTTTTCGTCATTTTTCGTCACCAGCATTTTTTCGTCACCAGCATTTTTCGTCATTTTTCGTCACCAGCATTTTTCGTCATTTTTCGTCACCAGCATTTTTTCGTCACCAGCATTTTTCGTCATTTTTCGTCACCAGCATTTTTCGTCATTTTTCGTCACCAGCATCTTTCGTCATTTTTCGTCACCAGCATTTTTTCGTCACCAGCATTTTTCGTCATTTTTCGTCACCAGCATTTTTCGTCATTTTTCGTCACCAGCATCTTTCGTCATTTGTCGTCACCAGCATTTTTTCGTCACCAGCATTTTTCGTCACCAGCATTTTTTCGTCACCAGCATTTTTTGTCATTTTTCGTCACCAGCATTTTTTCGTCACCAGCATTTTTCGTCATTTTTCGTCACCAGCATTTTTTCGTCACCAGCATTTTTCGTCACCAGCATTTTTTCGTCACCAGCATTTTTCGTCACCAGCATTTTTCGTCATTTTTCGTCACCAGCATTTTTTCGTCACCAGCATTTTTCGTCATTTTTCGTCACCAGCATTTTTTCGTCACCAGCATTTTTCGTCATTTTTCGTCACCAGCATTTTTTCGTCACCAGCATTTTTCGTCATTTTTCGTCACCAGCATTTTTCGTCATTTTTCGTCACCAGCATCTTTCGTCATTTGTCGTCACCAGCATTTTTTCATCACCAGCATTTCGTCACCAGCATTTTTTCGTCACCAGCATTTTTTGTCATTTTTCGTCACCAGCATTTTTCGTCATTTTTCGTCACCAGCATCTTTCGTCATTTTTCGTCATCAGCATTTTTTCGTCACCAGCATTTTTCGTCATTTTTCGTCACCAGCATGTTTTCGTCACCAGCATTTTTCGTCACCAGCATTTTTTCGTCACCAGCATTTTTCGTCACCAGCATTTTTCGTCATTTTTCGTCACCAGCATTTTTTCGTCACCAACATTTTTCGTCATTTTTCGTCACCAGCATTTTTTCGTCACCAGCATTTTTCGTCATTTTTCGTCACCAGCATTTTTCGTCATTTTTCGTCACCAGCATTTTTTCGTCACCAGCATTTTTTCGTTATTTTTCGTCACCAGCATTTTTCGTCATTTTTCGTCACCAGCATTTTCCGTCATTTTTCGTCACCAGCATTTTTTCGTCACCAGCATTTTTCGTCATTTTTCGTCACCAACATTTTTCGTCACCAGCATTTTTTCGTCACCAGCATTTTTCGTCATTTTTCGTCACCAGCATTTTTTCGTCACCAGCATTTTTCGTCATTCTTCGTCACCAGCATTTTTTCGTCACCAGCATTTTTCGTCATTTTTCGTCACCAGCATTTTTCGACATTTTTCGTCACCAGCATTTTTTCGTCACCAGCATTTTTCGTCATTTTTTGTCACCAGCATTTTTCGTCATTTTTCGTCACCAGCATTTTTCGTCATTTTTCGTCACCAGCATTTTTTCGTCACCAGCATTTTTCGTCACCAGCATTTTTTCGTCACCAGCATTTTTCGTCACCAGCATTTTTTCGTCACCAGCATTTTTTCGTCACCAGCATTTTTCGTCATTTTTCGTCACCAGCATTTTTGTCACCAGCATTTTTCGCCATTTTTCGTCACCAGCATTTTTCGTCATTTTTCGTCACCAGCATTTTTCGACATTTTTCGTCACCAGCATTTTTTCGTCACCAGCATTTTTCGTCATTTTTTGTCACCAGCATTTTTCGTCATTTTTCGTCACCAGCATTTTTTCGTCACCAGCATTTTTCGTCATTTTTCGTCACCAGCATTTTTTCGTCACCAGCATTTTTCGTCACCAGCATTTTTTCGTCACCAGCATTTTTCGTCACCAGCATTTTTTCGTCACCAGCATTTTTTCGTCACCAGCATTTTTCGTCATTTTTCGTCACCAGCATTTTTGTCACCAGCATTTTTCGCCATTTTTCGTCACCAGCATTTTTCGTCATTTTTCGTCACCAGCATTTTTTCGTCACCAGCATTTTTCGTCATTTTTCGTCACCAGCATTTTTTCGTCACCAGCATTTTTCGTCACCAGCATTTTTCGTCATTTTTCGTCACCAGCATTTTTCGTCATTTTTCGTCACCAGCATTTTTTCGTCACCAGCATTTTTCGTCACCAGCATTTTTTCGTCACCAGCATTTTTCGTCATTTTTTGTCACCAGCATTTTTCGTCATTTTTCGTCACCAGCATTTTTTCGTCACCAGCATTTTTCGTCATTTTTCGTCACCAGCATTTTTTCGTCACCAGCATTTTTCGTCATTTTTCGTCACCAGCATTTTTCGTCACCAGCATTTTTCGTCATTTTTCGTCACCAGCATTTTTCGTCATTTTTCGTCACCAGCATTTTTCGTCATTTTTCGTCACCAGCATTTTTCGTCACCAGCATTTTTTCGTCACCAGCATTTTTCGTCATTTTTCGTCACCAGCATTTTTCGTCACCAGCATTTTTCGTCACCAGCATTTTTCGTCATTTTTCGTCACCAGCATTTTTCGTCATTTTTCGTCACCAGCATCTTTCGTCATTTGTCGTCACCAGCATTTTTTCATCACCAGCATTTCGTCACCAGCATTTTTTCGTCACCAGCATTTTTTGTCATTTTTCGTCACCAGCATTTTTCGTCATTTTTCGTCACCAGCATCTTTCGTCATTTTTCGTCATCAGCATTTTTTCGTCACCAGCATTTTTCGTCATTTTTCGTCACCAGCATGTTTTCGTCACCAGCATTTTTCGTCACCAGCATTTTTTCGTCACCAGCATTTTTCGTCACCAGCATTTTTCGTCATTTTTCGTCACCAGCATTTTTTCGTCACCAACATTTTTCGTCATTTTTCGTCACCAGCATTTTTTCGTCACCAGCATTTTTCGTCATTTTTCGTCACCAGCATTTTTCGTCATTTTTCGTCACCAGCATTTTTTCGTCACCAGCATTTTTTCGTTATTTTTCGTCACCAGCATTTTTCGTCATTTTTCGTCACCAGCATTTTCCGTCATTTTTCGTCACCAGCATTTTTTCGTCACCAGCATTTTTCGTCATTTTTCGTCACCAACATTTTTCGTCACCAGCATTTTTTCGTCACCAGCATTTTTCGTCATTTTTCGTCACCAGCATTTTTTCGTCACCAGCATTTTTCGTCATTCTTCGTCACCAGCATTTTTTCGTCACCAGCATTTTTCGTCATTTTTCGTCACCAGCATTTTTCGACATTTTTCGTCACCAGCATTTTTTCGTCACCAGCATTTTTCGTCATTTTTTGTCACCAGCATTTTTCGTCATTTTTCGTCACCAGCATTTTTCGTCATTTTTCGTCACCAGCATTTTTTCGTCACCAGCATTTTTCGTCACCAGCATTTTTTCGTCACCAGCATTTTTCGTCACCAGCATTTTTTCGTCACCAGCATTTTTTCGTCACCAGCATTTTTCGTCATTTTTCGTCACCAGCATTTTTGTCACCAGCATTTTTCGCCATTTTTCGTCACCAGCATTTTTCGTCATTTTTCGTCACCAGCATTTTTCGACATTTTTCGTCACCAGCATTTTTTCGTCACCAGCATTTTTCGTCATTTTTTGTCACCAGCATTTTTCGTCATTTTTCGTCACCAGCATTTTTTCGTCACCAGCATTTTTCGTCATTTTTCGTCACCAGCATTTTTTCGTCACCAGCATTTTTCGTCACCAGCATTTTTTCGTCACCAGCATTTTTCGTCACCAGCATTTTTTCGTCACCAGCATTTTTTCGTCACCAGCATTTTTCGTCATTTTTCGTCACCAGCATTTTTGTCACCAGCATTTTTCGCCATTTTTCGTCACCAGCATTTTTCGTCATTTTTCGTCACCAGCATTTTTTCGTCACCAGCATTTTTCGTCATTTTTCGTCACCAGCATTTTTTCGTCACCAGCATTTTTCGTCACCAGCATTTTTCGTCATTTTTCGTCACCAGCATTTTTCGTCATTTTTCGTCACCAGCATTTTTTCGTCACCAGCATTTTTCGTCACCAGCATTTTTTCGTCACCAGCATTTTTCGTCATTTTTTGTCACCAGCATTTTTCGTCATTTTTCGTCACCAGCATTTTTTCGTCACCAGCATTTTTCGTCATTTTTCGTCACCAGCATTTTTTCGTCACCAGCATTTTTCGTCATTTTTCGTCACCAGCATTTTTCGTCACCAGCATTTTTCGTCATTTTTCGTCACCAGCATTTTTCGTCATTTTTCGTCACCAGCATTTTTCGTCATTTTTCGTCACCAGCATTTTTCGTCACCAGCATTTTTTCGTCACCAGCATTTTTCGTCATTTTTCGTCACCAGCATTTTTCGTCACCAGCATTTTTCGTCATTTTTCGTCACCAGCATTTTTTCGTCACCACATTTTTTGTCATTTTTAGTCACCAGCATTTTTTCGTCACCAGCATTTTTCGTCATTTTTCGTCACCAGCATTTTTTCGTCACCAGCATTTTTCGTCATTTTTCGTCACCAGCATTTTCCGTCATTTTTCGTCATCAGCATTTTTTCGTCACCAGCATTTTTCGTCATTTTTCGTCACCAGCATTTTTTCGTCACCAGCATTTTTCGTCACCAGCATTTTTTCGTGACCAGCATTTTTTCGTCACCAGCATTTTTCGTCATTTTTCGTCACCAGCATTTTTCGTCATTTTTCGTCACCAGCATTTTTTCGTCACCAGCATTTTTCGTCATTTTTCGTCACCAGCATTTTTTCGTCACCAGCATTTTTCGTCATTTTTCGTCACCAGCATTTTTCGTCATTTTTCGTCACCAGCATTTTTTCGTCACCAGCATTTTTCGTCATTTTTCGTCACCAGCATTTTTCGTCATTTTTCGTCACCAGCATCTTTCGTCATTTTTCGTCACCAGCATTTTTTCGTCACCAGCATTTTTCGTCATTTTTCGTCACCAGCATTTTTCGTCATTTTTCGTCACCAGCATCTTTCGTCATTTGTCGTCACCAGCATTTTTTCGTCACCAGCATTTTTCGTCACCAGCATTTTTTCGTCACCAGCATTTTTTGTCATTTTTCGTCACCAGCATTTTTTCGTCACCAGCATTTTTCGTCATTTTTCGTCACCAGCATCTTTCGTCATTTTTCGTCACCAGCATTTTTTCGTCATCAGCATTTTTTCGTCACCAGCATTTTTCGTCATTTTTCGTCACCAGCATTTTTTCGTCACCAGCATTTTTCGTCATTTTTCGTCACCAGCATTTTTCGTCATTTTTCGTCACCAGCATTTTTTCGTCACCAGCATTTTTCGTCACCAGCATTTTTTCGTCACCAGCATTTTTTCGTGACCAGCATTTTTCGTCATTTTTCGTCACCAGCATTTTTCGTCACCAGCATTTTTCGTCATTTTTCGTCACCAGCATTTTTTCGTTATTTTTCGTCACCAGCATTTTTCGTCATTTTTCGTCACCAGCATTTTCCGTCATTTTTCGTCACCAGCATTTTTTCGTCACCAGCATTTTTCGTCATTTTTCGTCACCAACATTTTTCGTCACCAGCATTTTTTCGTCACCAGCATTTTTCGTCATTTTTCGTCACCAGCATTTTTTCGTCACCAGCATTTTTCGTCATTCTTCGTCACCAGCATTTTTTCGTCACCAGCATTTTTCGTCATTTTTCGTCACCAGCATTTTTTCGTCACCAGCATTTTTCGTCATTTTTCGTCACCAGCATTTTTCGTCACCAGCATTTTTTCGTCACCAGCATTTTTCGTCATTTTTCGTCACCAGCATTTTTTCGTCACCAGCATTTTTCGTCATTTTTCGTCACCAGCATTTTTTCGTCACCAGCATTTTTCGTCATTTTTCGTCACCAGCATTTTTTCGTCACCAGCATTTTTCGTCATTTTTCGTCACCAGCATTTTTTCGTCATTTTTCGTCACCAGCATTTTTTCGTCACCAGCATTTTTCGTCATTTTTTGTCACCAGCATTTTTCGTCATTTTTCGTCACCAGCATTTTTTCGTCACCAGCATTTTTCGTCATTTTTTGTCACCAGCATTTTTCGTCATTTTTCGTCACCAGCATTTTTTCGTCACCAGCATTTTTCGTCATTTTTCGTCACCAGCATTTTTCGTCATTTTTCGTCACCAGCATTTTTGTCACCAGCATTTTTTCGTCACCAGCATTTTTCGTGACCAGCATTTTTCGTCATTTTTCGTCACCAGCATTTTTTCGTTACCAGCATTTTTCGTCATTTTTCGTCACCAGCATTTTTTCGTCACCAGCATTTTTAGTCATTTTTCGTCACCAGCATTTTTTCGTCACCAGCATTTTTCGTCATTTTTCGTCACCAGCATTTTTTCGTCACCAGCATTTTTCGTCATTTTTCGTCACCAGCATTTTTCGTCATTTTTCGTCACCAGCATTTTTTCGTCACCAGCATTTTTCGTCACCAGCATTTTTCGTCATTTTTCGTCACCAGCATTTTTTCGTCACCAGCATTTTTCGTCATTTTTCGTCACCAGCATTTTTCGTCACCAGCATTTTTTCGTCACCAGCATTTTTCGTCATTTTTCGTCACCAGCATTTTTTCGTCACCAGCATTTTTCGTCATTTTTCGTCACCAGCATTTTTCGTCATTTTTCGTCACCAGCATTTTTTCGTCACCAGCATTTTTCGTCATTTTTCGTCACCAGCATTTTTTCGTCACCAGCATTTTTTGTCACCAGCATTTTTCGTCATTTTTCGTCACCAGCATTTTTTCGTCACCAGCATTTTTTCGTCACCAGCATTTTTCGTCATTTTTCGTCACCAGCATTTTTCGTCATTTTTCGTCACCAGCATTTTTTCGTCACCAGCATTTTTCGTCATTTTTCGTCACCAGCATTTTTTCGTCACCAGCATTTTTTGTCACCAGCATTTTTCGTCACCAGCATTTTTTCGTCACCAGCATTTTTCGTCATTTTTCGTCACCAGCATTTTTCGTCATTTTTCGTCACCAGCATTTTTGTCACCAGCATTTTTTCGTCACCAGCATTTTTCGTGACCAGCATTTTTCGTCATTTTTCGTCACCAGCATTTTTTCGTTACCAGCATTTTTCGTCATTTTTCGTCACCAGCATTTTTTCGTCACCAGCATTTTTAGTCATTTTTCGTCACCAGCATTTTTTCGTCACCAGCATTTTTCGTCATTTTTCGTCACCAGCATTTTTTCGTCACCAGCATTTTTCGTCATTTTTCGTCACCAGCATTTTTTCGTCATTTTTCGTCACCAGCATTTTTCGTCACCAGCATTTTTCGTAATTTTTCGTCACCAGCATTTTTTCGTCACCAGCATTTTTCGTCATTTTTCGTCACCAGCATTTTTCGTCACCAGCATTTTTTCGTCACCAGCATTTTTCGTCATTTTTCGTCACCAGCATTTTTTCGTCACCAGCATTTTTCGTCATTTTTCGTCACCAGCATTTTTTCGTCACCAGCATTTTTCGTCATTTTTCGTCACCAGCATTTTTTCGTCACCAGCATTTTTCGTCATTTTTCGTCACCAGCATTTTTTCGTCATTTTTCGTCACCAGCATTTTTTCGTCACCAGCATTTTTCGTCATTTTTCGTCACCAGCATTTTTCGTCACCAGCATTTTTCGTCATTTTTCGTCACCAGCATTTTTCGTCACCAGCATTTTTTCGTCACCAGCATTTTTCGTCATTTTTCGTCACCAGCATTTTTCGTCACCAGCATTTTTCGTCATTTTTCGTCACCAGCATTTTTTCGTCACCACATTTTTTGTCATTTTTAGTCACCAGCATTTTTTCGTCACCAGCATTTTTTCGTCACCACATTTTTTGTCATTTTTAGTCACCAGCATTTTTTCGTCACCAGCATTTTTCGTCATTTTTCGTCACCAGCATTTTTTCGTCACCAGCATTTTTCGTCATTTTTCGTCACCAGCATTTTCCGTCATTTTTCGTCATCAGCATTTTTTCGTCACCAGCATTTTTCGTCATTTTTCGTCACCAGCATTTTTTCGTCACCAGCATTTTTCGTCACCAGCATTTTTTCGTGACCAGCATTTTTTCGTCACCAGCATTTTTCGTCATTTTTTGTCACCAGCATTTTTCGTCATTTTTCGTCACCAGCATTTTTTCGTCACCAGCATTTTTCGTCATTTTTCGTCACCAGCATTTTTTCGTCACCAGCATTTTTCGTCATTTTTCGTCACCAGCATTTTTCGTCATTTTTCGTCACCAGCATTTTTTCGTCACCAGCATTTTTCGTCATTTTTCGTCACCAGCATTTTTCGTCATTTTTCGTCACCAGCATCTTTCGTCATTTTTCGTCACCAGCATTTTTTCGTCACCAGCATTTTTCGTCATTTTTCGTCACCAGCATTTTTCGTCATTTTTCGTCACCAGCATCTTTCGTCATTTGTCGTCACCAGCATTTTTTCGTCACCAGCATTTTTCGTCACCAGCATTTTTTCGTCACCAGCATTTTTTGTCATTTTTCGTCACCAGCATTTTTTCGTCACCAGCATTTTTCGTCATTTTTCGTCACCAGCATTTTTTCGTCACCAGCATTTTTCGTCACCAGCATTTTTTCGTCACCAGCATTTTTCGTCACCAGCATTTTTCGTCATTTTTCGTCACCAGCATTTTTTCGTCACCAGCATTTTTCGTCATTTTTCGTCACCAGCATTTTTTCGTCACCAGCATTTTTCGTCATTTTTCGTCACCAGCATTTTTTCGTCACCAGCATTTTTCGTCATTTTTCGTCACCAGCATTTTTCGTCATTTTTCGTCACCAGCATCTTTCGTCATTTGTCGTCACCAGCATTTTTTCATCACCAGCATTTCGTCACCAGCATTTTTTCGTCACCAGCATTTTTTGTCATTTTTCGTCACCAGCATTTTTCGTCATTTTTCGTCACCAGCATCTTTCGTCATTTTTCGTCATCAGCATTTTTTCGTCACCAGCATTTTTCGTCATTTTTCGTCACCAGCATGTTTTCGTCACCAGCATTTTTCGTCACCAGCATTTTTTCGTCACCAGCATTTTTCGTCACCAGCATTTTTCGTCATTTTTCGTCACCAGCATTTTTTCGTCACCAGCATTTTTCGTCATTTTTCGTCACCAGCATTTTTTCGTCACCAGCATTTTTCGTCATTTTTCGTCACCAGCATTTTTCGTCATTTTTCGTCACCAGCATTTTTTCGTCACCAGCATTTTTCGTCACCAGCATTTTTTCGTCACCAGCATTTTTTCGTGACCAGCATTTTTCGTCATTTTTCGTCACCAGCATTTTTCGTCACCAGCATTTTTCGTCATTTTTCGTCACCAGCATTTTTTCGTTATTTTTCGTCACCAGCATTTTTCGTCATTTTTCGTCACCAGCATTTTCCGTCATTTTTCGTCACCAGCATTTTTTCGTCACCAGCATTTTTCGTCATTTTTCGTCACCAACATTTTTCGTCACCAGCATTTTTTCGTCACCAGCATTTTTCGTCATTTTTCGTCACCAGCATTTTTTCGTCACCAGCATTTTTCGTCATTCTTCGTCACCAGCATTTTTTCGTCACCAGCATTTTTCGTCATTTTTCGTCACCAGCATTTTTCGACATTTTTCGTCACCAGCATTTTTTCGTCACCAGCATTTTTCGTCATTTTTTGTCACCAGCATTTTTCGTCATTTTTCGTCACCAGCATTTTTCGTCATTTTTCGTCACCAGCATTTTTTCGTCACCAGCATTTTTCGTCACCAGCATTTTTTCGTCACCAGCATTTTTCGTCACCAGCATTTTTTCGTCACCAGCATTTTTTCGTCACCAGCATTTTTCGTCATTTTTCGTCACCAGCATTTTTGTCACCAGCATTTTTCGCCATTTTTCGTCACCAGCATTTTTCGTCATTTTTCGTCACCAGCATTTTTCGACATTTTTCGTCACCAGCATTTTTTCGTCACCAGCATTTTTCGTCATTTTTTGTCACCAGCATTTTTCGTCATTTTTCGTCACCAGCATTTTTTCGTCACCAGCATTTTTCGTCATTTTTCGTCACCAGCATTTTTTCGTCACCAGCATTTTTCGTCACCAGCATTTTTTCGTCACCAGCATTTTTCGTCACCAGCATTTTTTCGTCACCAGCATTTTTTCGTCACCAGCATTTTTCGTCATTTTTCGTCACCAGCATTTTTGTCACCAGCATTTTTCGCCATTTTTCGTCACCAGCATTTTTCGTCATTTTTCGTCACCAGCATTTTTTCGTCACCAGCATTTTTCGTCATTTTTCGTCACCAGCATTTTTTCGTCACCAGCATTTTTCGTCACCAGCATTTTTCGTCATTTTTCGTCACCAGCATTTTTCGTCATTTTTCGTCACCAGCATTTTTTCGTCACCAGCATTTTTCGTCACCAGCATTTTTTCGTCACCAGCATTTTTCGTCATTTTTTGTCACCAGCATTTTTCGTCATTTTTCGTCACCAGCATTTTTTCGTCACCAGCATTTTTCGTCATTTTTCGTCACCAGCATTTTTTCGTCACCAGCATTTTTCGTCATTTTTCGTCACCAGCATTTTTCGTCACCAGCATTTTTCGTCATTTTTCGTCACCAGCATTTTTCGTCATTTTTCGTCACCAGCATTTTTCGTCATTTTTCGTCACCAGCATTTTTCGTCACCAGCATTTTTTCGTCACCAGCATTTTTCGTCATTTTTCGTCACCAGCATTTTTCGTCACCAGCATTTTTCGTCATTTTTCGTCACCAGCATTTTTTCGTCACCACATTTTTTGTCATTTTTAGTCACCAGCATTTTTTCGTCACCAGCATTTTTCGTCATTTTTCGTCACCAGCATTTTTTCGTCACCAGCATTTTTCGTCATTTTTCGTCACCAGCATTTTCCGTCATTTTTCGTCATCAGCATTTTTTCGTCACCAGCATTTTTCGTCATTTTTCGTCACCAGCATTTTTTCGTCACCAGCATTTTTCGTCACCAGCATTTTTTCGTGACCAGCATTTTTTCGTCACCAGCATTTTTCGTCATTTTTCGTCACCAGCATTTTTCGTCATTTTTCGTCACCAGCATTTTTTCGTCACCAGCATTTTTCGTCATTTTTCGTCACCAGCATTTTTTCGTCACCAGCATTTTTCGTCATTTTTCGTCACCAGCATTTTTCGTCATTTTTCGTCACCAGCATTTTTTCGTCACCAGCATTTTTCGTCATTTTTCGTCACCAGCATTTTTCGTCATTTTTCGTCACCAGCATCTTTCGTCATTTTTCGTCACCAGCATTTTTTCGTCACCAGCATTTTTCGTCATTTTTCGTCACCAGCATTTTTTCGTCACCAGCATTTTTCGTCATTCTTCGTCACCAGCATTTTTTCGTCACCAGCATTTTTCGTCATTTTTCGTCACCAGCATTTTTCGACATTTTTCGTCACCAGCATTTTTTCGTCACCAGCATTTTTCGTCATTTTTTGTCACCAGCATTTTTCGTCATTTTTCGTCACCAGCATTTTTCGTCATTTTTCGTCACCAGCATTTTTTCGTCACCAGCATTTTTCGTCACCAGCATTTTTTCGTCACCAGCATTTTTCGTCACCAGCATTTTTTCGTCACCAGCATTTTTTCGTCACCAGCATTTTTCGTCATTTTTCGTCACCAGCATTTTTGTCACCAGCATTTTTCGCCATTTTTCGTCACCAGCATTTTTCGTCATTTTTCGTCACCAGCATTTTTCGACATTTTTCGTCACCAGCATTTTTTCGTCACCAGCATTTTTCGTCATTTTTTGTCACCAGCATTTTTCGTCATTTTTCGTCACCAGCATTTTTTCGTCACCAGCATTTTTCGTCATTTTTCGTCACCAGCATTTTTTCGTCACCAGCATTTTTCGTCACCAGCATTTTTTCGTCACCAGCATTTTTCGTCACCAGCATTTTTTCGTCACCAGCATTTTTTCGTCACCAGCATTTTTCGTCATTTTTCGTCACCAGCATTTTTGTCACCAGCATTTTTCGCCATTTTTCGTCACCAGCATTTTTCGTCATTTTTCGTCACCAGCATTTTTTCGTCACCAGCATTTTTCGTCATTTTTCGTCACCAGCATTTTTTCGTCACCAGCATTTTTCGTCACCAGCATTTTTCGTCATTTTTCGTCACCAGCATTTTTCGTCATTTTTCGTCACCAGCATTTTTTCGTCACCAGCATTTTTCGTCACCAGCATTTTTTCGTCACCAGCATTTTTCGTCATTTTTTGTCACCAGCATTTTTCGTCATTTTTCGTCACCAGCATTTTTTCGTCACCAGCATTTTTCGTCATTTTTCGTCACCAGCATTTTTTCGTCACCAGCATTTTTCGTCATTTTTCGTCACCAGCATTTTTCGTCACCAGCATTTTTCGTCATTTTTCGTCACCAGCATTTTTCGTCATTTTTCGTCACCAGCATTTTTCGTCATTTTTCGTCACCAGCATTTTTCGTCACCAGCATTTTTTCGTCACCAGCATTTTTCGTCATTTTTCGTCACCAGCATTTTTCGTCACCAGCATTTTTCGTCATTTTTCGTCACCAGCATTTTTTCGTCACCACATTTTTTGTCATTTTTAGTCACCAGCATTTTTTCGTCACCAGCATTTTTCGTCATTTTTCGTCACCAGCATTTTTTCGTCACCAGCATTTTTCGTCATTTTTCGTCACCAGCATTTTCCGTCATTTTTCGTCATCAGCATTTTTTCGTCACCAGCATTTTTCGTCATTTTTCGTCACCAGCATTTTTTCGTCACCAGCATTTTTCGTCACCAGCATTTTTTCGTGACCAGCATTTTTTCGTCACCAGCATTTTTCGTCATTTTTCGTCACCAGCATTTTTCGTCATTTTTCGTCACCAGCATTTTTTCGTCACCAGCATTTTTCGTCATTTTTCGTCACCAGCATTTTTTCGTCACCAGCATTTTTCGTCATTTTTCGTCACCAGCATTTTTCGTCATTTTTCGTCACCAGCATTTTTTCGTCACCAGCATTTTTCGTCATTTTTCGTCACCAGCATTTTTCGTCATTTTTCGTCACCAGCATCTTTCGTCATTTTTCGTCACCAGCATTTTTTCGTCACCAGCATTTTTCGTCATTTTTCGTCACCAGCATTTTTCGTCATTTTTCGTCACCAGCATCTTTCGTCATTTGTCGTCACCAGCATTTTTTCGTCACCAGCATTTTTCGTCACCAGCATTTTTTCGTCACCAGCATTTTTTGTCATTTTTCGTCACCAGCATTTTTTCGTCACCAGCATTTTTCGTCATTTTTCGTCACCAGCATCTTTCGTCATTTTTCGTCACCAGCATTTTTTCGTCATCAGCATTTTTTCGTCACCAGCATTTTTCGTCATTTTTCGTCACCAGCATTTTTTCGTCACCAGCATTTTTCGTCACCAGCATTTTTTCGTCACCAGCATTTTTCGTCACCAGCATTTTTCGTCATTTTTCGTCACCAGCATTTTTTCGTCACCACATTTTTTGTCATTTTTAGTCACCAGCATTTTTTCGTCACCAGCATTTTTCGTCACCAGCATTTTTTCGTCACCAGCATTTTTCGTCATTTTTCGTCACCAGCATTTTCCGTCATTTTTCGTCATCAGCATTTTTTCGTCACCAGCATTTTTCGTCATTTTTCGTCACCAGCATTTTTTCGTCACCAGCATTTTTCGTCACCAGCATTTTTTCGTGACCAGCATTTTTTCGTCACCAGCATTTTTCGTCATTTTTCGTCACCAGCATTTTTCGTCATTTTTCGTCACCAGCATTTTTTCGTCACCAGCATTTTTCGTCATTTTTCGTCACCAGCATTTTTTCGTCACCAGCATTTTTCGTCATTTTTCGTCACCAGCATTTTTCGTCATTTTTCGTCACCAGCATTTTTTCGTCACCAGCATTTTTCGTCATTTTTCGTCACCAGCATTTTTCGTCATTTTTCGTCACCAGCATCTTTCGTCATTTTTCGTCACCAGCATTTTTTCGTCACCAGCATTTTTCGTCATTTTTCGTCACCAGCATTTTTCGTCACCAGCATTTTTCGTCATTTTTCGTCACCAGCATTTTTTCGTCACCACATTTTTTGTCATTTTTAGTCACCAGCATTTTTTCGTCACCAGCATTTTTCGTCATTTTTCGTCACCAGCATTTTTTCGTCACCAGCATTTTTCGTCATTTTTCGTCACCAGCATTTTCCGTCATTTTTCGTCATCAGCATTTTTTCGTCACCAGCATTTTTCGTCATTTTTCGTCACCAGCATTTTTTCGTCACCAGCATTTTTCGTCACCAGCATTTTTTCGTGACCAGCATTTTTTCGTCACCAGCATTTTTCGTCATTTTTCGTCACCAGCATTTTTCGTCATTTTTCGTCACCAGCATTTTTTCGTCACCAGCATTTTTCGTCATTTTTCGTCACCAGCATTTTTTCGTCACCAGCATTTTTCGTCATTTTTCGTCACCAGCATTTTTCGTCATTTTTCGTCACCAGCATTTTTTCGTCACCAGCATTTTTCGTCATTTTTCGTCACCAGCATTTTTCGTCATTTTTCGTCACCAGCATCTTTCGTCATTTTTCGTCACCAGCATTTTTTCGTCACCAGCATTTTTCGTCATTTTTCGTCACCAGCATTTTTCGTCATTTTTCGTCACCAGCATCTTTCGTCATTTGTCGTCACCAGCATTTTTTCGTCACCAGCATTTTTCGTCACCAGCATTTTTTCGTCACCAGCATTTTTTGTCATTTTTCGTCACCAGCATTTTTTCGTCACCAGCATTTTTCGTCATTTTTCGTCACCAGCATCTTTCGTCATTTTTCGTCACCAGCATTTTTTCGTCATCAGCATTTTTTCGTCACCAGCATTTTTCGTCATTTTTCGTCACCAGCATTTTTTCGTCACCAGCATTTTTCGTCACCAGCATTTTTTCGTCACCAGCATTTTTCGTCACCAGCATTTTTCGTCATTTTTCGTCACCAGCATTTTTTCGTCACCAGCATTTTTCGTCATTTTTCGTCACCAGCATTTTTTCGTCACCAGCATTTTTCGTCATTTTTCGTCACCAGCATTTTTTCGTCACCAGCATTTTTCGTCACCAGCATTTTTCGTCATTTTTCGTCACCAGCATCTTTCGTCATTTGTCGTCACCAGCATTTTTTCATCACCAGCATTTCGTCACCAGCATTTTTTCGTCACCAGCATTTTTTGTCATTTTTCGTCACCAGCATTTTTCGTCATTTTTCGTCACCAGCATCTTTCGTCATTTTTCGTCACCAGCATTTTTTCGTCATCAGCATTTTTTCGTCACCAGCATTTTTCGTCATTTTTCGTCACCAGCATGTTTTCGTCACCAGCATTTTTCGTCATTTTTCGTCACCAGCATTTTTTCGTCACCAGCATTTTTCGTCATTTTTCGTCACCAGCATTTTTCGTCATTTTTCGTCACCAGCATTTTTTCGTCACCAGCATTTTTCGTCACCAGCATTTTTTCGTCACCAGCATTTTTTCGTGACCAGCATTTTTCGTCATTTTTCGTCACCAGCATTTTTCGTCACCAGCATTTTTCGTCATTTTTCGTCACCAGCATTTTTTCGTTATTTTTCGTCACCAGCATTTTTCGTCATTTTTCGTCACCAGCATTTTCCGTCATTTTTCGTCACCAGCATTTTTTCGTCACCAGCATTTTTCGTCATTTTTCGTCACCAACATTTTTCGTCACCAGCATTTTTTCGTCACCAGCATTTTTCGTCATTTTTCGTCACCAGCATTTTTTCGTCACCAGCATTTTTCGTCATTCTTCGTCACCAGCATTTTTTCGTCACCAGCATTTTTCGTCATTTTTCGTCACCAGCATTTTTCGACATTTTTCGTCACCAGCATTTTTTCGTCACCAGCATTTTTCGTCATTTTTTGTCACCAGCATTTTTCGTCATTTTTCGTCACCAGCATTTTTCGTCATTTTTCGTCACCAGCATTTTTTCGTCACCAGCATTTTTCGTCACCAGCATTTTTTCGTCACCAGCATTTTTCGTCACCAGCATTTTTTCGTCACCAGCATTTTTTCGTCACCAGCATTTTTCGTCATTTTTCGTCACCAGCATTTTTGTCACCAGCATTTTTCGCCATTTTTCGTCACCAGCATTTTTCGTCATTTTTCGTCACCAGCATTTTTCGACATTTTTCGTCACCAGCATTTTTTCGTCACCAGCATTTTTCGTCATTTTTTGTCACCAGCATTTTTCGTCATTTTTCGTCACCAGCATTTTTTCGTCACCAGCATTTTTCGTCATTTTTCGTCACCAGCATTTTTTCGTCACCAGCATTTTTCGTCACCAGCATTTTTTCGTCACCAGCATTTTTCGTCATTTTTCGTCACCAGCATTTTTTCGTCACCAGCATTTTTCGTCACCAGCATTTTTCGTCATTTTTCGTCACCAGCATTTTTCGTCATTTTTCGTCACCAGCATTTTTTCGTCACCAGCATTTTTCGTCACCAGCATTTTTTCGTCACCAGCATTTTTCGTCATTTTTTGTCACCAGCATTTTTCGTCATTTTTCGTCACCAGCATTTTTTCGTCACCAGCATTTTTCGTCATTTTTCGTCACCAGCATTTTTTCGTCACCAGCATTTTTCGTCATTTTTCGTCACCAGCATTTTTCGTCACCAGCATTTTTCGTCATTTTTCGTCACCAGCATTTTTCGTCATTTTTCGTCACCAGCATTTTTCGTCATTTTTCGTCACCAGCATTTTTCGTCACCAGCATTTTTTCGTCACCAGCATTTTTCGTCATTTTTCGTCACCAGCATTTTTCGTCACCAGCATTTTTCGTCATTTTTCGTCACCAGCATTTTTTCGTCACCACATTTTTTGTCATTTTTAGTCACCAGCATTTTTTCGTCACCAGCATTTTTCGTCATTTTTCGTCACCAGCATTTTTTCGTCACCAGCATTTTTCGTCATTTTTCGTCACCAGCATTTTCCGTCATTTTTCGTCATCAGCATTTTTTCGTCACCAGCATTTTTCGTCATTTTTCGTCACCAGCATTTTTTCGTCACCAGCATTTTTCGTCACCAGCATTTTTTCGTGACCAGCATTTTTTCGTCACCAGCATTTTTCGTCATTTTTCGTCACCAGCATTTTTCGTCATTTTTCGTCACCAGCATTTTTTCGTCACCAGCATTTTTCGTCATTTTTCGTCACCAGCATTTTTTCGTCACCAGCATTTTTCGTCATTTTTCGTCACCAGCATTTTTCGTCATTTTTCGTCACCAGCATTTTTTCGTCACCAGCATTTTTCGTCATTTTTCGTCACCAGCATTTTTCGTCATTTTTCGTCACCAGCATCTTTCGTCATTTTTCGTCACCAGCATTTTTTCGTCACCAGCATTTTTCGTCATTTTTCGTCACCAGCATTTTTCGTCATTTTTCGTCACCAGCATCTTTCGTCATTTGTCGTCACCAGCATTTTTTCGTCACCAGCATTTTTCGTCACCAGCATTTTTTCGTCACCAGCATTTTTTGTCATTTTTCGTCACCAGCATTTTTTCGTCACCAGCATTTTTCGTCATTTTTCGTCACCAGCATCTTTCGTCATTTTTCGTCACCAGCATTTTTTCGTCATCAGCATTTTTTCGTCACCAGCATTTTTCGTCATTTTTCGTCACCAGCATTTTTTCGTCACCAGCATTTTTCGTCACCAGCATTTTTTCGTCACCAGCATTTTTCGTCACCAGCATTTTTCGTCATTTTTCGTCACCAGCATTTTTTCGTCACCACATTTTTTGTCATTTTTAGTCACCAGCATTTTTTCGTCACCAGCATTTTTCGTCACCAGCATTTTTTCGTCACCAGCATTTTTCGTCATTTTTCGTCACCAGCATTTTCCGTCATTTTTCGTCATCAGCATTTTTTCGTCACCAGCATTTTTCGTCATTTTTCGTCACCAGCATTTTTTCGTCACCAGCATTTTTCGTCACCAGCATTTTTTCGTGACCAGCATTTTTTCGTCACCAGCATTTTTCGTCATTTTTCGTCACCAGCATTTTTCGTCATTTTTCGTCACCAGCATTTTTTCGTCACCAGCATTTTTCGTCATTTTTCGTCACCAGCATTTTTTCGTCACCAGCATTTTTCGTCATTTTTCGTCACCAGCATTTTTCGTCATTTTTCGTCACCAGCATTTTTTCGTCACCAGCATTTTTCGTCATTTTTCGTCACCAGCATTTTTCGTCATTTTTCGTCACCAGCATCTTTCGTCATTTTTCGTCACCAGCATTTTTTCGTCACCAGCATTTTTCGTCATTTTTCGTCACCAGCATTTTTCGTCACCAGCATTTTTCGTCATTTTTCGTCACCAGCATTTTTTCGTCACCACATTTTTTGTCATTTTTAGTCACCAGCATTTTTTCGTCACCAGCATTTTTCGTCATTTTTCGTCACCAGCATTTTCCGTCATTTTTCGTCATCAGCATTTTTTCGTCACCAGCATTTTTCGTCACCAGCATTTTTTCGTCACCAGCATTTTTTGTCATTTTTCGTCACCAGCATTTTTTCGTCACCAGCATTTTTCGTCATTTTTCGTCACCAGCATCTTTCGTCATTTTTCGTCACCAGCATTTTTTCGTCATCAGCATTTTTTCGTCACCAGCATTTTTCGTCATTTTTCGTCACCAGCATTTTTTCGTCACCAGCATTTTTCGTCACCAGCATTTTTTCGTCACCAGCATTTTTCGTCACCAGCATTTTTCGTCATTTTTCGTCACCAGCATTTTTTCGTCACCACATTTTTTGTCATTTTTAGTCACCAGCATTTTTTCGTCACCAGCATTTTTCGTCACCAGCATTTTTTCGTCACCAGCATTTTTCGTCATTTTTCGTCACCAGCATTTTCCGTCATTTTTCGTCATCAGCATTTTTTCGTCACCAGCATTTTTCGTCATTTTTAGTCACCAGCATTTTTTCGTCACCAGCATTTTTCGTCACCAGCATTTTTTCGTCACCAGCATTTTTCGTCATTTTTCGTCACCAGCATTTTCCGTCATTTTTCGTCATCAGCATTTTTTCGTCACCAGCATTTTTCGTCATTTTTCGTCACCAGCATTTTTTCGTCACCAGCATTTTTCGTCACCAGCATTTTTTCGTGACCAGCATTTTTTCGTCACCAGCATTTTTCGTCATTTTTCGTCACCAGCATTTTTCGTCATTTTTCGTCACCAGCATTTTTTCGTCACCAGCATTTTTCGTCATTTTTCGTCACCAGCATTTTTTCGTCACCAGCATTTTTCGTCATTTTTCGTCACCAGCATTTTTCGTCATTTTTCGTCACCAGCATTTTTTCGTCACCAGCATTTTTCGTCATTTTTCGTCACCAGCATTTTTCGTCATTTTTCGTCACCAGCATCTTTCGTCATTTTTCGTCACCAGCATTTTTTCGTCACCAGCATTTTTCGTCATTTTTCGTCACCAGCATTTTTCGTCACCAGCATTTTTCGTCATTTTTCGTCACCAGCATTTTTTCGTCACCACATTTTTTGTCATTTTTAGTCACCAGCATTTTTTCGTCACCAGCATTTTTCGTCATTTTTCGTCACCAGCATTTTTTCGTCACCAGCATTTTTCGTCATTTTTCGTCACCAGCATTTTCCGTCATTTTTCGTCATCAGCATTTTTTCGTCACCAGCATTTTTCGTCATTTTTCGTCACCAGCATTTTTTCGTCACCAGCATTTTTCGTCACCAGCATTTTTTCGTGACCAGCATTTTTTCGTCACCAGCATTTTTCGTCATTTTTCGTCACCAGCATTTTTCGTCATTTTTCGTCACCAGCATTTTTTCGTCACCAGCATTTTTCGTCATTTTTCGTCACCAGCATTTTTTCGTCACCAGCATTTTTCGTCATTTTTCGTCACCAGCATTTTTTCGTCACCAGCATTTTTCGTCATTTTTCGTCACCAGCATTTTTCGTCATTTTTCGTCACCAGCATCTTTCGTCATTTTTCGTCACCAGCATTTTTTCGTCACCAGCATTTTTCGTCATTTTTCGTCACCAGCATTTTTCGTCATTTTTCGTCACCAGCATCTTTCGTCATTTGTCGTCACCAGCATTTTTTCGTCACCAGCATTTTTCGTCACCAGCATTTTTTCGTCACCAGCATTTTTAGTCATTTTTCGTCACCAGCATTTTTTCGTCACCAGCATTTTTCGTCATTTTTCGTCACCAGCATCTTTCGTCATTTTTCGTCACCAGCATTTTTTCGTCATCAGCATTTTTTCGTCACCAGCATTTTTCGTCATTTTTCGTCACCAGCATTTTTTCGTCACCAGCATTTTTCGTCACCAGCATTTTTTCGTCACCAGCATTTTTCGTCACCAGCATTTTTCGTCATTTTTCGTCACCAGCATTTTTTCGTCACCAGCATTTTTCGTCATTTTTCGTCACCAGCATTTTTTCGTCACCAGCATTTTTCGTCATTTTTCGTCACCAGCATTTTTTCGTCACCAGCATTTTTCGTCATTTTTCGTCACCAGCATTTTTCGTCATTTTTCGTCACCAGCATCTTTCGTCATTTGTCGTCACCAGCATTTTTTCATCACCAGCATTTCGTCACCAGCATTTTTTCGTCACCAGCATTTTTTGTCATTTTTCGTCACCAGCATTTTTCGTCATTTTTCGTCACCAGCATCTTTCGTCATTTTTCGTCACCAGCATTTTTTCGTCATCAGCATTTTTTCGTCACCAGCATTTTTCGTCATTTTTCGTCACCAGCATGTTTTCGTCACCAGCATTTTTCGTCATTTTTCGTCACCAGCATTTTTTCGTCACCAGCATTTTTCGTCATTTTTCGTCACCAGCATTTTTCGTCATTTTTCGTCACCAGCATTTTTTCGTCACCAGCATTTTTCGTCACCAGCATTTTTTCGTCACCAGCATTTTTTCGTGACCAGCATTTTTCGTCATTTTTCGTCACCAGCATTTTTCGTCACCAGCATTTTTCGTCATTTTTCGTCACCAGCATTTTTTCGTTATTTTTCGTCACCAGCATTTTTCGTCATTTTTCGTCACCAGCATTTTCCGTCATTTTTCGTCACCAGCATTTTTTCGTCACCAGCATTTTTCGTCATTTTTCGTCACCAGCATTTTTTCGTCACCAGCATTTTTCGTCATTTTTCGTCACCAGCATTTTTCGTCATTTTTCGTCACCAGCATTTTTTCGTCACCAGCATTTTTCGTCATTTTTCGTCACCAGCATTTTTCGTCATTTTTCGTCACCAGCATCTTTCGTCATTTTTCGTCACCAGCATTTTTTCGTCACCAGCATTTTTCGTCATTTTTCGTCACCAGCATTTTTCGTCACCAGCATTTTTCGTCATTTTTCGTCACCAGCATTTTTTCGTCACCACATTTTTTGTCATTTTTAGTCACCAGCATTTTTTCGTCACCAGCATTTTTCGTCATTTTTCGTCACCAGCATTTTTTCGTCACCAGCATTTTTCGTCATTTTTCGTCACCAGCATTTTCCGTCATTTTTCGTCATCAGCATTTTTTCGTCACCAGCATTTTTCGTCATTTTTCGTCACCAGCATTTTTTCGTCACCAGCATTTTTCGTCACCAGCATTTTTTCGTGACCAGCATTTTTTCGTCACCAGCATTTTTCGTCATTTTTCGTCACCAGCATTTTTCGTCATTTTTCGTCACCAGCATTTTTTCGTCACCAGCATTTTTCGTCATTTTTCGTCACCAGCATTTTTTCGTCACCAGCATTTTTCGTCATTTTTCGTCACCAGCATTTTTCGTCATTTTTCGTCACCAGCATTTTTTCGTCACCAGCATTTTTCGTCATTTTTCGTCACCAGCATTTTTCGTCATTTTTCGTCACCAGCATCTTTCGTCATTTTTCGTCACCAGCATTTTTTCGTCACCAGCATTTTTCGTCATTTTTCGTCACCAGCATTTTTCGTCATTTTTCGTCACCAGCATCTTTCGTCATTTGTCGTCACCAGCATTTTTTCGTCACCAGCATTTTTCGTCACCAGCATTTTTTCGTCACCAGCATTTTTTGTCATTTTTCGTCACCAGCATTTTTTCGTCACCAGCATTTTTCGTCATTTTTCGTCACCAGCATCTTTCGTCATTTTTTGTCACCAGCATTTTTTCGTCATCAGCATTTTTTCGTCACCAGCATTTTTCGTCATTTTTCGTCACCAGCATTTTTTCGTCACCAGCATTTTTCGTCACCAGCATTTTTTCGTCACCAGCATTTTTCGTCACCAGCATTTTTCGTCATTTTTCGTCACCAGCATTTTTTCGTCACCAGCATTTTTCGTCATTTTTCGTCACCAGCATTTTTTCGTCACCAGCATTTTTCGTCATTTTTCGTCACCAGCATTTTTTCGTCACCAGCATTTTTCGTCATTTTTCGTCACCAGCATTTTTCGTCATTTTTCGTCACCAGCATCTTTCGTCATTTGTCGTCACCAGCATTTTTTCATCACCAGCATTTCGTCACCAGCATTTTTTCGTCACCAGCATTTTTTGTCATTTTTCGTCACCAGCATTTTTCGTCATTTTTCGTCACCAGCATCTTTCGTCATTTTTCGTCACCAGCATTTTTTCGTCATCAGCATTTTTTCGTCACCAGCATTTTTCGTCATTTTTCGTCACCAGCATGTTTTCGTCACCAGCATTTTTCGTCATTTTTCGTCACCAGCATTTTTTCGTCACCAGCATTTTTCGTCATTTTTCGTCACCAGCATTTTTCGTCATTTTTCGTCACCAGCATTTTTTCGTCACCAGCATTTTTCGTCACCAGCATTTTTTCGTCACCAGCATTTTTTCGTGACCAGCATTTTTCGTCATTTTTCGTCACCAGCATTTTTCGTCACCAGCATTTTTCGTCATTTTTCGTCACCAGCATTTTTTCGTTATTTTTCGTCACCAGCATTTTTCGTCATTTTTCGTCACCAGCATTTTCCGTCATTTTTCGTCACCAGCATTTTTTCGTCACCAGCATTTTTCGTCATTTTTCGTCACCAACATTTTTCGTCACCAGCATTTTTTCGTCACCAGCATTTTTCGTCATTTTTCGTCACCAGCATTTTTTCGTCACCAGCATTTTTCGTCATTCTTCGTCACCAGCATTTTTTCGTCACCAGCATTTTTCGTCATTTTTCGTCACCAGCATTTTTCGACATTTTTCGTCACCAGCATTTTTTCGTCACCAGCATTTTTCGTCATTTTTTGTCACCAGCATTTTTCGTCATTTTTCGTCACCAGCATTTTTCGTCATTTTTCGTCACCAGCATTTTTTCGTCACCAGCATTTTTCGTCACCAGCATTTTTTCGTCACCAGCATTTTTCGTCACCAGCATTTTTTCGTCACCAGCATTTTTTCGTCACCAGCATTTTTCGTCATTTTTCGTCACCAGCATTTTTGTCACCAGCATTTTTCGCCATTTTTCGTCACCAGCATTTTTCGTCATTTTTCGTCACCAGCATTTTTCGACATTTTTCGTCACCAGCATTTTTTCGTCACCAGCATTTTTCGTCATTTTTTGTCACCAGCATTTTTCGTCATTTTTCGTCACCAGCATTTTTTCGTCACCAGCATTTTTCGTCATTTTTCGTCACCAGCATTTTTTCGTCACCAGCATTTTTCGTCACCAGCATTTTTTCGTCACCAGCATTTTTCGTCACCAGCATTTTTTCGTCACCAGCATTTTTTCGTCACCAGCATTTTTCGTCATTTTTCGTCACCAGCATTTTTGTCACCAGCATTTTTCGCCATTTTTCGTCACCAGCATTTTTCGTCACCAGCATTTTTTCGTCACCAGCATTTTTCGTCATTTTTCGTCACCAGCATTTTTTCGTCACCAGCATTTTTCGTCACCAGCATTTTTCGTCATTTTTCGTCACCAGCATTTTTCGTCATTTTTCGTCACCAGCATTTTTTCGTCACCAGCATTTTTCGTCACCAGCATTTTTTCGTCACCAGCATTTTTCGTCACCAGCATTTTTTCGTCACCAGCATTTTTTCGTCACCAGCATTTTTCGTCATTTTTCGTCACCAGCATTTTTGTCACCAGCATTTTTCGCCATTTTTCGTCACCAGCATTTTTCGTCATTTTTCGTCACCAGCATTTTTCGACATTTTTCGTCACCAGCATTTTTTCGTCACCAGCATTTTTCGTCATTTTTTGTCACCAGCATTTTTCGTCATTTTTCGTCACCAGCATTTTTTCGTCACCAGCATTATTCGTCATTTTTCGTCACCAGCATTTTTTCGTCACCAGCATTTTTCGTCACCAGCATTTTTTCGTCACCAGCATTTTTCGTCACCAGCATTTTTTCGTCACCAGCATTTTTTCGTCACCAGCATTTTTCGTCATTTTTCGTCACCAGCATTTTTGTCACCAGCATTTTTCGCCATTTTTCGTCACCAGCATTTTTCGTCATTTTTCGTCACCAGCATTTTTCGTCATTTTTCGTCACCAGCATTTTTTCGTCACCAGCATTTTTCGTCACCAGCATTTTTTTGAGGGGGTTCCAGGTGGTCCCCAGCTAAATGACGGAATGTTGATAACCAAATGGACCCCTATCTTTAAATCTTGAGTATAACATTTCACACTCTCAAGAGTCAAATTGTTAAACATCTGCATTACTTACTATACAGGTACACAATTAGAGAAAGTAAAGAATTGTTTGTTTTGACAGCATCTTATCGAACGATAACAACATATTCTAAGTTTTGGGTGTGAGAGGCTAAAGCTCATCAAACGGTGTTCTGTGGCTCAAATGGCGAATAAATAATGGACCTTGATATGAAAAAGGTTGAAAACCACTGTTCTAATGCATTTATGTCAATTGAAGCAGACTGTCTCTCCACAATTAAAATCATCACAACTCCCTGAATGTTCAACCTATTTTCAAGCGGTTAAGAGTTACGGATGGATCCAGTAGGCGTAGGGCCGTAGGCCTATATTTGGTTACATCTAAATTGCATATTTTCATACCAAAATACTTTCAAGTAACAGTAATAGTCACAAAATATGTTTGTCTCCATTCACTGACAGACTACATGAAATATGCTGGACACATTGCAGCGTTGCCTTTATCCAACATCCTTATGTTAGCTATTCAGGTCAGAACAGAGCAGAACAGAGTCAACTTTGAAAGACTGAAATAATTGTTCATTTGAGAGTTTTCTCAAATGACAAAAACAGCAACTACAAATGAAATGTCTGTGTTCCATATTTTAATGGCACTGAAAGCATAACATATAACACAAATACTCCAAGACAGCCAAAAGCATAGGAACCTGTTTAAACTGTAAAACAGTAAAAGACGATTTATTATTGCACAAATCCAGAGTGTGGAGTTTGCCAAGTTCCAACTAACTAGATGCTGCGCAGCTGCTGCCTTTTAAAGGGTTAAGAGCTGGGTTACAAAAAGACCCGCCCCCACCTGTCTCTGATTGGCCACCAAACGCCCCCTTCTGTGACACACGCGGAAGCTTGCCTACAGCTTTCCTACGCTACAATGGCGCCCAAGATACCAATGCCTCAGAGCCGAAGGAGGCGTCTACCTTTATATGTCTATGGGTTACGCCATCGCCTACCCCTGAACTCTGAACCCTGTGGGTTGGCGTGCGAACTGATACACGGCGCCCCTCCTGGCCCGGTGGTCTATTCACACCATAGTAAGACTGTAGGTTACTGATGTAACCCCTGTTTTTGAGTGGTGCCGAAGGCAACCACTCCTACATGACTTTGTCCGTATGTATGTATGTATGTCTGTCCACAAACATTGATGACAACGTCAATACGGGGCTCATCAAAGGCACCACTCACTTCACACAGGGTGTGATCTTTTTAATTATTATTATTATGGAGATGTGGAAAATAACGGACTTATAGACTTTGTAGCGCCCTCCCTGGCTAGGCGGATGTACTGCTCACATGGAACTGAGATTCATGGACAGGGTTTTTGATTTGCAATGCCGCTTTGGTGTTTGCTTTGTGGACTTGAAGCCTGATAAACTGATGTTTATGTTTACTGAATGTAATAATATGATGTTCATCCATTAGGACTATATGATGTTGGTCCTGGACGTTTCGGTTATCTCCATATATGGAGTTCCAGGAGGGGTTCTCTGATGTCAGAGCTAGGTATCTCCATGTATAGCCGTCTAGGAGAGATGCTATGATGTGTTGGAGATTTCAGCTATTTAAACAACAGACAAATTGTGCAATGAAATAATTTGTTGTGCCTCCGCCCGTTGTATTGGTGAAATTAAGTGCAGACAAGACTGTTAAACCAGTGGTGTGTTGTAGTGCTGTTGTATTGGGTCACATTAAGAACCTTTCACTCCCATAGAGGTATAATTTAATGCTCACTCCGCTATACAGCTCCGAGATGAATGGCCGCAAAGGCTCCGCTGTTTACCCTATTCGCCACATCGTATCCAAAAACGAATGGTAGATTTCATTTATTTGATTGTACTGTAAGTTATATGAAAAATAAAAATCTTGCTACAACCACTTACAAGGGTTGAAAGGCTGGACTTTTTACTGTCTCTCTCTGTGTGTGTGTATGTATGCGTGCGTGTGCGTGCGTGTGTGTGCGTGTGTGTGTGTGCGTGTGTGCGTGTACGCGTGTGCAAGTGCGTGGTGTGTATGTTGATGCTAAATTGTCTAAATCATGGTTCTCAAAGTGGTGTCCGGGGACCCCCAGGGGTCCTTGAGGGGGTTCCAGGGGGTCCCCATCTAAATGAGTTATTTCAGCATCAAGATCAACTTGACTACTTTTATCCTAAATATGTTGTGGCCGGGATTTGAACCTCAGTCTCCCACGTGGGAAGCCAACATCTTAACCACTAGACTAAAGAGTATTTTCTATACTCTGGGGGGAATAGGCTCTATGGACAGCAGCCATATTGTGAATACATTCACAGGTGTTACCAAAGATACTAAGGCTCTGTTCCATTTAGTGTAGCACAGTGGTTCTCAGATTTTTCAATTTCCACGACCCCCATAACTCTGAGAGTGTACAAATGGAACTAAATGGACCGGGTCCATTTGGTTTCATTTGTACACTCTCAGAGTTACACACTCGTAAGGGGCCATTTGGAAACCCCTTAAGGAACCATGAGGGTCCCTCGTCCCTGGGCCACATCTTAGAGCCACTTGGTGCAGCTGGCCATATATGTTAGTGCACGGTGGAATTGTAGTGTAGCAGAGTGTTTCCAGTGAGCTAACATGCACAATATCAACACCCTGACCTCTGTTTGAGCAGAATGGAACAGAGCCTTCATTAGTATCATTGGCAACACCTGTGAATGTCTTCACTTTAAAAAGCCTTGACTGGGAGCTTCTTTTTTTTTAATGTGCAGACTTTATTATTTCTTATAGATATCAGACTTTTATCTCATCAGGCTGTGAGCCACTCTGCTACATATACATGATGCAACATATTGTGAGCTTGTAGATCTGCTATTTACAAAAAGAATATCGGCAGAAATTGGAAAGAATTTGCAATATATATATATTCTTTAACATTTTAACAACACAAATCCTTGTATGGGGGGTACCGAAACGAAAGTTAAATCCGAAAAAATCACTAAGTGTGGAGGCCAAAATCGTCCCCCCAAAAACCTGTTAGGAGTACGTTTCAGGCAATTTAGAATTGATTGGTAGTACTTTGTAGTGACTTTTTTTGGTCCCTAAAATTCATCGAGCTCCGGACTTAGTACATTTTTTTTTTCACCATTGGGTCACTACCGAAACAAAAGTTTGTCACTACCGAAACGAAAGTTAAATCCGAAAAAAATCACTAAGTGTGGAGGCCAAAATCGTCCCCCCAAAAACCTGTTAGGAGTACGTTTCAGGCAATTTAGAGTTGATTGGTAGTACTTTGTAGTGACTTTTTTTGGTCCCTAACATTCATCGAGCTCTGGACTTGGTACATTTTTTTTTTCACCATTGGGTCACTACCGAAACGAAAGTTTGTCCCTACCGAAACGAAAGTTAAATCCGAAAAAATCACTAAGTGTGGAGGCCAAAATCGTCCCCCCAAAAACCTGTTAGGAGTACGTTTCAGGCAATTTAGAGTTGATTGGTAGTACTTTGTAGTGACTTTTTTTGGTCCCTAACATTCATCGAGCTCTGGACTTGGAACCTTTTTTTTTTTCACCATTGGGTCACTACCGAAACGAAAGTTTGTCACTACCGAAACGAAAGTTAAATCAGAAAAAATCACTAAGTGCGGAGGCCAAAATCGTCCCCCCAAAAACCTGTTAGGAGTACGTTTCAGGCAATTTAGAGTTGATTGGTAGTACTTTGTAGTGACTTTTTTTGGTCCATAACATTCATCGAGCTCCGGACTTAGTACATTTTTTTTTTCACCATTGGGTCACTACCGAAATGAAAGTTTGTCACTACCGAAACGAAAGTTAAATCCGAAAAAATCACTAAGTGTAGAGGCCAAAATCGTCCCCCCAAAAACCTGTTTGGAGTACGTTTCAGGCAATTTAGAGTTGATTGGTAGTACTTTGTAGTGACTTTTTTTGGTCCCTAACATTCATCGAGCTCTGGACTTGGTAAATTTTTTTTTCACAATTGGGTCACTACCGAAACGAAAGTTTGTCACTACCGAAACGAAAGTTAAATCTGAAAAAAATAACTAAGTGTGGAGGCCAAAATCGTCCCCCCCAAAAAGACAGTTCATCATTTACAACTGTCTGTTAATGTGTTTGTTCATGTTTAACATGCTTTGTAAAACATTCCTAAAATATCTATAAATCCTTTGTACATGTTATTATGTGCCCTACAGTAGAGTGAAGACAGTTCATCATTTATGACTGTCTGTTAATGTGGACTTTCTCCTTACCTGTTGCAAACTACCTGGCTTTCATGAATGCAGACACCAAACAATTACTAGAATTTTCATTCATGTTAAGCAAATGATGCGTAAGACATTCGTAAAGAGTATGTAAACCATTTGTGGTGTTAGGGACCAAAAAAGTCACTACAAAGTACTACCAATCAACTCTAAATTGCCTGAAACGTACTCCTAACAGGTTTTTGGGGGGACGATTTTGGCCTCCACACTTAGTGATTATTTCGGATTTAACTTTCGTTTTGGTGGTGACCAACTTTCGTTTCGGTAGTTTGATTACAAAATGTAAGTTGTGTAAAAAATAATCTGACTATACTAAGTTGTTATTTGTTTGTTTAAGTCAGGCTATACTCTACTCAGAGTCATAAGTTTACAAAATGTACTAAAGTACAGTGAACGTCTGTGCGGTTTGTCTTCATCACTGAAAATAACGTACATGTAAACTGATGTCATGTGCAGTTGGGGTGAAGAAACACAACCATTTCACTCCTAATAATACCTATTTGATTTGACATCCTGACTTGCTGCTGTAGCTGAGGCTTGAACCTATTACCTGCGGCTCACTAGTCAGTGACTCTATCCATTCACCTACAGCTGTTTCCTTGGAATCTGTGGTTCTGAAACGTTTTGTTGTCAACCCCCCAAATTGACATGTATTTGGGCAGTGGACCCCAATGTGAAAAGACGTAGTGTCAGGGCCCCCCATGAAAAAGATTTATATTTATGCTGTAACACATTTTTTTAAAGTTATTTGTCTTGTTTGTTGTTCAAGTCAAAGCACCAGGAAGGCTGTTCTTGTCAGCCATCTGTTAGCTCAATGGGTTGAGACGCAGTATTCATGATCCAGAGGCCATGAGTTCAAATTCCATTGATGTCTTTCCTATGATTCTTTCCTTTGCAGACTGGCTTCCAGAAGATCAACTGAAAACTACCAGGAAGGCTATATTTGTCATCCAACTGTTAGCTCAATGGGTTGAGACGCAGTATTCATGATCCAGAGGCCATGAGTTCAAATCCCATTGATGTCTTTCCTATGATTCTTTCCTTTGCAGACTGGCTTCCAGAAGATCAACTGAAAACTACCAGGAAGGCTGTACTTGTCAGCCATCTGTTAGCTCAATGGGTTGAGACGCAGTATTCATGATCCAGAGGCCATGAGTTCAAATCCCATTGATGTCTTTCCTATGATTCTTTCCTTTGCAGACTGGCTTCCAGAAGATCAACTGAAAACTACCAGGAAGGCTGTACTTATCAGCCATCTGTTAGCTCAATGGGTTGAGACGCAGTATTCATGATCCAGAGGCCATGAGTTCAAATCCCATTGATGTCTTTCCTATGATTCTTTCCTTTGCAGACTGGCTTCCAGAAGATCAACTGAAAACTACCAGGAAGGCTGTACTTGTCAGCCATCTGTTAGCTCAATGGGTTGAGACGCAGTATACATGATCCAGAGGCCATGAGTTCAAATCCCACTGGTGTCTTTACTGTGATGCTTTCCTTTGCAGACTAACTTCTAGAAAAACAAGTTAAAACCACCAGGAAACCTGTAACTCTCAGCCAACAGCTTAGCTCAATGGGTTGAGACGCAGTATACATGATCCAGAGGCCATGAGTTCAAATCCCACTGGTGTCTTTACTGTGATGCTTTCCTTTGCAGACTAACTTCTAGAAAAACAAGTTAAAACCACCAGGAAACCTGTAACTCTCAGCCAACAGCTTAGCTCAACTGGTAGAGCGTCTGTCCAATAACATGACTTGACTTGACTTGAGTGGGTTCGATTCCCACTCGAGTCAAGTGTGCCCGGTATCTTGGGGCAACGGATAAATTGACTGATATCCTTAGTGATGCTTCCCTTTGCAGACTAACTTCTAGAAAAACAAGTTAAAACCACCAGGAAACCTGTAACTCTCAGCCAACAGCATAGCTCGACTGGTAGAGCGTCTGTCCAATAACATGACTTGACTTGACTTGAGTGGGTTCGATTCCCACTCGAGTCAAGTGTGCCCGGTATCTTGGGGCAACGGATAAATTGACTGATATCCTTATCTTGACTTGACTTGACTTGAGTGGGTTCAAGTCAAGTCATGTTATTGGACAGACGCTCGATTCCCACTCGAGTCAAGTGTGCCCGGTATCTTGGGGCAACGGATAAATTGACTGATATCCTTAGTGATGCTTCCCTTTGCAGACTAACTTCTAGAAAAACAAGTTAAAACCACCAGGAAACCTGTAACTCTCAGCCAACAGCATAGCTCGACTGGTAGAGCGTCTGTCCAATAACATGACTTGACTTGACTTGAGTGGGTTCGATTCCCACTCGAGTCAAGTGTGCCCGGTATCTTGGGGCAACGGATAAATTGACTGATATCCTTATCTTGACTTGACTTGACTTGAGTGGGTTCAAGTCAAGTCATGTTATTGGACAGACGCTCTACCAGTCGAGCTATGCTGTTGGCTGAGAGTTACAGGTTTCCTGGTGGTTTTAACTTGTTTTTCTAGAAGTTATTCTGCAAAGGGAAGTATCACGAAGAATATCAGTCAATTTATCCGTTGCCCCAAGTTACCGGGGACACATGACTCGGAGTGGAAATCGAACCCACTCAAGTCATGTTATTGGACAGACGCTCTACCAGTCGAGCTAAGCTTTTGGCTGAGAGTTACAGGTTTCCTGGTGGTTTTAACTTGTTTTTCTAGAAGTTAGTCTGCAAAGGGAAGCATCACTAAGGATATCAGTCAATTTATCCGTTGCCTCAAGTTACCGGGGACACTTGACTCGAGTGGGAATCGAACCCACTCAAGTCAAGTCAAGTCAAGTCATTGGACAGACGCTCTACCAGTTGAGCTAAGCTGTTGGCTGAGAGTTACAGGTTTCCTGGTGGTTTTAACTTGTTTTTCTAGAAGTTAGTCTGCAAAGGAAAGCATCACAGTAAAGACACCAGTGGGATTTGAACTCATGGCCTCTGGATCATGTATACTGCGTCTCAACCCATTGAGCTAACAGATGGCTGACAAGTACAGCCTTCCTGGTAGTTTTCAGTTGATCTTCTGGAAGCCAGTCTGCAAAGGAAAGAATCATAGGAAAGACATCAATGGGATTTGAACTCATGGCCTCTGGATCATGAATACTGCGTCTCAACCCATTGAGCTAACAGATGGCTGACAAGTACAGCCTTCTTGGTAGTTTTCAGTTGATCTTCTGGAAGCCAGTCTGCAAAGGAAAGAATCATAGGAAAGACATCAATGGGATTTGAACTCATGGCCTCTGGATCATGAATACTGCGTCTCAACCCATTGAGCTAACAGATGGCTGACAAGTACAGCCTTCCTGGTAGTTTTCAGTTGATCTTCTGGAAGCCAGTCTGCAAAGGAAAGAATCATAGTAAAGACATCAATGGGATTTGAACTCATGGCCTCTGGATCATGTATACTGCGTCTCAACTCATTGAGCTAACAGTTGGATGACAAATATAGCCTTCCTGGTAGTTTTCAGTTGATCTTCTGGAAGCCAGTCTGCAAAGGAAAGAATCATAGGAAAGACATCAATGGGATTTGAACTCATGGCCTCTGGATCATGAATATTGCGTCTCAACCCATTGAGCTAACAGATGGCTGACAAGAACAGCCTTCCTGGTGCTTTGACTTGAACAACAAACAAGACAAATAACTTTAAAAAAAAGTGTTACAGCATAAATATAAATCTTTTTCATGGGGGGCCCTGACACTACATCTTTTCACATTGGGGTCCACTGCCCAAATACATGTCAATTTGGGGGGTTGACAACAAAACGTTTCAGAACCACAGATTCCAAGGAAACAGCTGTAGGTGAATGGATAGAGTCACTGACTAGTGAGCCGCAGGTAACAGGTTCAAGCCTCAGCTACAGCAGCAAGTCAGGATGTCAAATCAAATAGGTACACATGACATCAGTGACATCAGTTTACATGTACGTTATTTTCAGTGATGAAGACAAACCGCACAGACGTTCACTGTACTTTAGTACATTTTGTAAACTTATGACTCTGAGTAGAGTATAGCCTGACTTAAACAAACAAATAACAACTTAGTATAGTCAGATTATTTTTTACACAACTTACATTTTGTAATCAAACTACCGAAACGAAAGTTGGTCACCATCGAAACGAAAGTTAAATCCGAAATAATCACTAAGTGTGGAGGCCAAAATCGTCCCCCCCAAAAACCTGTTGGGAGTACGTTTCAGGCAATTTAGAGTTGATTGGTAGTACTTTGTAGTGACTTTTTTGGTCCCTAACACCACAAATGGTTTACATACTCTTTACGAATGTCTTACGCATCATTTGCTTAACATGAATGATAATAAGTGTGGAGGCCAAAATCCCCCCCAAAAAAAACTGTTAGGAGTATGTTTCAGGCAATTTAGAGTTGATTGGTAATTTTCGTTTCGGTAAAATTTATTTTACCGAAACGAAAGTTAAATCCGAAAAAATCACTAAGTGTGGAGGCCAAAATCGTCCCCCCAAAAACCTGTTAGGAGTACGTTTCAGGCAATTTAGAGTTGATTGGTAGTACTTTGTAGTGACTTTTTTTGGTCCCTAACATTCATCGAGCTCTGGACTTAGTACATTTTTTTTTTCACCATTGGGTCACTACCGAAACGAAAGTCTGTCACTAGCGAAACGAAAATTAAATCCGAAAACATCACTAAGTGTGGAGGCCAAAATCGTCCCCCCAAAAACCTGTTAGGAGTACGTTTCAGGCAATTTAGAGTTGATTGGTAGTACTTTGTAGTGACTTTTTTTGGTCCCTAACATTCATCGAGCTCTGGACTTGGTACATTTTTAGCGGCGCTAGCCTCTATACCTGGCTTTTGCGTCAACGTTCTGATTGGTCAGACACGTCAACAAAGTGATTGGTCAAGCTTCACGTGACACGTGGCTATAAACACATTATAAACACTTATTGATGACAAAATGTATCAAAAGCGCCGCTACCTTCACACAGGTGTGATTTTTTTTTCACCATTGGGTCACTACCGAAACGAAAGTTAAATCCGAAAATCCCATCCCATCTTAATGCCCACTCTGTGCTACAGCGACACAAACACAAAGACAGACACACGTAGGCACCAGCGAACGCAAAGCCCCGCACAACGGCTGGGGTCTAGGGGGGGGCGTAGTCCCCCGAGACTCTAGTAAATGGATAAAGTGGTTAAAATGTTTATGATGCTACCTTAACTACTCTAGCTGGGAACCCCCTGAAATCCCCCCAAGGACCCCTGGGGGTCCCCGGACCCCACTTTGAGACAGGCTAAGAGCTTGTAGCTGTGTTAGCATTTGGAACCGTATCCATCACACTAAGAGCTGGTGTGTGGACTTCACGTCTGATAAACCATTAAAATACCAGTGGTCCTCAAACTTTTACGTTTCAAGGACCACCATAACGGGTCCATTTGGTTCCATTTGTACACTAAAGAGTTACAGACCTGTAATGGTCCATTTGGTCATCAACAATTATAATGATAATGAAGGATCCCAACCCTACACAATGAACATAAAGAATAAAACAAACCATGTAAGGGTAAATACAACATTATGAACATAAAGATAAAATAAACCACATACTGTAAGGGGAAATACAACACTATGAACAAAGAATTAAACAAACCATGTAAGGGTAAATACAACACAATGAACATAAAGAATAAAACATAAAACCATAAAGGGTAAATACAACACTATGAACATAAATAAAACAGACCTTATAAAATGGTAAATACAACACTATGAGTAGGGCACTGCAGGGAATTGAACCCCATCCCGGTACACCAGGAGAACCACACCAGAGCCTTTGTTTTTATGTTGTTATTTACAAATCACATGGTAACATTCACTCATTTACATTTCAACAGTAAAGTCACTTCACAATTTTCAATGTAGATATTCATCTATACTCTTTGTCCAGAGTGACTCACAATAAACAAGGTAAACACATACATAGAATACCATCACATTCAAATACAGTAAATGGAAGTTAAAACAAAACATACATTACAACTGAAATATTTTTTGTGCAAATATTACATAATTTCCAATGATATTATCCATCAAAGACTAATGCTATTATGTAATTTTGACAAGCCTATGAAGTCATGACGACCAAGAAGAAAACAGGAAAACAATAACCCAAAATACATGTCAATAATTAACATTACAACAATAAAAAAGGAGAAAAACTAAAACAAAATACAGATAAGATACAATAAACTAACAGATATTCAAATTAATATTTGCACAAAAAAAACTCTTGCTGACCTCCCTCATCTATCCCGTCACAGTTCATCCATTTACCAATTTAGTTTATCCACTTAACAAGGCTGCCATGTTAAAGGACAAGTCCGGACTAGTCTTTTTTTTTCCTACTTTTATTGATCCCAAACAGGCCATAAATAGGTAGCCATGTTTTCACTCCACACAAACTTTAAGGAAAACTCCTTAGACAAGAAAATATATTTGTTCATGATCATAAAGTGCTCCAAGAGCTAAGTGAAAAGTGCAGCAGCAAACTTTTGGGTCAAAGGACCATCGTCAGTGCCTCGCCTACTGACCCCCGTGAATAATGAAGCTTTACCCGCAAATGACAACACATAAATCCACATCACATACAGCGCCTATGGTCATATGTGATGTGGACTGACGTGATGAAGACTTACCTGCACATGACTGAAGTGACGTGAAATGATAAGACGAGACGCAAATCAAATTACGCGAAATGAAACGAGACATAAATCCACATCACATACTACACTACACTACACTACACTACACCAGACATACACTATGGTCATATGTGATGTGGACTGACGTAATGAAGCTTTAACCGCAAATGATTAGATCTGATGATATAGCACTGACGATGGTCCTATGACCTAAATGTTTGCTGCTGCACTTTTCACTTTGATCACTTGGAGCACTTTATGATCATGAAACGAATAAAATAAAAATAGCTTTTCTTTGTCTCCGTCTAAGGAGTTTGTGTTTTTTTTCTGCCAGTTTTGCTTTGTTTTTGAGACCAGCTACAGTCAGTAAATATTCCTCTTTTTCCTTTTAGTTTCCTACAATAAAAAAAAAGAAAGAAATGTACAGAAATAAAACATTATTTTTCAAAGGAACCTCATATATTTAAGGAAACATGGAACAAAATGGACCCTTGTCCACTGTTTCCCAAGTTATGGGTCGGGACTCAATAATGGGTCGTGGACACATTTTCTTGGGTCATGAGTAAATAACCCCCCCCCCAACCAGTTAATTAAGTATTCAATCAAAGCTTCCAGCAGGTTATTGGCCTGTGGATTACGGTTCATTGAACATTGTAATGTATTAAATACATTTGAAAATTACATTGGTTTGTTCTGAATGGAGCAGATATGACATATTGGAATATTGTTGATGTCCAAAAAACATTATAAAAAGTGAAAATAGCCGATCTACAAGATCAATGTCACAAAATAAAGAAAAACATTCAAAATAATGTAATTTAAGAAAATGCTAAATAAGAAATCCCATAAAGAAAAAATAATGAAAATCTACAAGAGTGAAGATCTACAAGCTCAAACTAATTTCATAAAGTAAATTTAAAAAATAAAAGCAATTCCATAAAGTAGGAGAATCATTTGTTTAACATACAACTTACATTTAGTTGACATTTAAACCAGTGGTTCTCCTCCTAGATATTTGGCAAAAACATTAAGATTTAATATAAAAAAGTTATACTAAATAAATAATTTATACTAAGTTAGTACCAATGGATTGATTGGTCTTTAAAGCATGCTCTGAAAAGGCCCACCCATCTGTCCACTTAACACGGCTGCCATGTTAAGTGGTCAGATTCAGAATAAGGTTGAGAACCACTGATTTACACATTTCAAAGATCTACAACTACAGCAGAAATGAACATTTAATTAAAGATCTACAACTACGGCAGATGAAAACCTAACCCTATGGATTAAGTACATGAGCAACATGTAATTAAGTTTCACAATTAAGATTGACATTTTTAGAGGACCTTTATCTTATTTAACACTTTTTTAAAGCTCTGTGGACATTGTTTTAATAAAAACCTGATAATGCTTTTAATCGGGTAAACAACATATAGATCATATTTGTTATCAAAAAATAAAAATGTCCACAAAACTTACAAGTGTGAAATAAAATCTTGACTCCTCCAACCAATTTTATATTTGTGAAAATTGTAATAATGTAATCATTTACAGACCATAAATGGGTAGCCATGTTAACATCTTTATAAAAAATAAAAACCGGTTGAAGAAAAGTCTCACTTCTCAAAAACCTTATGGAAAACTCCTTAGACAAAGACTAAGTAAATATATTAGTGTTTTAATTTTTCATGCTCATAAAGAGCTCCAAGTGCTAAAAGTGAAAAGTGCAGCAGCAAACGTTTGGGTCAAAGGACCATCGTCAGTGCATCGCCTACTGACCGCTGTGAATAATGAAGCTTTACCCGCAAATGACAACACATAAATCCACATCACATACAGCGCCTATGGTCATATGTGATGTGGACTGACGTGATGAAGACTTACCTGCAAATGAATTATAAGTGACGTGAAATGATAAGACGAGACGCAAATCAAATTACGCAAAATGAAACGAGACATAAATCCACATCACATACTACACTACACTACACTACACTACACCAGACATACACTATGGTCATTATGTGGTGTGGATTGACGTAATGAAGCTTTAACCGCAAATGATTAGATCTGATGATAGCACTGACGATGGTCTATGACCTAAATGTGTGTTGCTGCACTTTTCACTTTGAGCACTTGGATCACTTTATGATCATGAAACAAATAAAACAAAAATAGATTTTCTTAATCTCCGTCTATAAATCTTCATCTTTTTCCTTTTAGTTTCCTACAATTTTTAAAATAAAACATTTACAGAAATAAAAAGTTCTCATATTTCAATTTCTCAGATTTAAGGCAACAAATGGACCCTGGTCCGCTGTTTCCCAAGTTATGGGTCGGGACTCAATTGTGGAAACATTTTCTTGGGTCATGAGTAAATAACCCCCCCCAACCTGTTAATTAAGTATTCAATCAAAGCTTCCAGCAGGTGATTGGCCTGTGGATTACGGTTCATTGAACATTGTAATGTATTAAATACATTTGAAAATGACATTGGTTTGTTCTGAATAGAGCAGATATGACATATTGGAATATGTCCAAAAAACATTATACAATGTGAAAATAGCCGATCTACAAGATCAATGTCACAAAAATAAAGAAAAACATTCAAAATAATGTAATTTAGGAAAATGCTAAATAAGAAATTCCATAAAGAAAAGAAAATAATGAAAATCTACAAGAGTGAAGATCTACAAGCTCAAACTAATTTCATAAAGTAAATTTAAAAAATCATTTGTTTAACATACAACTTACATTTAGTTGAAATTTAAACCAGTGGTTCTCCTCCTAAATATTTGGCAAAAACATTAAGATTAAATATAAAAAAAGTTATACTAAATAAATAATTTATACTAAGTTAGTACCAATGGATTGATTGGTCTTTAAAGCATGATCTGAAAAGGCCCACCCATCTGTCCACTTAACACGGCTGCCATGTTAAGTGGTCAGATCCAGAATAAGGTTGAGAACCACTGATTTACACATTTCAAAGATCTACAACTACAGCAGATGAAAACATAACCCTATGGATTAAGTACATGAGCAACATGTAATTAGGTTTCACAATTAAGATTGACATTTTTAGAGGAACTTTATTTTATTTAACACTTTTTTAAAGCTCTGTGGACATTGTTTTACTTTGTTTTAATAAAAACCTGATAATGCTTTTAATCGGGTAAATGACATATAGATCATATTTGTTATCAAAAAACAAAAATGTCCACAAAACTTACGTGTGAAATAAAATCTTGACTCCTCCAACCAATTTTATATTTTTAAAAATTGTAATAATGTAATCATTTACAGACCATAAATGGGTAGTCTTATGACCTAAATGTGTGTTGCTGCACTTTTCACTTTGAGCACTTGGATCACTTTATGATCATGAAACAAATAAAACAAAAATAGATTTTCTTAATATCTCTGTCTATCAATCTTTCTCTTTTTCCTTTTAGTTTCCTACATTTTTTTTAAATAAAACACTTACAGAAATAAAAAGTTCTCATATTTCAAAAGAACCTCATACATTTAAGGCAACAAATGGACCCTGGTCCGCTGTTTCCCAAGTTATGGGTCGGGACTCAATGGTGGGTCGTGGACACATTTTCTTGGGTCATGAGTAAATACACCCCCCCCCCCCCCCCCAAACCTGTTAATAAAGTATTCAATCAATCAAATCAAAGATCTACAACATCAAAACATAACCCTATCGATTAACGCTCTGTACATGAGCAAAATGTAGTTCACAATTAAGATTGTTTTTAAAGGAAAAAATATTTTATTCAACACTTTTTAAAGCTCTGTGGATTTTTTGTTTTACTTTTTTTTTTTAAATGACAACCTGATAATGCATTTAATCATCGGGTAAACAATACATCATATTTTTATCAAAAAAACAAAGCAAAAATATCCACAGAACTTACAAGTGTGAAATACAATCTTGACTCTTCCAAACAAAAACATTTGGAAATTTGTAATAATTTAATCATTACAGACCATAAATGTGAAGCCATGTTAACATCTTTATACAAAAGGAAAACCGGTTGAAGAAAAGACTCACTCCACAAAAATCTTAAGAAAAACACCTTAGACAGAGACTAAAAAATATATATTAGTGTTTTATTTGTTCATGCTCATAAAGAGCTCCAAGTGCTAAAAGTGAAAAGTGCAGCAGCAAACGTTTGGGTCAAAGGACCATCGTCAGTGCCTCGCCTATTGACCGGCATGAATAATGAAGCTTTACCCACAAATGACAACACAGAAACCCACATCACATACTACACTCACTACACTACATTACGGTCATTATGTGATGTGGACTGACGTGATGAAGCTTTAATTGCAAATGATTACATCTGATGATATAGCACTGACGATGGTCCTACGACCTAAATGTGTGTTGCTGCACTTTTCACTTTGAGCACTTGGAGCACTTTATGAACATAGAAAAAATAAAATAAAAATGTATGTTCTTAGTCTCTGTCTAAGGAGTTTTCCTTAAGGTTTTTATGGAGTGAGTCTTTATTTCTGCCAGTTTTAATTTGTTTTTGAGATCAGTCAGTAAATATTCCTCTTTCCTTTTAGTATCCTACATTTGTTTTACATTAATAAAATAAAATATTTAGAGTAGTAAAACGTTCTTATGTTTCAAAAGAACCCGATACATTTAAAAACAAAAATCAAAGAAATTCCATTGAAAATATTAAAATAAGAGTAATGAAAATAGCAGATCTACAAGCCGAGCTTGTAGATCTGCTATTCTCACTAGGTCCCAGGGAGACATCACATTTCTCTTTTGGGTCTCGAGCTAAAACGTTATGAAAATCTTTACACTGAAATGTTTACATTCCAGTGTGTTTTTGCCATTGCTTGTTTATTGATAATTTCAGATCCAGATTCAAACAGTGACTATTTTTTCTGGGGTCAAATAGTAAAATGAAAATGAATTAAAAGCCCATATAAGAAGCAAGCAAAATAGAACAAGTGCTATTTCGTGAAAACAACAAATCTAAGCAATAAATTAGAAACAAAACAAAAAAAAGAGGTTGTGAAAATAGATTTACATGCTCGTTGTGAGCTTGCAAATCTATTATCTTCACTAGTTTGGGTCCTGAGCTAAAAGGTTTGGGAACCTCTGCAGTGGCACAATGCCTGGTAGCTGTTAAATATAGAGCTTACACATTTTGAATGACATCAGTTATGACTGTAATGTTTAGAATGCAATCACACAGTTGTGACTAATGTTTATTTTATTTTCCAGGAGTGATACAGTCTACAGTGACTGAACTGCCTCTTACACAGTGTCACAGTGGCTGCTAGCTGATGCCTATGAGTTCAATTCAAAGTTTACAATTTAAATGGTGCATTTATCTATAGTACCTTTACCAAAGCACTTTGTAATGTGCATTACATTCACCAACATACTTAGCAGGGGGAGAGATAGAGAGATGAGGGATAAAGAGACAGAGAGAGGGATAGATAGAGAGACTCGTATAATTTACATCATTTGTGAACGATTGACATAAATCATACGAGGCGCATATGACGCAATGGCAGCAGCATTCTTTGTTTCATGTTCTCTGCATCAGTCTCAGTCCAGCATCAGTCCATTTTCTTCATTATTCTCCTGCCAAATGACGAGCATTGTACGCAAACAACGTGAAACGAAGTCCACATCACATACTGGTCATATGGTTGTATGTATCGTTTATATTATATTATTATATTATTATTATTATTATTATTATGTGATGTGGATTGACGTGATGAAGCTTTACTCGCAAATGACGGCACAAATAACGAGTAACTATACGTGATGCACATGCCGACATCCGTCAAACACCTTCACATCACATACTGGTCATATGCGATGTGGATTGGCGTGATTAAGCTTTACCGCAAATGACGCAACGCAAAATCAATTGTGCCAATATTTGTCAGCAATACAGCAACAGCATGAATGACATTAGTACACAACACTATGAATGACATTAGTACACAACATACAACACTATGAATGACATTAGTACACAACATACAACACTATGAATGACATTAATACACAACATACAACACAAGCAACAGGAATAACCAAAGTCATTAAATGCATATGATATGAATGATGGCCCTACATCTCTCCCTGTTCTGACCTACAGTAAACAACGGCGTGTACCTCGCCTAAAATAAAAAATTGCCGACCGATGTGAATGACGAGCTATCCGCAAATGTCGTGAAATAATCACAAAATCACATAAATCCACATCACATATAACCCTAACCCTACGACCAGTAATGTGATGTTATTATTATTATTATTATTATTATTATTTTTATGTGATGTGGATTGACGTGATGAAGCTTTACTCGCAAATAGCCTGAAACGGTACAACGGCAATAAAATTACGCGAAACGACACACGACGTAAAGGACGACATGCATCACATACCTCCACATATGTTCATATGTGACGTGGACTAACGTGATGATGTTTTACCCGCATATGTTGTGAAATGACACAACACAAGACATACATCACATCAATGCACATCACATACGGCCCCCGTGTACGGTCATATGTGATGTGGGCTGACGTGATGAAGACTTACCTGCATATGACGGAAGCGACGTGAAATCAAATGTAATTTTTACCCGCATGTGTTGTGAAATGACAACACATACATCACATCAATCCACATCACATACTACACTACACTACACCATGGACTTATGTGATGTGGGCTGACAGGATGAAGACTTACCTGCACGGATATGACGTGAAATCCTGAGACGCGACGCAAATCAAATTACTTAACGCAAATGACACGAAATGCTACGAGACATAAATCACACAAACGCTGGCCGTGACCCAATAATAAAAAAAAATGGTCCAGTCCCTTACATATTCTTCACGAATGACGGGCATTGAACGCAAACGACGCAAACCGCTGGCCCGCCACCCGTTAAATGACGCAACGCAAGCGGCGCTGATAGTGCAAATTTTACAGTTAAAGCTAAAAAAAATGTTTAGTTGATACTATGACAGGGCAAAAAAAAAGCTATATTTTTAACTTTATCAAAAATAGATAAAGCACAAATAGGTTTAACTATGTGAGTTTGCTATGTGACCAAGAGCCACATATACTATACCCTGTCACTATATTATACAACCTAGTATACATACTGTATACTGTACCCTGTCACTATATTATACAACCTAGTATACATATACTATACCCTGTCACTATATTATACAACCTAGTATACATATACTGTACCCTGTCACTATATTATACAACCTAGTATACATATACTGTACCCTGTCACTATATTATACAACCTAGTATACATATACTATACCCTGTCACTATATTATACAGCTTAGCGTAGGCCTACATATACTGTACCCTGTCATTACATAAACAGCCTGGATACGTATACTGTCAGTACTACGAATAGAACCAAATGGACCAGTGACGGGTCCATTTGGTTCCATTTGTAAAAAACTCAAAGACACACTAGAAGGAAAAAAAGTTATAACTTTATTCAAGCAAATAATGAAGAGAAAAGAGGGGAAGTTAAAGTATGGAGGTCAGGCAGAAACCTTGTATGTCCAAAATTGTTACTTTTTAAAATGGACACAAAATAACCTGTGTTCCAATGGATCCAATATAATTATCATGATCTTTGCGTTGTGAGCTTGTAGATCGGCTGTTTGTACTGCTTTAGTATGTGACACTGTCACACGGTATGACCAAGTAAAGAAATGTCTTTACGACAATTTTTTTTTAATATATATATATATATATATATATATATATATATATATATATATATATATATATATATATATATATATATATATATATATATATATATATATATGGTTTCTGCCCGACAACCAATGATAGACCGTGTCACTACTATCACTTACCTTGAACAGCAGCCACGACTCAAACAACACCACGCACATCATTTGCTTTCTCTTTTAGTTTGCACAGACCTACAGCATAGATGACTGTTAACACAGTGTTAATGGGGCTACATGTTACCATAATGATACCAGACATAAATCACATAGCTCCACATCACATACATTTGTACACACAAACCACTAATGAAGAACTAGTGCAATAGACAGAGAAGAAGAAAGAAATGTGTTTGTGAAAAGAAAGATAGACAAAAATAAAAAATCGATCAAATAACTCAGACACAAAAGTAAATAAAAACAAATAATCTTGTTATTGCTTTATTAAAGCAAAGAATAGAGAAAAAGAGGAGAAGTTACGACCACATATATGTGATGTGGACCGATGTGATCAAAGTTTTGGGCGCAAATGACGTGAAACAATAAATAAAATCACATTAATCCACATCACAGAAAGGCACATGGTCCTATGTGATGTGGACCGACGTGATGAAGCTTTACCCACAAATGACGTGAAACGATAGACGACGCAAATTACCACATACATGGTATGGTAGCATGTAGCATGTAGCCCCCTTAACAAGCAGCAGCTGCAATCAAAAGGTTCCTACCTTCCTGCCATCTTCACTTACGGACGTCTACTTCTTGTCATCTTCGTGTTCTGTAAAGACACAAAAAAGAAAACAAAAACGTTGAGTTGAGCAGGCCTTACAGGGTGACATTTTGGAAGCCAAGATGGTCTGTAGGTCACTGACAGGGCTGTGTCACCATTAATGCATTTTACTTGAGTAATTGTCACAAATAATTGTGATTAAGGATTTAATTGTATTGTACATGAACATTGAACATGTTTGAAAATAAATCAACATTTTTGTAACTAGAAGAGTGGGCACCCGGGAAAAGTGGGCACTTCAATGTGTAATTGGCCATTTCTATTCCTCAAAGTAAGTAATTAAGTAACTTAAAGGAGTAGTTCACCCACAAAATGACTTATTTTCTATCAATTGCACACGCCATGAAGCCTTAATTCATGGATTTGTTTTTGTCGCATTCCTATGCCAATAATTAGATTCCCGTCTCCTACCGGCTAATGTATCCGGTAGGAGACACAAAGTAAATTATTTGTGTCTCCTACCGGAAATACACCCGGTCATCAAATGATTGGCTTAGTAATGAGACAAAAACTAAATCATGAATTCAAGGCTTCATGGGGTGTGCAATTTATAGAAAATAAGTGATTTTTTGGGTGAACTACTCCTTTAAGTACATGCTTTGAAGATGCTTGACTGGCCTACAGCCACTGTGGGCATAAAACAATACGTTTTAGGTCTGATAATGATGTACCCACCCGTACATGTTCACATCATGTATACTTTACATTACTTAAAAAAGGGATAGTTCACCCAAAAACATACGTTTTTTTTCGATTAGTCACCCCACGGAGCCTTGAATTATGGACCGGTAGGCAGCGGTTCCGGTAGGAGACACAAAGGAGACTCTTTGTGTCTCCTACCGGAACCGCTGCCGGTCATCAAATTATTGGTTTAGGAATGAGACAAAAACAAAAACATATTCATGAATTCATGTCTCCATGGGGTGACTAATCCATAGGAAAAAGTGTTTTAAACCGTTGGTTCTCAAAGTGGGGTCCGGGGACCCCCAGGGGTACTTGAGGGGGTTCCAGGGGGTCCCCAGCTAAATGATGGACAGGAACCAAATGGACCCTTATGGGTCTGTAACTCAGAGTGTACAAATGGAACCAAATGGACCCTAACGGGTCCATTTGGTTCCATTTGTACACTCTCAGAGTTAAATTGACATTGGTTTTACAATGTGAATTGGGGTCCGAGAGGTATAAATGCCACTAGATGGGGGTCCGTAGCCTAATGCATGTCAAACTGGGGGGTCCTTGAAATGAAAATGGTTGAGAATCACTGCTAGAGAGCCGTAAAAACCTTCTCTTATTGGGGTCCCTGGCTTATCTTTTCAAATGGGGGTCCGCGGGGTAATAAGTGTCAATTAGGGGGTCCTTGACATGAAAAAGTTTGAGAACCACTGTTTTAAACTATCCCTTTAAGACAGGGGTCTTCAACGTTTTCAGGCCAAGGTCCCCCTAGCTGAGAGAGAGATGAAGCAGGGACCCCCTCTATATTGTATAAAATTGTGTTTGGGATAAACTTTTGCTGCTCTTTTTTCCCTCTACACCTATAGCTCTTTGCTAAAAAATAGCCGATCTACAAGCTCACTACGCCTTGCAGCGCGAGGCGTTGTGAGCTTGTAGATCTGCTATTTTTGGCTTAAGTTCTCCTCAGCAAAGGGATGCTAGGGTTCAAGTGGTTAATGTAAAAAAATATTTGGCGGACCCCCTGTAGTAACTCTGGGTCCCGGACCCCCTGTTGAAGACCCCTGCTTTAAGAACATTTTGCTTCTTTATTTGCTTTACATTTTGGGAGAAACATTGCCAATTTAGCAAAGAGGTGCCGTCTATTCCTGTATCAAACACCATGTTCAAGTAAAGTCTACAATGCTTATCATTTCATCAAGTTTCAGAAACAACTAAAGACAGTGGCTCTCAAATGTTTTCATATCAAGGACCCCCACATGAATATTCATTTGGCCAAGGATTGGGCCTCTTCCTTACTTCCTTCACATTACCACGTTACCAATGATACAAATGAAGGCTCTGTTCTATTTAGTGTAGCACAGTGGTTCTCAAAGGACACCCATAACTCTGAGTGTACAAATGGAACCAAATGGACTGTAATTTGTTTCCATCTGTACACTCAAGAGTTACACACCCGTAAGGGTCCATTTGGAACAGAGCCTTCATTAGCCTCATTGGTAACACCTGTGAAGGGAAATGAGGAAGAGGCCCGATTTATTTCCAATATGGACGCTGATTCCAAAACTCCAGTTTGTGCCTCCTACCTCCAGCATGGTTGTGTGTTACAGTGAAATTGGTGACCTTCAGAAAACATGCGACCATCTCGTGGACTTCACAAAAACATCACCACGTCCAAATGTAAATAACAACCGTTTGTTTATGAACAGAGCAACTCTGTTCATGAACTAACAGCAGTGATTTACTTTGGATGTTTGACATGTGATGGACACGATGGACACATCTTTTGCCAGGTCACCAATTTCTCCATAACACTGGAGGAGGCAGAATGTTGAGGGTTGGGATTCGGCTTGAAAATAAAACCACAGACGTCTTGGTTCAGCTCTCAGCCGCTAGACCAGTGGCTCTCAAAGTGATGTCTGATACCAGTCATCAGTTACCATGAGTATAAACTCTAGGGTTTATACTAGACCGGTCACAATTATTACGCAATAGCCTAATTGCAATTATTTGAATTTGTAATTATGTTTTGCATAATCGTCATAATCATTACCATGTTAATAATGTTCATATATTTTCAAACATTTTGTGGAAATAGCAGATCTACCAGCTCAAAACGTGTTGCGATGCGACACGTTCTGAGCTTGTAGATTGGCTATTTCCACTCTGCTAATCCCACTATGAATGTATTTGTTGTAATTAAATGATGTATATTATGTGTCATATCTACCTTGTGCAACTTTTGTTTACGAAGCCCTAAAAGCCAAAAATAAATTACATTTGTATTCATAATGTTCCCATGCTCAACGTCAAACACAATTAAATCTTTGATCGCAATCAATCATGTGACAATGAATCGTCAACTTCCATTTTGTAATGGTGACACAGCCCTAGTTTATAATGGCCAGCAGTGGTGGAAGAAAATACTGATTTGTTTTTACTTAAGTAAAAGTATCACTACTGCAATGTAGAAATACTCTGTTACAAGTTAAAGTCCAGAATTCAAAATTCACTTGAGTAAAAGTACAAAGGTACAGGTATCAAAATGTACTTGAAGTACCAAAAATAAAAAGTACTCATTATGTAGAATATCCCGTTTCAAAAGTTTTCAAAATATATTAAAATCTTTTAAAAATAGCCGATCTACAAGCTCACAATGCGTCGCATCGCATTGTGAGCTTGTAGATCGGCTAATTTCAAATGGCCAAAATGTATATAGGGCTGAAGTGGTTAATAATTGTTTTTCTTAATTATAGTAAAAATCTACAAAGTAACTAAAATAAAGTTTTCAAATAAATGTAGTGAAGTAATAAGTACAATATTTGGATCCGAGATGTAGTGGAGTAAAAGTAAAAGCATTGAAATTTGGAAATACTCAAGGAAAGTACAAATCCCTTGAAATTGCACTTAATACAGTACTCAAGTAAATGCACCTAGTTACTTTCCACCACTGCTGGCCAGGTGTGATCCAGGTACGTACCGTGTGGGGCCTCCCGCCGCGTGGTTGAAGATAGCTGGTATTAATAGAGCCGCGTAGGTTGTATGGCACCACGTCCCGAGCACCGTACGCCTTGTATCTCAAACGGAGAACGTTCGTTGGCACCGTTATACGTTTCAGCTCTCAGGGCCTCGTTGTTGCGTCGACGCCATCGAGGTTCCATCTTCAAGCCCCTTGTCCTGAGTTACAGACACTCTATTACCAGCTATCTCCTGATGACTCCATCCATCCTTTGAACCTTCCCTGAAGCATTCATACAGTGAGTCAAACGCTGAGTCATAGCTAGGAGCCATGACTCAGCGTTTTTAACTCACTGTATGAAGTAGATTTAGTCCACTCTGCAGAAGGTCACATGATTAACCTGCAAGACACAGATATATACCAACATTAAATTTAATATATTGTATAATAATAACAATAATAATAGAAAATACAGTTTTTAAGTAGGCTATAGTGCAGGGGTGATACAACTTTGATGGTGTATAGGGCCACTATATTTCCACACTCACTCCAGAGGGACACATTGCATATTATTGTTACTGTCGGGCAGACGCCTCTTATCTCCATATTTTTACTTTTTTTGTAAATTAAATTCGTCATTCTAGTATGTCACACAAAAGTAGCAAAAAATAGCTGATCTACAAGCTCAAAGCGCGTCGCATCGCGACACGTTTTGAGCTTGTAGATCAGCTATTTTGGAATTGGAATCCTGACAGTTTTTTTTTAAATTTAATTTCAAACGGATTTGCTTATAATTAAGTTAACTTTATGAACTTAAATACAAATACATTGGATATAAAGTCATTGAACTAATAATATAGACTGGAGTAATTAAAGCGGGTCATGATTGCATGTTTGGAATTGGAACAGCTGAAATCAATAACATATATCACTATTAACCTGCGGGCCGCATTAAGTTAAGGTGAGGGCCGCATGTGGCCCCCGGGCCGCCAGTTGCCCATGTATGCTATAGTGTTAACCCTTTAAGACCGGGAACGCGTCAGTGTAAACACTTGAACCATTATCTTACACTTTGGCTATTCAAAAATAGCAGATCTACAAGCTCACCGAGTGCGGCGCTATGAGCCTGCATATCTGCTATTTTTTGAAAAATTGTGAAAATTTCTGAATTTCTTTTACTCAAATTTTTGCTTCTGGGGGGTCCCTGGAACAAATATACATATCATTTTGGGTGGTCCTTGTCCTTGACATGAAAAAGTTTGATTATAGCAACATAAGTTTTTTTCAAAAAACTTATGATTTAGAACATTGGTTCTCAAAGTGGGGTCCGGGGACCCCCAGGGGTACTTGAGGGGGTTCCAGGGGGTCCCCAGCTAAATGATGGACAGGGACCAAATGGACCCTTATGGGTCTGTAACTCTGAGAGTGTAAAAATGGAACCAAATGGACCCGTTAGGGTCCATTTGGTTCCATTTGTACACTCTCAGAGTTAAATTAACATTGATTTTACAATATGAATTGGGGTCCCAGAGACATACATGCCATTAAATGGGGGTCTGTAGCCCTAATGCATGTCAAACTGGGGGTCTTTGAAATTTAAAATGGTTGAAAATCACTGCTAGAGAGCCGTAAAAATCTTCTATTATGGGGGGTATGGCTTATCTTTTCAAATGGGGGTCCGCGGGCTAATAAATGTCTATTTGGGGGGCCTTGGCACAAAAAAGTTTGAGAACCACTGATTTAGAAGACATTTGTAGAATCCCCCCAGAAGCAAATATTAGTGTTAAAAATGTTCGCTTTAAAAAAACATATTGAAAAATGTGGACACATTTTCAAGTAGTACCATCAACAGTAGCAGATCTACAAGCTTGAAACGTGGCACAAAGCAACACGTTTTGAGCTTGTAGATCTGCTACTTTTGCCATTTTTTAAATCCTGAAAAGTAACAGTTTGGGACATTCTATGGTTTCCTCCCGATAGAGACGATATTATAGTTTCATCTTAGCCTTAGATCAAGACTCAGATTTCTTATCGATTTTGATATCGATATTTAGTTTAGATTACTTATTATCCTGCCTGAGTGTTATTTATCTTATGTTACAATTTAGCTCAGTTTAATCTCTATCCTTAGGCTTTTACATTTGTTTTGTTCTAGATATTTCATGAAAAGTATGAAATGTGAAAAGTGCTGTACAAATAAAATGACATTATTATCATTATCCTATCTTTGACATTCTTAACACTTTCCAAAAATAGTGTTTGTTTGTTAGTTGGTTCCATGTTAAAGTCTCAAACATCTTGATGAATGTATGTTACTCTAAATATAACGTGTTTATCCCAAAGCCACAGATGTTATCCCACCATACAGACCCTTTATGTTCGGTAATATTCCGCATTATTCGATAAATAAATGTTTCAATCTGGTCTGTCTGAACATCACTGTATATATCATTCAATGGGTGTAAGTGGCGCTGTTGCAGGTGAACACCGGTATTACACCCCATGTAATCCAGGAAATACAATGACGTTCATCCACAGAGGGGATTAAAACACTTCTTTATTAATCTATACTGAACATTAACTGAACACCAATACCCCGTATGTACGGATAACATCTGTGGCTTTAAGATAATCACTTTATATTTACAATGCATACATATAGACGCACGAGCCTTAAATACAGAACCACAAACTATTTGGTAAAGTGGCTGTTGCAGCAGGCAAATGTCCATGTAAATGTGGAACTAGAACGGCGTTCAGACGCACACGGGACTAAGACGCGTCTTTATTAAACTCTACGTAATATTACGGAACACAACATACCCGTATGGACGGGTAACATCCGTGTCTTTGTGTTTAAACACTTTATATGTTGGATTGGGTTCATTTATGAGGATTTATGATCCGTTTAAAACTACCAACAAACATCAGACTCGATCACCATAAATAATACAATCCCTGACGGGCCGTCTTGATCCAAGACTAAAGTAGATTTATAAACACACATGAACATATGGCAGGGTTAGATCTACAAACCCCCACACAGTGAGTGTTTAAACTTTAGATATAAATCAAACATTACCTTCAGCAGAGCGGCGCGACGTGGTGCAACCTAAAATGTTTGAAAGCAGACGTAGTGCGCCGCCTGTCTGTTTTACATCCGTATTCACATCCGGTTTGAAGCCCCGCCTACTGGATCCGGTGCGTTGAACACGTTCAAACGAACGTCACATGGACAAACCAATTGCGTTTTCTGACCGGATCTTCATCCTGCAGAGTGAATAGATCCCCACAGACTGCTTTTTACTCATCAACACTAAATCATCTTCACCTGTGCAGAGCAGCGGTGTAAAGTAACTAAGTACATGTACTCCTGTACTTACGTACAATTTTGAGGTGTTTGTGCTTTACTTGAGTATTTCCAATTTCCAATACTTTTACTTCTACTCCACTACATCTCAGAGGCAAATATTGTACTTTTACTCCACTACAATTATTTGAAAACATTAGTAGTTACTTTGTACATTTTTATTATTATTACAAAACATACATTAAGCACTTCAGCCCTATGAAAATAGCTGATCTACAAGCTCACAACGAGTAGCAAAGCGATGTGTTGTGAGCTTGTAGATCTGCTATTTTCAAAGCATTTTTATACATTTTGGAAACTTGTGAAATGGGACATTCTGCAAAATGAGTACTTAATTACTTTCAGTACTTAAGTATATTTTAATACGAATACTTTTGTACTGGTAAATGTTGAATTCCGGACTTACAGATTATTTCTACATTGCAGTATTGATACTTAATAAGTAAAAAATGTGAGTACTTTTTCCACCACTGCTGGTATGGAGTCAAAAAAACAAACGTGCACACACACGCATGCACGTACGTGCGCGCGCGCGACACACACGCACACGCACGCACACACACACACACACACACACACACACACACACACACACACACACACACACACATGCACGTGCACACATAGACATCAAAGGGGGCTTGAGCCCCTGCCCTTTTGTCTGTCGGTAAAAAGTGCCCTTGTCTCCTCTGACTGTAAACTGTAGAAACCCCTGCGCCCGTTGGCCTCGCACCTGCAGTAAAGCTTACTTAATTGAGCCCCGTGCCATGCAGTGCTCGCGCAGAATTATAGTTGATTTACAAGCTCACAACGCGTCGCAACGCCAGGCATTGTGAGCTTGTAGATCGGCTATTTTTTTGGGTGCGCGATACCGCCCGGCAAACGAAGTCTATTATACACATTCGAAACCTAACTGAGGGCACAACTGAACGCAGTGAATGCACGCAGAACACGGACCAATTGTTTGAGACAGATTAGGTATGTATGGACAAAAAATATATATATATAGCTGTTAATTTGAAATTACTTGTCAAGCAGGAGCCTATATATATCTCTCTTTCCCTCTCTCTCTCTCTCTCTCTCTCTCTCTCTCTCTCTCTCGCTCTCTCTCTCACTCTGTGTCAGCAGCAGTGGTGGGAAAAGTACTCAATTTCTTTACTTAAGTAAAAGTACTCATTATACAGAAGAATAAGTGGCGTCGTTAGGCGGGGGCTTCGGTGGCTATAGCCACCAATGTTTTTTCAAAGCCACCAATAAAAAAAAATATTTAAAAAAGTTTTTTTTATTTCTTTTTATTATATATTAAACCTGTATAAAACTCTTTATGTTCAATCAACCCTGTGTCTCTATAAACTCAGGGTTTTCTGGGACATTTTTTCAGACGGTTTTCATGAATTCAGCTTTCATGAAACCGATTCATCTCTAATCCTGGCTAAATTAAGCCAGGATAGGTGTTAAATCCAGGCTTAACCCCTAATTCTGCTTTCGTGAAATATACGGATTTCCGCGCGACGTCATCACAGAGCAGAATGCGCAATCTGCGCATGCTCGGGGGAAACGAATTGTTGCGCCGTTCACTCTGTTGTTATGTTCGGGAGTTAGATAGCCATAATTCTGCTATTATAGGCATAATAGGCATAATGCTGCTATTATATACAAACATATCCAACTTCCGACAAATCATTTTTATTGAGTAAACAAGGTATTACAAACTGCATAATTTAATCTACTTTCATTAAACCCGGTGAAGATCATTTCTTTTTTGAATGGACATTTGACCAGAGCTGCTGCGGGTAATGGCGCCCTCTATAGGCTTCCCCCTCCTCTGCACGGTCATATCCTCTCATGTTTACTAACAGGAAACCTGTCTATAGGCCCCCGGTCAGTATCATGGCCAGTATAATACTGACCTCTAGATAAAAGCAAGAGGCATGATTATTAAGTGTACAAAATACATTAGTAATTTATTTTATTAATCCTTACAATCTGAGGGGGGAAACTCCCTGTGGCAGTCAAACTCAGCATATCTGAAATCAGAAGTAGAAGTAATACAGATGATAAAACCTTTATTGGATGTTAAATACTGCTGTATTCTGATTCAAAGTCCAGTCTGTATGTGATCTTACAGTATACTTATAGTACAGTTAAGTCAACACATTCCGAATGGTTCATTCCCTTAGGGGTTGAATTCACTGCATACTTGACGCATGCTTTAACTTAACATTAATATACAGTACTTATGGATCAGAGGTAAATGTATAGTGCTGAGATGGAACTGAAAAACATTATAGCACATACATGCAGATGGATACGATGGTACAAGATGATTGAATATGACTGAAAATGGATTATAGTAGAAAAAGATGGGCTTGTTGAGAAAAGCCTTACTTCCAGCAGATGGTTTACCGAAACAACGTTATTAACAAGCTGTGATATTTCAGGAATAATCAAGTCAATGGGACATACTGTCTGTCCCTGGGGGTGTACAGTTGTGAATTGGATTGTTCCTTGTACCTTTTCTATATTGCCCCCCCCCCACCCCCACCCCCCAACCAAAAAAAAAACACAATTTGCTTCCTAACCATCTGGTTTTACCGTCCCCTTGACTCTGTGTTGAATTAACAACGAGAGGGGTGCAAATTTGTACACCTCTCCGAGTTACAAATGGATAAATTAGAGGGATTTTTCACTTGCAAACATGTTTGGTGTCATTTTAACGTCTACTCAGTCTTTTGTGAGCACCCCGGAAAAATGTAATAACATATTTTTTTATCAATGGAAAAAGTAATAAAAAAAACATGGCCCCCGCACGTATTAGGAGGGCAGTATGAGTCACCAGAACCAAGGACGGGTGTTTTCGGTGAATCCATCATGGTTAAAATGTATTTTTAAGTTACAATGGGTTTGTATAGGAAGGGGGCGTGTCTGATTAAATGAATATCAAATGTCGAAATACTGAATCAAGCAACTTGAAAACTGTTTGGGGTGTTCACAAAAGCCTGAGTAGACGTTAAAATGACCCCAAACCATAGAGGTATAATATAACTAGAGGGCGGATTGCCCCACCCCTAGCTATTCATTTCAACACAATTGCTCAGTGGCGTTTTGAAGCACCCGGAAGTAAGACATTTTGGTTCCATATTGGTTCCATGGGACCATTCCATTGGTTCCATGGGTCGTGACACGTCGTGAGCATGCGCACAAACGGGAGATGCACGCGCAGAAGCATTTTAAGTGCATTCTCAGGTTTGACCACCAGGCTTGGCCGCTTCACTTTTCTACCGTGGTTCTGGGGCCTTGCCCCAAACATGTTTGAAAGTGAAATATCCCTTTAACACTGAGGACTGTGTTGTCTGATAGAACAGTATCATGGTCTATCTCTCCCTCTGAACCCACGCAAATAAATAAAGAGGGCTTTCCTGTCCTCGGTCAAATGGGAGGACAAAGCCACAATCTCAGATGAATCAGTCATTAATACATACAATACAGTACATACATTACAGTATATATACATGAGCCATGGGCTGTGTTTGCCCTGCAGGGAACAATACAATAACATAACATAACATAAAATAGTGAACTCTTTGAGGCACTTGATCAGATCTTCTGGAGGGAAATGTCAGTTGTCATACGATGAAGATGGAGCTAACAAACGGAAACGGATTTTTAGACTGATGATAGGTTCTTGGTTTACCTATGATCCTAGATTACTATTCATATGCATTTGATTTATTGAACACCATTTCACATATAAGAACATGTAATGTGACATATTTCACTTATTCAGGGGGGAATTTACATGAGGTTCATTAGATTATCTGAGAAACCCCTCATTCAAGTGCATACAACTCAAAATGTGTTTTTGATAAGATCTGAATCACAATGGACATGTGAGGGTGTGATGAATGCAGTATGCCCAGTGTTAATGAAGTTAGCACCGTAAACAAATGGAGGATGAGGAGATGAAGAAACATCACCAGCTCTGGACTCAGAAAGAGTAAACGGATTCTCTCTGCTACCACTTTAGTATTAACTGCTGGGTGACCATCTGTCTGAATGAAACAAAATCCAACCACACACTTGTTAGCTTAACCCATTGAGTATTTCATATTCTAAAAAACATATGTTTCAGTGGTGCTCAAACTTTAGAATTATATGTATTTGGCCGCGGACCCCATCAAAATATGTTGTTCCAGGGACCCCCAGAAACAAAGATTTGAGTTAAAAAAAATTGCTTTAAAAATATATATATTTCAAAGATTTGCACACATTTTCACGATTTTTCAAAAATAGCAGATATACAAGCTCGTAGCGCGGCACCGCAGCTTGTATATCTGCTATTTTTGAATAGCCCAAAGTGTAAAATAATGCTTTCTTAGCTCAAATCAAAAAATGACACAGTACCAGGTCTTAATGGGTTAAAAAACAAGAACCTCAAAATATGTTTTGGGATGTTTTGAAAGTTATTTTCAATTCGAGAGACCTTGTGCAGATATAATACTCATCTCAACCTCAATGTTGACTGAGAAGTCAACGTCAAGTCTGTACCAAGTCGGCAGAATCCCTAAGTATGTCAGAGGGGTATATCCCCGTTACGATCCCCCGTTACTTACCGCACAACTTGCCGCAGCCAAGTCATGCTACTCATACACCGAGTTGGCGGTGCGGTGGGTTTCAAACCCATGTCCTTGTAGTTGAAATGCGAGAGCACAACCTCTGTGTGTATCACCGGTTGATAATATGTGTATTATGTGTATAACTGTGTAGTATGTAGTACATTTAGTATGTGGGTTTCGGACACAACATGTGACAGGAAATGATACCAAGAGAGAAAGACCCCATATGTAGCTTTTCTTGCACAATTCAACGCAAACAAAATATGCGACACAGAGAGCTATTCTTTAAAAGGATAGTTCACCCCAAAATGACTTTTTTCCCCGATCGATGAATCACCCCATGAATACTTGAATTCATGGGTATTTTTTTTTTTGTTTTTGTCTCATTCCTGAGCCAATAATAATAACAATAATAATAATTTGATGACCGGCAGTGATTCCGTATGGAGACACAAAGAGTCTCCTCCTTTGTGAGTAATCGATAGGGGGAAAAAAAGTCATTTTGGGGTGAACTTTCCCTTTAAGCAGCACCAAAAATGGAAGCTCTGTGTATGTTGAGGACAAGTCTTGTGTGTATGTTGAGGACAAGTCTTCTGTTCTCCCGACAACAGGGTCAGATCTTTGGTCAGCTACCGTATGGGAGAGTTCAATAGTACTCACTGATTTGTTCATTTTAGCACAACTTCATTATAGCACGTGTGAGCAGTCACACCATAAATATCGTCTCTGTCGGGTGGAAACCTCATGTGTCCAAATCTGTTACTTTTCAGGATTAAAAAAAAAAAAAAAGTCAAAAGTAGCAGATCTACAAGCGCGAAACTTGTGGGTCAGTACAGAGCACAGACCGTGAAAGCGCGGCCTCACGATCCTTCTGGCTTTTTGGGGTTTTAAGAGGGAGGTGTCAGAAAAGTTACCACAGGGATAATTTGTGGCGCTTGTGGCGTCCAAGTGTTCATTGCATCATCGCTCTTTGATCCTTCGATGTCGGCTCTTCCTATCATTGTGAAAAGTTAACCCATTGATACCTGGAACGCATCTGTGTCACTTTAGGTGTCTTTGGCTATTCAAAAATAGCAGATATACAAGCTCGTAGCGCGGCACCGAGTGCCGCGCTACGAGCTTGTAGATCTGCTATTTTTGAAAAATCGTGAAAATTATTTTTCAATATTTTTTTCCAATTTTTTTTTTTAGGATTTCGATTTTTTTAGACACGGCCTCAGGTCTTAATGGGTTAAACTATGGAGATAAGAGGTTTCTGCCCGACAGCAACGATACAGTATACAGACTGCAGTGAAGAAAAGCTTATTAGAAGGTGTAGGGTCTACTGTATATATATATATATATATATATATATACTGTACAAATACACAACAATGAACAGCGCTAGCTCTCCCTTCTCCCTTTACATGTCCTGTTATCACGGCAGCCCCAAAAGAAGTACATTTTCAGCTCAGCTGTCACGAAACACTTCCACAAATAAAAAGTGACACGGTTCCCTTTTGACTGGACGTACCGGGTTTGATCCCAAAAGGGGTTTGTAAAGGTTCTTCTTCTGCTTGATGCCGCTCTCTCTCTGGTCCAACCGCTATTCAGACAATTTTTTTTCCGCTTTTTCCACGGTGACTAAGTGGGAAGTAGGGGGTTGCCGTATCTTTGCTCAAGGACAGTTTGATAGGACGGCTTGTATGTGTCACTACTACAGGGACCTTTTGGAATAAAGGCCAGGGACAATCTCACTGGTTTGGGTCAGACTGCTTGCATTAGACTGAGACAGTGACCCCTACTCCTCCAATGTCCGAACTGCAGGTCAATGCGTGTCCACCGCTATTCCAAGCTATTCCTTGTGACGATCTTCGAGCAAATCTAGGACGTGTCCCTTCTGTCCCTTCTGTCCAGCTGATATTCTCGTCACTCCCTAAAATAAAAGTGTCCATTCCCGGGGGCAGGTTCCAAGCAGTCCCAACAACACCCCCCCCCCCACTCACTGACTCCCTTCTGGGTTTAACGTCTTTGACCCAGAAACAAGAGTTTGCCTGCTGTGGGTACAGAGTCCGGGCCCCACCGCGGGGATCCTAGGGGCCTATGGGAGAGACGGCGCTAGCTGCGTCCACGGTGGATGGACTGTCTGTGGGCCACTCGGGTGCAGGACGCGCAGCACGTGGTCTTGTAGTAGTCGTACACGCAGAGGCGAGCCTGGACCACCACGTTGCAGTTGAAATACTTGTCTCGGCAATTCTCATCTGAAACCGAAAGAATAATTAAAGTCTTAACCCATTAAGGCCCGAGGCGATTCTTTAAAAAAAAATCTAAATCCTAACAGTTTTTTGAAAAAAAAAAAAAAATCAAGATTTTTCAAGAATAGCAGATCTACAAGCTCGTAGCGCGGCACTCGGTGCCGCGCTACGAGCTTGTATATCTGCTATTTTTGAATAGCCAAAGAAATCTAAAGTGACACAGATGCGTTCCAGGTCTTTAAGAGTTAAATATAATGGAATAATTAAAGTCTTAAATATATGATATAAATATATATACTTGATTTAACCCATTCAGACCGTGAACGCATCTGTGTCATTTTAGATTTTAACCACTTTAACCATTATTTTTATACTATTATTATATTTTTTATACTTGGCTATTCAAAAATAGCAGATATACAAGCTCATAGCGCGGCACGAGAGTCAGTGTCGCGCTATGAGCTAAACTTGTGCAAATTAAATTTGTTTAAATCTTTGCTTCTGGGGATTCTACAGATGTCTTCTAAATCCTAACATGTCAAAATATTTTGTTCCAGGGACCCCCCAAGAAGCAAAGATTTGAGTTACAAATGTTTGTGTAAAAATATATATATTGAAAGATTTGCACACATTGTCAAGTTTTTTCCAAAAATAGCAGATCTACAAGCTCATAGCGCGGCTATGAGCTTGTAGATCTGCTATTTTTGAATAGCCAAAGAAATCAAAAAATGACACAGATTTGGCTTAATGGTTAACTATTTAATACAAAGGTTCCAGAGCGCTCTACAGTGCTGTAAGATCTATAAAGAGCAGATAACTCTGGGCAGTGGACAGACCTATTTGAGGTATACAGGGTTCTGGGTTGCAGTCCTCCTTCGCTGCTGGTTTGAGGTGTTCCTCACAAGCCTCACTGGAGCGCATGTCGTCAGACAGACAGCGCACCTCCCGCACGCGGAACCCGCCCTCACACGTCTTAGAACACTGGAGGGGTTAACGAGTTAGAGAGTTAGAGAAGACAAACGGACTGTACGAGAAAATGTTTCGTATACTTTTATTCAATTATACTGTCAAGTTTCCCACAGTGGTGGGAAAAGTACTTTTCACTTAAGTAAAAGTATCAATAATGCAACGTAGAAATACTCTGTTACAAGTAAAAGTCTGGTAATCAAAATTTACTTGAGTAAAAGTACAAAAGTATAGGTATCAAAATATACTTAAAGTACCAAAAGTAAAAGTACTTATTATGCAGAATGTTTCAGAAGTTATCATTATGTCTAAAATGTATAAAAACTCTTTTGAAAATAGCCGATCTACACGCTCAAGCTTGTAGATCGGCTGTTTTCAAATGGCCAAAGTTTAAATTAATGGAGTAAAAGTACAATATTTGTCTCTGAGATGTAGTGGAGTAGAAGTAAGAATACCTCAAAATTGTACTTACTTGAGTAAATGTACTTAGTTACTTTAAACCACTGCCCTTTACAAACTACTCACTAAACTTGATCAACTATTTTCTTGCTGAGCTGATTTAGTTCTTTGAAAGAGAATCAGAATCAACTTTATTGTCACATCACACGATTACAGGTGTAAAAGAATGGGTGAAGTATTTTTTTTGCAATTACTGTAGGCTACAGGAAGAGTTAGGATAGGGAAAGAGAGAATAGAGAAGAAGGGAACACAGTAGAACCAGAGCACTCTTCACACGTTCATGCTGTAGTTCAATATGAACAGAAGAAACATATACAGTACCAATTGTACCCTATGGTGCCCATTAAACCTGGCATGAACACACTTTGTGGGTGATAAACTAGTGCTAAAATGCATAAAAGCCAGGTGTAAATGCACCCAGACATGCTGACGGTAGTCAGGGATGCATTTGGCCATATTGAGTAATCAAGAGCAAATGCAATGTGTCTTGAAGCCACATCATCAGTGGTGGAAAAAGTACTCAAATTCTTTACTTGAGTAAAAGTACCAATACTGCAATATAAAAATACTCTGTTACAAGTAAAAGTCCAAAATTAAAAATGTACTTGAGTAAAAGTACAACAAGCTTACAACGCGTCGCGATGCGACGCGTTGTGAGCTTGTAGATCTGCTATTTTCAAATAGCCTATGTATAAAATAGGGCTAAAGTGGTTAATGTATGTTTCATTATATCATAGTTTATATCTGAAAAGTAACTGGTGACTAAAGTTTTCAAATAATTGTAGTGGAGTAAAAGTACAATATTTGCCTCTGAGATGTAGTGGAGTAGAAGTAAAAGTATTGGAAATTGGAAATACTCAAGTAAAGTACAAATACCTCAAAAATGTACTTAAGTACAGTACTTAAGTAAATGTACTTAGTTACTTTCCACCACTGTGTACGACCACATGAAAGGAACCGAGGAAATTGACTCAGAACACAAAATGTTCTGTTTGGCTTCTTTCTGAAAGGATGTAAATATTATGAGTAACGTGACGAGCGTGTTTCTCTGATGTGATTTCAATGTGTGTACTGTGGGACACGTTTCTAATGGCAGGTGCAAATCATCATCTGGATGCAATGTGGATACAAGACGTGTTAACCCATTAAGACCTGAGGCAGCGTCTAAAAAAATTCAAAATCCTAAAAAAAAAATCGGAAAAAAATATTTAAAAAATATTTTCACGATTTTTCAAAAATAGCAGATCTACAAGCTCGTAGCGCGGCACTCGGTGCCGCGCTATGAGCTTGTATATCTGCTATTTTTGAATAGCCAAAGACATCTAAAGTGACACAGATGTGTTCCAGGTATCAATGGGTTAAATCCCCATGGAATAAAGGAAAAATACAATCTCATGACTGAACATGTAATGACGACGTTTTTAGGTATTATGATTCTGAACCACATTTACAGCCAACCAGCCGAATAAATCACAGATTGAGGAGGCTTTAAACCTTTGCTTTTGTCACATTTCTGAGACCATTCATCCTTACAATAATCCTTTACAATCCTTTACAATAATTCCCCAAACCTCTGTCTGTCTGTCCCCAAAATCTCTTCTGCCCGGATCTCCTCAGTGGCTGGAGCAATTGATCTGTATTTGCACATGGCCCTTGACCATTAGCATGTGCACGGAACAGCGATGCCCGTTTTTCACTTTCCCAAAATGTAAGCTGTTAATGAGTGTTTTTATCTCAAAGAATTCGGGCTATGGGAGCTATCGTCGGCATGCTTACAGCCGTCGCCATGGTTACAGCCCCCCAAGCTATGGGCGGAAGGGGTCCTCCTTGGGGCCAAAAAGGTTTGGGACTATCGCTGTACAGCATGGCACATAACCCAAAGTCTGTCACTACCTGGAACTGCACACATCCCCGGGTATGTGCTAGTGTTTATGTAATATGCTTCTAAACATGTATTCAATTGCTAGTCTGACCACTTCAAAGACTAATAACCGAAAATAGCCGATCTTGTAGATCGGCTATTTTTGGTGCAAAGGCACGCTTCCATAGAAGACATGCTGGCTTCTAATGGAATCCAAATGACTGAAAAAAAAAACCATTAAGACCGGGAACGCATCTGTGTCATTTTAAGATTTCTTTGGCTATTCAAAAATAGCAGATCTACTTGTAGATCGGCTATTTTTGAAAAATCGTGAAAATGTGTGCAAATCTTTGAATATATATATTTTAAAGCGAACATTTGTACTCAAATCTTTGCTTCTGGGGGGTCCCTGGAACAAAATGTTTTGAGATGGGGGTCCGCGGCCAAATACATATCATTTTGGGGGTCCTTGACGTGAAAAAGTTTGTGAACCTGAGAAAAACTGGTTGGATTTAGAATACATTATGTAGAATCCCCAGAAGCAAAGATTTGAGTTACTTAATGTTCGCTTTAAAAAATATATATTCAAAGATTTGCACACATTTTCAAGATTTTTCAAAAATAGCAGATCTACAAGCTCATAGCGCGGCACTCGGTGCCGCGCTATGAGCGTGTAGATCTGCTATTTTTTAATAGCCAAAGTATAAGATAATTGGTTAAAGGACGACTTCACCACTTTTCAACATATCTTCATATAATAGGTCCTCACTAATGCTCATGATAAAATGGTACAATTTTTTTCTAATCACTCTGTGTCTCAGAGGAGGGCTGTGGACAGTTCAGAAACCCGTCTACCAGTGACATCATCGATGGGGAATCCAAGCTAATAGAAACTGCAGGCTTTGTATTCCTGGAAAGTTGCAATGCAATAATAGATCCCATTGTTCTCGCCTTAATAGAAATCTGAATAAAAAAATTGTAATCTTTTTGGGAAAACAAATCCTGCCTAACGATGATGTCACTGGTAGACGGGTTTCTGGACTGTCCACAGCCCTCCTATGAGACAGAGACCAAGTAGGAAAAAATTGTATAATTTTATCATGAGCATTAGTGAGGACCTATTATATGAAGATAGGTTGAAAAGTGGTGAAGTCGTCCTTTAACATCTAAAATGACAGATGCCTTCCCGGTCTTAATGGGTTAACCCATGAATCCAGGTGTGTGTGTAGTGAGGTGTGGGCTGGCGTGACTCACGGCGCTCCAGTCGGTGTGGTACCACTTGGCCCCGCACTCCTTGAGGTGGCAGCTCTGCTGGCTGAGCGGGCGGTCCAGGGACGAGCACTCGTACGGCGGCATGACGGCGTAGCCCTCGTCCGACTTCATGAGGCACGTGACCGCCCTCTGCTGGCTGCCTGAGCCACACTCTGCAGAGCACTGGGACATACAGTACACGCAACGCCGGCATTGGGATTACATTGATTCAGTGGTGTAAAAAGTACACAATTCTGCATCAATTCTGCAAAAGTAAAAGTCCGGAATTTTCTTGAGTAAAAGTACAAAACTATTGGCATGAAAATGTACTTAAAGTGGCTCAATGAAAAGTACTTATTATGCAGAATGTCCCATTACAAGTTTTCAAATGTATGAAAAAACATTTGAAAATAGCAGATCTACAAGCTCACAATGCGACACATTATGAGCTTGTAGATCTGCTATTTTCAAATGGACGAAATGTATATAGGGCTGAAGTGGTTAATGTATGTTTTGTAATAATAATACAAATCTACAAAGTAACTAAAGTTTTCAAATAATTGTAGTGGAGAAAAAGTACAATATTTGCCTCTGAGATCTAGTGGAGTAGGAGTAAAAGTATTGGAAATTGGAAATACTCAAGTAAAGTACAAATATCAAAAAATTGTACTTAAGTACAGTACTTGCGTAAATGTACTTTAGTGCATTTACGTACTTTACACCACTGCTTCCCTTTGACACCAGCATGACCTCACGTTATGCCCGTACTGTACTGTACATACCTGGCTCCAGGGACCCGTAAACCACTCGATGTGGCTCTCACACGCCCCGTTGTTGCAGACCTGCGAGTCGGCGGGCCGCTCATGGCCACACCCCTCCAGGGGTATGCTGCTGATGTGATTGGTCAGGCAGAGCACTCCGCGCGTCCGTACGCCCATTCCGCACTCAGCCGAACACTATGACAAAGAGCTAGATATGATTAGTCTCTGGTCATTTTTATATAGAGAAAAAAAAGGTATAAGTTGGTCTATTCAAGAGGTAGTCTGATATATCGGACTGACCACACATAATGTACAAAAATATGAAAAATGTAAAATAGGAATAATGAACATGCCTGCCTAGAATGCAAGGCATGTGTGCAGACAGTAGAATCAGAGGCCTTTTAGTGCACAGAGTTCACTATATTCATTATGGATATTGGAAATCTTTGAAAGAAAATAGGTTTATATCGGCCTTCCTGTTCTTCAAAGTATCAGAATTAGTATCGGCCTTGAAGAATCCATATCGGACCACCTCTAATGTGTTTGTCATTTCATGCTGTCAGTTCACAGTGGGTCAAAACACGGTTACCAAGTGATATAATAGTGTGTGAGTGACGTGTGAACAGATTATGAATTGTCTGCGCGCCACTCTATATGTAGAATAAGTATAGATATCCTCTTTCTGCCTCTGTGCAAAAACAAGTAGACTAGATCAGCGGTTCTCAAACTATGGGAAGGTGCCGTTGGCAACCGAAAAAATAATATTTCTTTTATCAAGAAATGGAAAGAAGTGGGAGCGTCGTGACCAGCGTGGAGAGGACATCAAAGACAGTCACTTGACTCCTCATACACACACACACACAGCTCCAAGCGACCGAGAACAGGAAAGACAACACACACACACACACACACACACACACACACACACACACACACACACACACACACACACACACACACACACACACACACACACACACACACACACACACACACACACACACACACACACACACACACACACACAAGCCCTTGCAGAGGTACACAGAACTGATTTAGTTGTTCATATTTAAACGATATATAGCAGGAATGAAGTTCAAAATGAGCGGGTGCCGGTGGGGTGGCTTAAAAGAGTTTTTGTAACTTCGAGAGCGAGAGGGTACAAATACATAGACCACGGGTCCATTTGGTTCCATTTGTACCCTCTCTGAGTTGATAAATATTCGTACATAAGAATGCTTTTATTGTAAGATATTCTTCACTATAAATAAAGTGTGGGATCGCCCAAAAGAATTCCCCCATACAATGGGTTCATGGTTTAAAAAAGTTTGAGAGGCCCTGCACTAGATAAACAAACACACATACTGTATGTATTATTTAAGAAAGGAGTAAAGATAGCATTGGAAAAATGGAGGTCCTGGGTATGTGGGAGAAAAAAAAGTAATCTCCTGTGAGAAAGGGATTTATTTGAGTTGTTTTTGGAAGAAGAGTTTGTATGTTGTATTTATTTAGACAGAAAGTAAGAAAGCCGAGGCTACTGATGGGATTTGACCCCAGGGCCACACATGGGGGTCTGAAGGCAGTGATCCTAATCACTACCTCATGGATGGCCACAGAAACATGAATAAAGGTTGTGCCCGAAAAAACACAGGAAAAAACAACAACAACTAAAAAGGCCTTTCTTGGGCATGGATCAACCAGTTAGTGCACAAACCTACTGTACTGTATAGTGTCCGTGTTTTATAATATAACTCAGCCACATGTCACTTACTGGGTGAAATGTTAGACCGTGGGTGGATGTCACAAACGTAACATGCAGTGGTGGAAAAAGTACTCGCATGTTCTACTAAAGTAAAAGTATCAAAACTGCAATGTAGAATTACTCCATTACAAGTCAAAGTCCGGAATTCAAAGTGTACTTGAGTGAAAGTACACTTTGTAGAGTGTACTCATTATGCAGAATGTCCCATTTCACAAGTTTTCTAAAGAAAAAAACATTTGAAAATAGCAGATCTACCAGCTCACAATGCGTCGCGTCCGTCGCATAGTTTTTGTTCCCCACATGATGTGAATCAATTAGTTCCTTAAGTTCCTTAACCCATGAAGACCTGGAACGGCGTAATTTTTCGATTTGAGCTAAAAAGCATTATTTTACACTTTGGGCTATTCAAAAATAGCAGATATACAAGCTCATAGCGCGGCACCGAGTGCCGCGCTACGAGCTTGTAGATCTGCCATTTTTGAAAAATCGTGAAAATGTGTGGAAATCTGGAAAATATAAATACTTTTAAAGCGAACATTTGTAACTCAAATCTTTGCTTCTGGGGGTCCCTGGAACAAAATATTTTGATGGGGGTCCGCGGCCAAATACATATCATTTTGGGGGTCCTTGACATGAAAAAGTTTGAGCACCACTGATATAGAAACATACGTTTTTCAGAATACTGTTGAGATTTAGGAGACATGTAGAATCGGCTTCAGGTCTCAATGGGTTAAAAATACTCACTACGCAACATTTATTTCAATCCTAAACTATGGTGACAATAAATAAAGGTTTTGATTGATTGATTGAGTGACTGACTGCCTCACTGACAGATGTAAATGAGCTTTACCCTGTCTCCCCAGTTGGTGTAGAACCAGCTCTTGGCACAGGGACCCATGTCACAGTTCTCATTGTCGCCGGGGCGAAGGTTCATGTTGCACTCCTCGTCGGGGACAAAGTCGCCCACGTTGCTCACACAGCGCACCTCCCTGGACCTCTGGCCCAGCCCACACGGCACCGAGCACTATAGGAAGACAACAGGCAACGTGGTTACAATGCACTGCTATGTTAACGTCGGAATGGACAACAGGTGCAGTGTTTATAGAAGTTTCACTTTTTAACAACGGCATGGTTGCACCCGCAGGAAAAATGTTTGGGAGGAAAAGTGTATAAAGTTTGGTTCGCTTTCCAGCCACCAGCAATTACAAGGAATGTTCAGGTTAATGGTTGGTGGAAAGACAATTAAATGAAAAAAGATTAGTAGTTTTCATCACAGACAAGTCACTAATGAGTCTGTCTGGTAAATAGCTTAAGGACAGTATCATGCTTTTCAACATGATCTCTATGTATAGTATGTGTTGTAGTCTTAATGCTCAATAAGCAGCCATAAAACTGACCAGTCTTTTGTGTCCCTGAAACATAGCCAAAGTTTTGCTTAAAAGTTTACTCAAGTGACGTCACACATGGTGTACAATCTGTGAATGTGAAAACTACGACCGTTAAGGTCTTTACACACCCGGGCCATTGACAAGTAAATCATATGAAAATGTCTGCGAATATTTCAAAAAACAAATGATGCCTCATTCATACAGGTTCATGCCTGATGTGTGGTGAAAAAATAGACCTCATTCCTCCACCATCTGCGCCCCTGTCACTAACTGAAATGCACATCAAAAGAGTGATAGTGTCCCTTTAAGATGCTGTACTACTGTAAATACAATTGATTAGAGCACACAACGTGTACCGTAAATTGGGTTTTGTGTGGCTGAAATATCTAGGAACATACTAAAGCGAGGTGTTACACACTATGTGAGATGTGAGACTTTAGGCAGTTTTCTTGTCTTTTTTTGTTTTTTGTTAACAGCCAAAGGCCACCTGTTTGTGAGTATCCACTATGGTGTCCTGTTCCTGAAATTCTAAAGAGTGTCTGAAATGAATAAATGAAATACAATGAAATATTGTTCATTTAAAGCTGCACTAATTGTACTTCCACCCCGGATTTGCTCAATTTCTTTTCCTCGGCTTTATTTGAAGAGACAAGATATTTAAATCCTCCTGACAATTAAAACCTCTTAACCCTTTAAGTCCGGGGAAGCATCTGTGTCATTTTTTTTTATTTCTTTAGCTATATTTGGCTAAGCAAACATTTCTAACCCAAATCTTTGCTTCTGGGGATCTGGGGGTCCTTGATATGAAAAAGTTTGAAAACCACTGATATTATACAGTAGCAACAAACGTTAAAAGAAAAAAAACTGTCAGGATTTAGAAGACATTTCTAGAACCCCCCAAAAGCAAAGATTTGAGTTACAAATGTTCGCTTTAAAATATATATATATTCAAAGATCTGCCCACAGTTTCAAGATTTTTCAAAAACAGCACATCTACAAGCTCATAGCGCGGCACTCGGTGCCGCGCTATGAGCTTGTATATCTGCTGTTTTTGAATAGCCGAAGAAATCTAAAAATGACACAGATGCGTTCGAAAATCAGTATAAAGTTAAAAAAAAGAATTCTTTTGCACTCACGGCGCTCCACTCTGTCCTGATCTGCCACTCGCTGCAGATCTTCAGCTGGCAGGTGCTGGCGGTTTCGGGTCGTTCCAGGTGGCGGCAGCGGCTGACGTGGACGTTGAGCGAGCGGTTGGCGTACACTTGTCGACACAGGACCTGCCGGTGCTGCATGCCAAGGCCACAGGTCTTGCTGCATTCCGACCACTCTCCTATGTCCCAGCTGCTCAAGGGACGAGAGAGCACAAGGAGCTTGTTGTCAGAGAGAGAGAGAGAGAGAGAGAGAGATGGATACGTGATGATTGGGTGGCAAGGGGAAATCACATACCTCACTTAATGAGGTGACCACTAAACTAGTGGTGGGAAAAGTGCTCAAATGTTTTACTTAAAGTAATACTAGGTAACGTTTTCAGTAAAACTAAAGTTAAATCGTATATCTTTAGTGAGTGGCAAATCTTTCACAACACCCACTCCAAGAATTTCACCCCCGAAAGCCTTTTATTTATATATTTTCTATTGAACGCCGTCGAGCATGACTTTCCCTCGAAAATGGAAGCGGAAATCCACGGGGTTCCTGTTTGGCCAGGAACTACCGCGCCGGTTTCCTGTTTGGCCAGGAACTGGCCAAACAGTTTCCTTTTGTTATTAGCGCGGTCGCTAATAACAAAAGGAAACTCACGCTGATTTTAAGAGAGAGAGAGATGATTTGAAGAACGAAAAAAAACAGAAAAAGAAAACACAGCTCACGGTAACTAAAGCTCCACTGGCTAAGAGAAACGATCCACAGATCGTATAAAACAATTAAAAGAACGCTTTTTGAAACACTTCCATCTTCCGGTGAAAACGAATGGAATTCTGGGTAACAGAGGATAAACGAACGGCCTGCAGTGACGGTAATGACCAGCAGAGGCTGCTAAAAGTCGTTTTTTGGAAACTTGCACAGAACAACTTTAAGTAAAAGTATCAATACTGCAATGTGGAAGTACTCCGTTACAAGTAAAAGTCCAGAATTCAATTCAATTCAAAATGTACTTGATTAAAAGTACAAAAGTATTGGTATCAAAATGTACTTAAAGTACCACAAGTAAAAGTACTAAATTGTTTGAAAATAACAGATCTACAAGCTCACAATGTGTTTGATGAGCAACTAGAAAAAGTGCTCCTCGGAGCACAGGTCTCCGCCAGGTCAGGTAGGCTACTGTGGCCTCCTGGTGGCGCTATAATAGGCCAACGTGAAAAGGGTGCCATTTCTTCTTAGGCCTTGCACGACAATCGGACACTGACTGCATTCATGATTTGAGGCATTTTGTCAAAAACATGTGTTTTGCTGAATTAGACCTGTTGGTGGCGCTATAACAGGCCAATGTTAAAAGGGTGGCATTTGTTCCTCAACATAGTGTGAATGTGCGTGCAAAGTTTGAGCGCAATTGGACGGTGCGTTCATGATTTGCAGAATTTTGTTCAAAACAAGCCAATAATGCAAACTTTAGATGTCAATCTTAGCCAATCAGTATGGAGTATGAAAAATCAAACACATCCGTCGTGATCACATGACTATAGAAATCATGTGTACCGATTTGCGTGAAATTTGGATACAATTGGAAGGAGTAGTATAAAAGAATGTGTTTTACACAAGTCGGCCTCCTGGTGGCGCTATAAAAGGCAGATGTGAAAAATGCAGGGCAAAGGTTTTTCCTTGACCTATAGGGAGTGTGCATACAAAGTTTTACACAGATCGGTGCAATTATAGGTAAAAACACGAATCGGCCTGTTATAGCGCCACCATGAGCCTGATTTAAAAATGTTCAAATGGTAGTTCTTCCTCGGCCTAATGGGAATGTGCTTGCAAAATTTCTCGGAAAGTGCATGCTGTGTTCATGATTTGAGGCATTTTGTTCAAAACGGAGCACTCCTGCAAACTTTGGAAGACATTTTTAGCCAATCAGGATGGAATATGAGAAATCTGAAAGACCCGTTTCGTTTAATGACTGTAGAGATACTGTGTACCGATTTGTGGGATTTTTGGACAAAATCTGTAGGAGTACTGTCAAAAAATGTGTTTTGCACAAATCGGCCTCCTGGTGGCGCTATAACAGGTCCCTGTGAAAAATTTGGGGCAGAGGTTCTGCTCTGGTATCCAGGGACTGTGTGTGCACAGTTTGGCTGCGAGTAAGCCAACGGTGCCGGAGATTAGCTGTACACAGACAGATCGAATGACGGACGGACACACGGACGGACACACGGACACACGGACGGACGGACAGGGGGTAAAACATACTCTCTCGCCATGCCTTTCGGCCTGGCGGAGACAATAAATGACCAAGTGGAGCTTTATGCAACTTTACCAGTGTGCAGACTCTATTCTTTTTTTCTTGATATTATTGGGCCCCTGTCGATGGCAAGGACACTGCTGTGTGCCAAGGGCATTCATGTGAACTAGAGCAGTGGTTTCGTGCCAAGGACCCCCAAATAGACACTTATTAGACCACGGACCCCCATTTGAAAAGATAAGCCAGGGACCCCCATAAGAGATGTTTTTTACGGCTCTCTAGCAGTGATTCTCAACCATTTTAATTTCAAGGACCCCCAGTTTGACATGCATTAGGCTACGGACCCCCATTTAATGGCATGTATGTCTCTGGGACCCCAATTTATATTGTAAAATCAATGTTAATTTAACTCTGAGAGTGTACAAATGAAACCAAATGGACCCGTTAGGGTCCATTTGGTTCCATTTGTACACTCTCAGAGTTACAGACCCATAAGGGTCCATTTGGTCCCTGCATGTCCATCATTTAGCTGGGGACCCCCTGGAACCCCCTCAAGTACCCCTGGGGGTCTTCGGACCGCACTTTGAGAACCAATGAACTAGTCAGTCTTTGGTTTGTATCCACCATCAACTTAATCACAAATCACAAGGCATGGCCTGCTTCAATGAAAAAAGAACACTCCAGTCTTTGTCCCATCAATGCTAAAACGCATTATGAAGAAAGGCAAATACCAGCATAATTAAACAGATGGTTGTTGTTATTAAACCCCACCCATCCCTTAGAACACAACCCAAACCTCCTCCCTCACATCAGAAGATCCTAGGGCACAGAAAAGAGCTAGAAGCAGTGTGTGCAGACAGCGTACATAACACCTTCATGACACGTGTTGCACTGAATTTACTATTTGCCTACAGACATTTTTATTCTTTTTTTTAAATGAGATAATCCATTACTGCATGAACCACATGACCACATGGTCGAATATTTGGCAAAAAGTAGCAGATCTGCTGGATTGGCTATTGTCAGTGAAGAGATTTAGTGTAGAGGGGACGATTATAGACCCTTGGGGAACTCTGGTCATTGAAATATATGGGGTTTAAGTGCTTAATGCACTTAAAAATGTTTTCATCCATCTTGTCTTGCATCATGGTGCAGCCAGGTGGTGCATGTGTTGTATGAATAGCACTCATGCCTTAAAGGCAGGGTAAATGTTTTAAGGTCAAAGCATTATTTTCTGATATTGCTATAGTATAGAGTGTTGGTTCAGTAACGGGAGTCTCCCTGTCCCTCCAGCTCGTCAATAAACAGGAAATACATTTTCAGGTGGGTTGCAAATCTCAGCCAATCAGGAGAGAGTACGGGTCCATTTATCAGCTTCATTTTTATAGTGTTGTAGTTCGATTGTTTTTGTGCTCATTTCTTTGTGTCATCACTTCCAATTTCACTTGCTTAATCTGTATCCTGTCTGAGTTCTCTATCCTGATTGGATAAAATTGGTCCCCAGCTAAATTTGTTAATACAGCGTCACAATAGTTTTACCCGCTTAAACCATATTTTATACTGGTTATTAAAAATAGCAGATATACAAGCTCATAGCATTCAAAAATAGCAGACATAGTTCAATGAGCTTGTAGATCTGCTATTGTTTTTAAATCGTGAAAATTTGTCCAAATCATTTTAAAGCGATTTTTTAAAACTAAAATCTTTGCTTCTGGAGGTCCCTGACACAAAATATTTTTGAGATGGGGTCCGTAGCCAAATACATTTTGGGGGTCCGTGGGGGTCCCCAAGTTTGAGAACCACTGCATTCCATTATGAGGGAGACAGGAGAGCGAGAGAGAGAGAGAGAGAGAGAGAGAGAGAGAGAGAGAGAGAGAGAGAGAGAGAGAGAGAGAGAGAGCGTGAGCGAGAGAGAGAGAGAGAGAGCGAGAGCGAGAGCGAGAGAGAGAGAGAGAGAGAGAGGGGTGGGAAGCTCTTACAAGGCTGGACAAGGCTCGAGGTTACAGGCCTCTTCCTGTGGGCTGGGCCTGGTGGTGCTGTCACACAACGCATCGGACACCGCCTCGTGGTTCACCCGGTGCACACAGCCAAAGATGGGATACCTGAACCCTGTAACAACCAATCAGAGAGTAGACATTTCATACAGAACCCCGTAACGACCAATCAGAGAGTAGACATCTTCATAAAGAACCCTGTAACGACCAATCAGAGAGTAGACATCTTCATACAGGACTTAATAGGGATTGGACACCAAAAGAAAATGCTTGGAAAGTGGTTCAACTTTAACCCTTTGAGACCGGGAACGCATCTGTGTCATTTTAAGATTTCTTTGGCTATATAAAAATAGCAGATATACAAGCTCATAGCGCGGCACCGAGTGCTGCGCTACGAGCTTGTAGATCTGCTATGTTTTTGAAAAATCGTGACAATGTGGGCAAATCTTTTATATACATTTTTAACTCAAATATTTGCTTCTGGTGGTCCCTGTAACAAAATATTATTATTATATATTAGACAAATACATATTATTTTAGAGTGCCGCGCTACGAGCTTGTATATCTGCTATTTTTGAATAGCCAAAGAAATCTTAAAATGACACGCATGCGTTCCCTTCCCGGCCTCAAAGGGTTAAAGGTGGTGTAAGTGATGTATGTCTTGTATTGTATTGTATGTCGCGCTGGATACAAGTATCCGATTACAGTAACGCACTGATTTGGAAAACGAGCACATTTTTGAATTGTTCTGACCTCTGCCACAGGAGGCGCTGCACTCCGTAGCCCCAGACAGTTTCCAGTTGTAGTCTCGTTGGCGCCGGGGGGGCTGTATCGCTGGGACCTGGTTGTCAGGGACGTGCGGCTGGTACCGTCCACCTCCACCCTCGTTGTGGGTGTTGCCATGGTGGTTGTACCCTCCGCCGCCCTGGCCGTTCAGGGTGTTTCCTGATGTGTGAAGACATACAGGAGATGAAGCACGGCAGTGATGCCAGATACTGTACAATAATCGTACCCTCTGTACGATGTACGATCAATCATTTTGAAAAATGACAATATATATCACAAAAACGTGTGTGAGTTTACTGAATTCCCTGACTGCTGATTCGGAATCCGGTTTGGCTTTTCAAACAGTGTATCAGTAAATCTGACTAGAGCTGTATTTGGAGGCATTAAAACACTAGTTGCGTCTTTCCAGGCCCCCAGAGCCGAGGTAGAACAGTGAAGTGGGCGCTGGGGGGCGCTGGGGGCGTGTCTTCTCCTCCGCGTCATCAGCGCCCATACCCTTGGTGGGGTTGGCGAAAGGGCCTATACTCTGTGTGGAGTTTGCATGTTCTCCCCGTGTCTCCTAGGGTAGTTAATACCCTCACAAAAACATGTAGTAATCCTAATCGCTATATCGCCTGATGGAGGGGAAGGGGACTGGTTGGAATAACGGGTTCCTTCCACGCGCTACGTCCTACCGGGGAAACTCCCCCCTGTCAGGTGACAAGAAGGTCAGTTGGCTCTCATGCATTGAAGGAAGCATGAGCTCGGCCCTGGCCTCGCTAGGCTGTGGGGGACTGGTGTAGCGCTGGTGTAGCGCCCAGGATCACTTAGGAAATTGGCACCGGGTGAAAAAAACGGGTTACAAAAATCGCAGGATAAAAATTAAGATAAACTAGAAAATGTGCTCCTCGGAGCACAGGTCTCCGCCAGTAGTAAAAAGGGAAAGTAAAAAAATAGTGTTGGGCATGTGCTGGCCTGCCCATTGACCATCAGGTCTAGAGAGTTCATGGGAGCCGTAGTGTGGCAGTTAGCACAGTCCTCCTGAGGTGTCAGGAGGACTTGAGTCAGCGGACCCGTCAGGACCCGTGCTATTTTAACCAAAGGAAATCACTCTCAGTTTGTACTGGAAAGTACTGTTCCTGATTGATCCTGTCTAAGCTATTTATATTACATATTGTGATGTCACGTGAAACTTGACCAATGTTAGGTGTTCTCAGACGGACACACACGCATGGTCGGGTAATTTGTACTGGAAAGTACTGTTCCTGATTGATCCTGTCTTACCTAAACATATTGTGATGTCACATGCAGCTTGACCAATGTTAGGTGTTCTCAGACGGACATATACAGAGACGGACGGTGAGGAAAAGATACTCTCCATTAATCCTGTCAACATTACATATTGTCACGTGTCACTTGACCAATGTTAGCTTGGCTGATGGATAGGTGTGTCTTACCTCACTTCCAAAGACATAAATAGTCTTTGGAAGTGACACACCTATTTATAGGTCTCGATTTCATCATGCGTCTCGCTAGCCAATCAAAGCACACCCTTTCAACATATTGTCACGTGTCACGTGAAGCTTGACCAATGTTAGCTTGGTGGACACACGGAAGGACGAGAACGAAAACAATAGTCTCCTGGCGGAGACAAAAAAAACAAAATGCTATTGCGCGTGCATCTACCGTTTGTGCTCCCTGCTCATAACTCTATGGCCATGCCTATTTGACCCAATATTGGTGCACAATATGGTGGCTGTGTACCAATCAATCAAAATGGATAGATGGACAGACACTCAGACAGACAGATGGATGTGCAGGCTTACCGTCTGGTCTGTGGTTTGGCTGCTGGGGGCCGAGTGGGTTGTCAGTCGGTAGGATGTACTCATAGCTAACACCAGGGTTAGGCTGCTGGTAGATCATCTGAAGGCAAATAATATGAGATTACTGTAGGACCATTTAGAGAGTACACCGAATATATCGTCGCCGCCGAGGGGAAAACCTCATAATGTCCAAAACCGTTCCTTTTTATTATTTATAAAACAACAACAATTAACATAGTGAAAATAGCAGATCTACAAGCTCACAACGCATCGGGTTACTTTTGTGCGACACTCTTGTATGATGAAGTAGGGCGTTAAATAGCGACAAGTTTAAATATGGAGATACAAGGTTTCAGCAACGATATGTAAAAGTGTAATTAGGAATCATGTTTATTCACATAATTGTAATGCTTCTGAAGCACACCTGTGCAACCTCACAGTGAGATGTGAGACTGGGAAGCCAGAACGTATAGCTAATATGTGAAGCGGGTAGGGGGTTAATCGCATGGACCGTCCGGCTAGATGTAGAAGATTAGAACCTAGATCTAGAACCAGCTATTTTCGGCAAAGAGATTTGGTAAAGAGGGGTAAAAAAAAAAAAAGAGAGGACCAAGTATAGATCCTGGGGGGACCCCAGTCAACCAAGTACATAGGTTTTAAAGGAGTAGTTCACCCCAAAAAATGGTTCATTGTCTCCGCCAGGCCGAAAGTCATGGCCGAGACTGTTTTGCACCCTGCCCCAAACTTTTCACATGGGCCTGTTATAGCGCCACCAGGAGGCCGCTTTTTGCGAAACCCATTTTTTGACAGTACTCCTACAGATTTTGTCCAAACATCACGCAAATCAGTACACAGCATCTCTATAGTCATACACGAAACGAGTCCTTCAGATTTCTCATATCCCATCCTGATTGGCTAAGAATGGCTTCCAAAGTTTGCAGGACTGCTCCGTTTTGAACAAAATGCCTCAGATTATGAAGACAGCGTGCGATTTCCGGGAAATGTTGCACGCACATTCTCACTAGGCCGAGGAAGAAATGCCACTTGAAAGTTTTCTCCGGTAGGAGGAGTCTCTTATTGACCAATGACCTCAGTTAAACTAAAACATCTCCATGAATTCAAGGCTTCATGGGGTGTGTAATTGATAGCAAATTAGTAATTTGGGTGAACTACTCCTTTAAGTGTCCTTTAAAGGGGGATGAAACCCCAGGCTGATTTTGCGGTTTGTTTTCCAGTTCAGGTTCAAAAACTACAGCAGATTAAAAACTCTGCAGACTAGTGTAAGCAACAAGTACAACTAGCAACTAAACACTGAACAACTAGTAGCAAAAGTAAGCTGCACCGAACAAATTAAAAACGAGAGTGTTAGATTTCCATAGGTGTTGTCCACAGTAAGGGCGTGGCCAAAGTGCAAGCATGATAAGACCGTATTGACACGCCTTAAAATCTAAACACACGCATTATTAATTTGATTAGCTGCAGCTGTGTTGCTTAAATCACTGCCTGCCATGTTTTTTTTCACCCTGCTGTAGTTTTTAACCTGAAGTGGAATACAAACTATAAAATCAGCCTAGGATTTCATATGGGGAAACATATAGCTTTTCATGATGAGTAATGCTACAAGTGGCTTGAGCAAAGGGATGATCACATTGGTGAGGGCAGCAGACATGGCTGGTGGTGGACATTTTTGTCAAAATATTATATTTTAAATATTAATTAAATATGACATATATTTTGCCATGGACCTGCAAATGAGCGGACAATAATATTAGGCGGGTGCATATATGGGGGAAAAAAGACCAGGAGACCTGGTTCTGCCAGACCCAGAATAAGTACTTTATAAGATCAGAGCACTACGTCACGGCTAAGCCGGACTTCACATGACGTGTCAGCCTTTTCAGAGGTCCCTTCTATGCCCATGTATGGACAAAAGGGGGACAGAAAACTGACATGCCCATGTATGGACGAAAGAGGGACGAAGCCTCATGTAAGCCGACCCTCTGGGTCTGGCAACAAAAAGCACCTTACCCAAAAAAAAAAATGAACAAAAGGTTTTTCAACAGTTTTTTTGTTGTATGTGGTGTCCTGAATAACATACTAAAAGCTTACCAAAGTTTGCCCACTGAAAAGGTGTTATTTCCAAGATGCCCAAATACTCATTCTTTTTATGTATTTGTTGTTGTTGTTAGTCATGGGTGCCAGTTCCCACCTGATGTTGTGTGTGAGTTCTGACTGCTCCAGATCATACTGAATAACTGCTAGTTTGCATAACGTCTTCAGACTAGGACTGAAGTCTAACATGTACGGGGCATCAGGTCTGTTGTATCCTCCAAAGAGGATGACACGATCTCCCACAATGCAACAGCACATCCTATACATCCCACATGGTTCTTTCCCTTTGTGCTCAACGTTCTTCCAGGAGAAGCTCTCTGGACTGAATTTCCACAGATCATTGAGGACAGTATAATTACTGTTTACGCCACCACATATGAACAACTCTCCATTGTAGGTAAAGGCTGAATGACCCCAGCGCCAGCGTTCTCCTGGAAGAAGCTGTGCAGAAGGTGTGTTCAGCCAGCAGTTGGTCTCTGTGTCAAACACTCTGATGTTGTTGTCCTGGTCCCCAAAGCCACCAAATACAAACATCTTTGTCCCAATGATGGTGGCAGAGTGATAATATGAAGCAGGAAGTGGCGTGCATCTGGTGTTAATTAAAGTCCAGACCATTGTGGTGGTGTCCAACTTGTACATGTCATTATAGTGTCCAGTTCTATTGTATCCTCCATGAATATACATGACCTTCCCCAAGGCACAGGCTGAGTGGCTCCTCCTCTCCTCTGGAAGAGTTCCAGAAACCTTGGGCTTGAACCATCTGTGGGTGTCGACATCAAATGCATAAAGAATGTTGCAGTACTCCTTCGTGTCATAATTATAACCCCCCCAGAGATAGATATCTTTTATCAGCACAGCTGTGTGGTAGCGCCGATTGGATGGAACCTCAAGGTGACATTCTCCTCTTCCAGTTGTCACTGGGGCCAACTTCCTCCAACGTAAAGACACTGTGTTGAAGACGTGGACATCAATCTGGTCATCCCTGTCGTTCCTGACCCCTCCAAATGAGTAGACTTTGTCTCCCACGGCAACAGCAGCAGCTCGACCGCCTAACTCTGGTCCTCCGTTCAGATGCAGCGTCCAGTAGAACATTTCTCACAACAGGTCCTCCAGGGTTTAAATTAGAATATTTAAGCCTTATCGTGTAACAGAATGGTGTCCTATTGTGTGCTCTACCACTTATATTGGTTCAGTGGCACACACGTCATACACAGTTGGACCAATCCACAAAGCTGATGTGTTGGGCTGGCCAATAAAGGAAGTCCAGATGGAAACCTCATATGTCCAAAAGTTAACTGTTCCTCTTTATTATTGTAACATTGTTTTTTTGTTTTTGTTTTGTTTTTTTGTTTACAGTGAAAATAGCGGATCTACAAGCGTGTCGCAATGCGTTGTGAGCTTGTAGATCTGCTTTGCGCAACACGCTTGTTTGATGAGGTAGGGCGTATTATTATTATTATTTGTATCATCACCTTTAACATTTACGTGTCCTGTAGTCCATGGTTCTCAAATATTTCCATGTCAAGGACTCCCAAATGAATATGTATTTGACCTCCATTGTAAATATATGCCCCCATCTGAAAATATGTTGCGCTAGGACCCCTCAGAAGAGATGTGGGAGAGAGACAACACACAGACAGACAGAGGTCTGTCTGTGTATAAAGGAAAAACGAGCCTGTGTAAAGGGAAAACGAGCAGACCAAGTACGGAGCCAAAGTTCAAGTTTACTATTGAGGGTTTAAGGGGTTAAATGTCTGAAAATACAACATACTCATTGAAACGATAACGGCAAACACACCCAAAAAAAAGAATAATTAATTGACACAACACTGATGATAGTGCCGTCAAACAAGTCTATGAAGCTATCTATCAAATCTATGAAAAATTGTATACAATATCTAGTGGGGGGAAGGGAGGTCTCTCCTTCATCTCTCTCTCTCAGCTAAGGGGTCCTTGGCCTGGAAACCCTTGAAGACCCCTGATATAGTCAATACACCAGGACCTGCAGGATTCTCTTCTGCAGGTTTCACATTGGATGTTTGGAGCCCAGACTTCACTGCCATGCAATCACTGATTGGAACATGTTGAGCCAGGTGCTCATTGGGATGTCAAGTGTTGACTTTTTGATGGCATAGAAATATATTACCAGAAACACATACAGAGCTAGCCGCCCCTAAATGACCATTAGGCCTACAGGTATGTAACTCTGAGAGAGTACAAATGGAACCAAATGGACCTGTAGTGTACACACTCAAGAGTTATGGGGGTCCTTGTAAATAGAAGAAGTTTGAGACCCACTGTACCAGTGGACTCCTAATGTGTCATAGTGTCATAGTAAATCAGTATCATACATATTGTGAAGAAAACCTGGAGACTAACATTCAGTAATTGGTTCTTATGGTCAAAACATTATGATGCTATGTAAAAACAAAATCAACATTTTTCCACGGACAAGGCCAAGTCTTGCCACAGACACATATATTGTCCTTGTACGGACATAGGCTATTGACATTGGTGGAAAAAGTACTCAATTTTGTTACATAAGTAAAAGTATCAATACTGCAATGTAGAAACACTCTCGGTTACAGGTGAAAGTCTGGATTTCAAAATTGACTTGAGTAAAAGTACACAATTATTGATATCGAAATCTGCTTAAAGTACCAAAAGTAGAAATTACTCATTGTGCAGAATGTCCCATTTCACAAGTTTTCAAATGTATAAAAATCATCTGAAAATGGCAGATCTACAAGCTCACAATGCGTCGCATCGCGACGCATTGTGAGCTTGTAGATCGGCTATTTTCAAATGGTCAAAATGTATATAGGGCTGAAGTGGTTAATGTATGTTTTGTAATAATAATCAAAATCTACAAAGTAACTAGTAACTAAAGTTTTCAAATATTTGTAGTGGAATAAAAGTACAATATTTGCCTCTGAGATGTAGTGGAGTAGAAGTAAAAGTATTGAAAATTGGAAATACTCCAGTAAAGTGAAAGTACCTCAAAATTGTACTTAAGTACAGTACTTGAGTACATGTAACTTAGTTACTTTACACCACCGCATATTGATGACCCCAGGACATGACCTGCTGTATAGGAGTATAGGTCTGAGCCGATTGGGTGACTCACATAAACATCTAGGATCTCATTGGTTGGGCCCTCGGCCAGGAAGGACTCCCCCGCGGTGGTGGTGATCTCATTGGGCCGCCGGTAGGTGAACATGGTCCCGCCTCCCTCGTACTTCCCCGGCCGGTCGATGGCCCGCCAGTTCCCGTTGATGATGGACCGCCCCGATCGGCTACGGAGAGCTGGAAGTGTCAAACAACAACAAAGACCAAACGACAACCTTCACCGACAAGCCAGTCCAAACAAGACAGGAAACGGTTATAAGAACCACTTCCACGTAATTGCCGTTTAATGTGAAAACGTTTAGACGTAATGAGCAATGTAGTAAAAAAAAAAGAAAAAAAGGCTGAACCCCTGAATTTCACCACTTTAAAAACACAATTACAGCAGAATAAACGATCTCACGTGCAGTTTCAAAGTAGCAGCATTTTATAAACGCGACCACCTTGTTTACGCTGGCAAATGTCTCATGTAAATCCTGTAATGGAATCTTTTCAAGTCCTTGTCCATTGATTCCATGGATTAAGGACGAGAGAGGCCATTAGAAAAGCATTAGATAGGTAACATTAGACAGGCTCGTAGGAGAGTGTTTTGACAACTAAAAGCACATTAGAGATGCACAGCGCTGAACAGAAGTCTATTGAGAGAGAGAGAGAGAGAGAGAGCACCAGCGCTACTGGAATGATAAGTGCCGCTGCATGGGGAGATTCCTGATTCGTGTCCCTGTCTTCTGTTTCCTGGCACCCGTCAAAATGTCATTCCTAAAACCATGTGTACTGTAGTACACTGTGTAAGAACCTCAGTGACAGTTTAGTGTGCAAATGCAGTGGTGGAAGAAATACTTACGATATTTTACTTAAGTAAAAGTAGCAATACCACAATATAAAAATACTCTGTTACAAGTTAAAAGGCCTGTGTTCAAAATGTTACTTGAGTGGAAGTACAAAAGTATTGGCATCAAAATGTACTCAAAGTACCAAAAGTAAATGTACTAAAATGTTGGAAAATAGCCGATCTACAAGCGTTGTGAGCTTGTAGATCGGCTATTTTCAAATAGCCTATATGTATAAAATATAGGGCTAAAGCGGTTAATGTATGTTTTATAATATAATGATTTATATCCGCAAAGTAACTAGTAACTCAAGTTAATTAATACTTTACCATTTCGGTAAATAAAATGTGTGTGCATCGTTCAATCAATATTTCAAATAATGACTTTATATGGTAAACCAATTAACTCATTGTCCGCCCCACATTTTCACATCACAACCACAACTACAGTATTTTATAAAGGAAATGTGATTTATATTCATTCCAACAATCATTGAGTCACGTTTCTGATGGAGCTGAGGTCTTAATTTCCTCTACAAGCTGTTATAATACGTTCCTCCAGCACTCACTCACTCACTGAAAGGAACTATTGTCTATCTATGCATACATTTCCACTTATTCAGCGTGCGTGCGTGCGTGTGTGCGCGCATGTGTGTTTGTGTGTGTGTGAGGTTGACGGGGGGGTACATGAGTGTATGACAGCGAGTGTGAGTGTCAGAGTGCACTTTGCAAACCCAGTTTACACTTGAAAAGGAGCCACAGCAGACAGAATGAAAGAGAGAGAGAGAGAGAGAGAGAGAGAGAGAGAGAGAGAGAGAGAGAGAGATCCATCTTTAGTGTTCACGTCTTCTCTCTCCCTTTTTCTTTCTTTTTTCCTTGAGGAAGTGGTGAAATTCCTCACCTTAATTAAAAAGGCTGAGGAGGCTGAAGGGCCATGGTCCTCTAATGAAAGCTTGTTTATACACTTTCCCCCGAAGGGGGAGGGAGGGAGGGAGAGGGGGGGGGGGGGTCAGGGGACCTCTGGGGGCCAGCGTCTGCTGCTGCCTCCGTCCCTTCAGAAAAGCTGCTGCTGAGACGTGGCATGGCTCTCATTAAACCAATGTCTCTGGCCTCTGACAACAAAACGCTGACATTCCAACCAGTCACTGTTACAGCAAATAAGCAGCTATACTGTGTCGTCGCCGCTCTTCGCTCTGCTATTAAAGACACCAATTATCTGTAGAGCAGCACTTCAGTGAGAGGGCACCGCGGTGGCGGTGGATAATACCCGCCATCATGCATGCCGGAGAAGTCCGGAGAAAAAAAGGGCAGACGCCCTCCGGCGTTGATCTGCCTTTTAATTAGATACATCTAGTCCGTTTTACAGGCAAACTGTGGCCGACTGCAGCATCAGGCTGCAGCCACACTGCTGTGACTTGGGGAATACAGTAAATGCAGAAAAAAATGATCCTGCCCGACTATTAGTCCTGTATTCTACAATCCTGAGAGACAGTGTTTTTTTTTATGGTAACACTTTACTTAAAAAGTTGGGTCTATAACGCATCATAATTGCGTTTAATATGCATCATAATGCACTTAGAAAGGCATTATAGCACTTGTTATAAATGTTTATAATCATGTACAGTATGACGGCTTATAAAAACGTTTAACGTATTATTAATCTCTCAAGAACAGATTCATAGCTGCGCTTGAATCTGTCGGGAGCCGCGTTGAGAACCTACAGTATTCACATTGGCTACAAGTGGGCGTGCCTTCCATAGAGTTAAAAATAATAGAGAGGGCACCGGATATCGCCTCCCGTCCACTTGCATTGAGTTGCTCACCCAGCGCGTGAAGCGAATTCACCCCTTCTTCCGGGTTGTAAAGTGTGATGGGCGTAGCCTATTTGGGGCCACTGTGATCCGTTCTGCGTCACACAAGTGACGCGTTTTACGTCACAGAGGTGCGCGTCCCTGTGCGCAAGCGTGTGCGCAAGCTCGTGAGCCAAGCCCATTGGTCGAAACAGTTTTCGCTCGTACATTTGCAGTGGCCCCATTCCGTTTAAGCTGCAGTACCTACGAATGACCAGCATGTCCATTTCGCTTCAATGCAAGCACTGGGTTCTGGGGGCTTGGTGCCTTCAGATCAGGGAGCAGGCCGCGCTTTACCCAATCAAATGTAGTGGGCGGGATTTACATGTGTGCGGCTCGCTTCCCACTGTAAACAAACCGAAACTCATTTAACAATAGCGTCCTCGGAGCCGACAAAACCACGGAAAGTTAGTAACACTTTAACTTGTTCTTTCATCATAGAAACAAGTGGGCTTATAAACAAAACGATCCATGTTCTTTGGGAGAAGTGGTGTTAGTGTTCCGTGGAGAAATATTGTTAGTGGGAATGAAAACATAGGCGCACCACCGGAAGTGGAGGGCTGAAGGCATGTCCAAACACCGGTTTCCAGTCAGCATGTGTCTAGTTCATTCCCCCCCCAGAGCCAAATGCAAGAGTGAAAAACAGCAGAGGGCGCTGTTTTTCGTTTTTATTTGACGATGGGTTCCCAGATTGACGTATTATAAGAGCTGGTCATAATGCATTATAAGCTCAGCGGAACAGCACATACTGAACTACCGTAACTTAGTTAGTTATATGTTGTTATGCATAACAAGTAAGACGCGCGAACGCTGGAAGCGAACGCAGCTCGAAAATAACAATAAGAAGAATAGAAAGGAATGAGCAATTACTTGCCATCCGGCCTGAAATATGCACAAATGACATGGAATTCTTAGATATCCCAATAGATGAACTTGTGTAGATGCTTGTAGATGTGTTATTTTTGACTGTCGCTGCTATATTTTTCTCAGAGGAGTGTAATTAGTCACCCAGGGGCACAGGCGAATTTCAGCCACACTGTAGTGCATGCAGGCAATGAGAGCGTGAGTCACATGGGGGCAGCCAATGAGAGCGTGAGTGACATGGGGGCGCGGCTGCACACATACTGCACACAGACAGACAGACAGAGACACAAGCCGAGCCGAGTTTGATAGTAGGCTCCACTTGGGCGGAGGCGCCTCCTTCCGCGTTCGCAATTATAAACATTTATAACGATTGTTATGAAGCATTATAAGTGCATTATAATGCATCATAATGCAAATTATTACAGCTAGTCTATACCCGGTTCGACGCATGCGCAGTTTGATAATTTGTCCCATAGCTCGCGGGGCCATCCCACAGCTGGGCAGCCGTAACCATGGCGACATTCTTTTACATAAAAACGCTAATAAACAGCTGACATTTGGGGAAAGCGGAAAAACAGGCTCCGCTGTTCCGTGCACACGGTAATGGTCAATGTCTGTGTGCAAATTCAGAGCAACTGCTCCAGCCACTGAGGAGAACCGGGCAGAAGAGATTTTGGCCTCACCACGATTTTGGGCTCACCACACAGAGCTTTGTCAAATCATAGGAGGATGTGAATCCCAGTGTGAAACAGTCAGTGGTGGAAAGTAACTAAGTACATTTACTTAAGTACTGTACTTAAGTACAATTTTGAGGTATTTGTACTTTACTGGAGCATTTCCAATTTCCAATACTTTTACTTCTACTCCACTACATCTCAGAGGCAAATATTGTACTTTTACTCCACTGAAATTAACTGCAATTAACTAGTTACTAGTTACTTTTCAGATATAAATTATGATATTACGAAACATACATTAACCACTTTAGCCCTATTTTATACCTAGACTATTTGAAAATAGCAGATCTACAAGCTCACAACGCGTCGCAAAGCGACGCGTTGTGAGCTTGTAGATCGGCTATTTTCAAATATTTTGTACTTTTACTTTTGGTACTTTAAGTACATTTTGATACCAATACCTGTACTTTTACTCAAGTAAATTTAGAATTCCGGACTTTTACTTGTAACAGAGTACTTCTACAGTGCAGTATTGATACTTCTACTTAAGTAAAACATTTGAGTACTTTTTCCACCACTGGAAACAGTGTGTGGTTTGATGTGACGCTCTGTTTGTCCTTCATGGGTTTTGATCCAGGTCCAGGTGGTTTATGGTAACTGTAAGCCTGGAAGGTCACTGAACTCCCCTAATGCTGTGTGTAGCTGTGATACACTGGTAACATGATACCATGGGATAGATATCAGGGCCATGCTAGTTGGCTTACCAGTAATTCTTTCAGATTTCTTTGGCTATAAAATAATCGTGAAAATTAGTGCAAATCTTTGATATATATTCTTTTAAAGCGAACATTTGTAACTCAAATCTCTGCTTCTGGGGGGTCCCTGGAACGAAATATTTTTTGAGACGGGTGTCTGCGGCCATATACATATCATTTTTGTTGGTTGCTATATCAATGGTGCTCCAACTTTTCCCATGTCAAGGACCCCCAAAAATATATGTATTTGGCCGCGGACCCCCATCTCAAAATGTTTTGTTCCAGGGACCCCCAGAAGCAAATATTGGAGTTAAAATTTTTCGCTTGAAAAAATCTATGTATATTCAAAGATTTGCACACATTTTCAAGATTTTTCAAAAATGGCAGATCTACAAGCTCATAGTGCGGCACTCGGTGCCGCACTATGAGCTTGTAGATCTGCCATTTTTGAATAGCCAAAATATAAAATAATGGTGATAGCTCAAATCTAAAATGACACAGATACGTTCCCGGTCTTAATGGTTTAAAGTGTTGACATCTCACCTAGGTAGTTGCGGCTCTTCACCATCTCGGTGACGTTGATCTTGGTGGCTCCCTCGGGGATCTCCACGATCTTGTGGTAGCCCACCCTGGACAGGCTGTGCTGGAAGAGGCCGGACACCAGCCGGCAGGCCGTGTTGTCCCCGCCGCACACGCCACACCTGTCCATCACCTTGCCCGAGCCGAGGTACTCGTCGCAGCCTGGGCTCTGTGTCACAGAGAGTAAAGGGATAGAAGAGGCCCTCTTTATGAACAGCGCATTAAATCACAAGTAAAATTCACTTATTCAAGAAGGACATGGGAGAGGTGGCAAATAGCTGAATGGGTGGAGAGGACGTCTGGCAATCAGCCGGTCAGTGGTGGAAAAAGTACTCACATGTTTTACTTAAGTAAAAGTATCAATACTGCGATGTAGAAATACTCTGTTACAAGTGAAAGTCCGTAATTCAAAATGTACTTCAGTAAAAGTACAAAAGTATTGGTATCAAAATATACTTAAAGTGCAAACGTAAAAGTACTCATTGTGCAAAATGAATACAAAAATCTTTTGAAAATAAGCCGATCTACTACTATTTTCAAATGGTCGTGGATTTGCGATAATAATCAAAGTCTAAAAAGTAACTAAAGTTTTCAAATAATTGTGGTCGAGTATAAGCACAATATTTGCCTCTGAGATGTAGTGGAGTAGAAATAAAAGTACAGAAAATTGGAAATACTCCAGTAAAGTAGAAAATACCTCAAAATTGTACTAAGTACGGTACTTAAGTAAATAGACTTAGTTACTTTGCACCTCTGATCCCCGGTTTATCCCCCGTAAGTGTCCCTGAGCAAGACACTTAACCACTAACTGCTCCCCAGGTGTTATATAGCACCCAGTGCATGCTCCTAATAATTAGGATGGGTAAATGCAGAGGACATATTATCACATACGTACAGTATGTGCAAATGTACAGGGACAAAGAAAATACCACAAAGGTGCAGACTAAGTGCAGACTAAAGTAAAAATAAAGTAAAAAAAATCTGACAGATCCATCTTGATCACATGACTATAGAGATAATGTGTAGAGATGTGTGTGATGTTTGGACAAAATCTGCACAAGTAATATTTTAAAAAATGTTTAGCAAAAATCTGCCTCCTGGTGGCGCTATAACAGGCCCATATGAAACATTTGGGGCAGAGGTTCTGCTCTGGCCTCCAAGAAGTGTGTGTGTACTTTTTTACCAAAAGTAAAAGTACTAGAATGCGTGAAAATAGCAGATCTACAAGCTCACAACGCGTCGCACCGCAACACGTTGTGAGCTTGTAGATCTGCTATTTTCAATAGCCTAAGTATATAATAGGGCTAAAGTGGTTAATGTATGTTTCATAATATCATAATCTGAAAAGTAACTAAAGTTGTCACGTAATTGCAGTGGAGTATAAGTACAATATTTGCCTCTGAGATGTAGTGGAGTAGAAGTAAAAGTATTGAAAATTGGAAATACTCCAGTAAAGTAAAAAATACCTCAAAATTGTACTTAGGTATAGTACTTAAGTAATTAATGTACTTAGTTACTTTACACACCACTGCACTCTAATATACCCTTGTGCTGAAGAGAAAAAAGAGGAATCAAATGTCCAATTAGCTCTTATCCATATTTATTCTACTATTGCGCCTCCCCTGACACCTCCGCGGTGGAGTGTAATCCCCATCTGCCGATTGATGCTTACTCCAACAGTTGCAACTCGCCGGAACTCCCTCTCGATAAAAGTGTCATCTAACGCCATAAGTCTGAATGTAACAAAGGAAGTGCTGAGCTGGTGTTGGGCTCATGCAGTGAAACACACACACACAACACTCTTTAGGTGTTGATCTGTCGAGGCCGTTTTTCCAAAACCGTACAAAAGTACATTAGCTGTATATGTGCAAGCGGACGAGGACACAGCTGAGGTTGATTAAAAACACAGTAACATACATTCACAAAGCTAAGGCTTTGCTTCACCTGCTTCGCCGTGAAACCGCATAAGACTCCATCATAATTAACTAAAATAACACAACAACCAATTAGTCAGAGGCCTGGGTCCTCTCCAGGAGTCATATTCTTGGCACACGGGTTAGAGAACACATTTTCTTTCACGTTTTCCTGAGCTAATCCTCCGGGGGGGGCGGAGTGCTTTCTGTTCGGCTTCATTGGTGGCTGTGAATAACAGGAAACGCAGCTACAGTGAGTATAGAACACTCAAATCAGCAGTCCATAAATTCAACCCAACAAGCCCTAAAAAGCAGCTGGACGTGTTACCAGGTGTTCCAGGACTGGCAGCGGTCCCACTAGAGGCGAGGGCCCCGTCTCTCTCTCGGACCAACCCAAAACATTCAGCCATCTCCCACTGGGGGCCCACAGTGACTGCATACTGATGCCAAGTGGTGGGGAAAAAAAGTATTCAGATGTTTTTACTTAAGTAAAAGTATCAATACTGCAATGTAGAAATACTCTGTTACAAGTAATAGTCTTGTAAAATAATTGACTTAAAAGTACAAAAGTATTGGCATCAAAATATGCTTAACGTACCAAAAGTTAAAGTACTCATTACGCAGAAGGTCCCATTTCAAGTTTTCAAACTGTATAAAAATCTTTGGAAAATAGCCGATCTACAAGCTCACAATGCGTCGCGATGCGACGCGTTGTGAGCTTGTAGATCGGCTATTTTCAAATGGCCGAAACGTATATAGGAGTAAAGTGGTTAATGTATGTTTTGAAATAATAATCGAAATCTTCAAAGTAACTAGTAACTAAAGTTTTTAAATAATTGTAGTGGAGTAAAAGTACAATATTTGCCTCTGAGATGTCGTGGAGTAGATAGAAAATTGGAAATACTACAGTAAAGTAAAAGCGCCTCAAAATTGTACTTAAGTACAGTACTTGAACAAATGTGCTTAGTTACTTTCCACCACTGCTGATGCCAAGACCTCTGTGAAGGCTAAAGCTGGATTTATACTTGGCTGCGCACATGTGTCGCTTTATTTAATACCAAAAAGATCTACAAGCTCACAACACGTTGCAGCCAGCGAGACACGTTTGTGAGCTTGTAGATCGGCTGTTTCCGGTATACACGACGACAACTGCGTCCGAACAAAGTATAAATGAAGCCCCTCAATTTGGCAAGGATGCAAAGCAGGCGGCATTGGGCACGACCCTTTTCCTTCAGATCCTCTGTGATTGGACAGCCGCCAATCTCCCATGCTTTCCTGTCTGCTCGGGCGTGTTCCAGAGGGGCGTGGCTTCACAGTGCCCCGCCCCAAATGCGTCATTCACACGAATCCCTCCGTTTCCTAGCCGTTAACCCATTAAGACCCGGGAACGCATCTGTGTGTCATTTTTTTTTACATTTATTTTGGCTATTCAAAAATAGCAGATCTACAAGCTCATAGCGCGGCACCGAGTGCCGCGCTATGAGCTTGTAGATCGGCTATTTTTTGCAAAATACGTGAAAATGTGCGCAAATCATTGAATATATATGTTTTTTAAAGCGAACATTTGTAACTCAAATCTCTGCTTTTGGGGGGATTCTACAAATGTCTTCTAAATCCTAACAGTTTAAAAAATATATGAAAAAAAAACGATTTTATAATCGACGCTATAATATCAGTGGTTCTCACACTTTTTCATGTCAAGGACCACCCAAAATGATATGTATTTGGCCCGCGGACCCCCATCTCAAAATATTTAGTTCCAGGGACCCCCCAGAGGCAAAGATTTAAGTTAAACATTTTCGCTTTAAAAAATATATTATTTATTCAAAGATTTGCACACATTTTCACGATTGTTCAAAAATATCAGATCTACAAGCTCGTATCGCTCGGTGCCGCGCTATATCTGCTATTTTTGAAGAAATCTCAAAATGACACACAGATGCGTTCCCGGTCTCATTGGGTTAAACCATCACAAACAATCTCTTCCTGACCCAGGGTGAGGTCTTATTATTGCTAAAGCTTTGTGTAGCTGCCCAGCTTTACGTGTGGTCCTTAAGTGCTGAATATAACTTTCAAAAGATAAATCCCATCAACAAATGCGAATAAGAATGTGTAGACAGTCATAAAAAAGGGTTTTGCAGCAGATTGCAGTGAACTCCTTGGGCTTAGCTGTACCGGGAGTAGCAATAAGTCACTATAGGGCCGAGGACAGAGAACTAGAGAGAGAGAGAGAGAACGAGAGAAAGTCCAGAATTCAAGATTCACTTGAGTAAAAGTACAAAAGTATTGGTCTCAAAATATACTTTAAGTACAAAGGTAAAAGTACTCATTATGCAGAATGTGCTATTTCACAAGTTTTCAAATGCATAAAATGCATAGTAATCTTTTGAAAATAGCCGATCTACAAGCTCACAATGCGTCGCATCGCGACGCATTGTGAGCTTGTAGATCGTCTATTTTCAAATGGCCGAAATGTATACAGGGCTGAAGTGGTTAATGTATGTTTTGTAATAATAATCTAAATCTACCAAGTAACCAATAATTAAAGTTTTCAAATAATTGTAGTGGAGTAAAAGTACAATATTTGCCTCTGAGATGTAGTGGAGTAGAAGTAAAAAGTACTGACAATTGGAAATACTCCAGTAAAGTAAAAGTACCCAAAAAATGTACGTAAGTACAGTACTTGAGTAAATGTACTTAGTTACTTTACGAAAGAGATGACGACAGGGTAGATGAGGACAGGAGGAGAGCGAAAGGCAGAGAGAGGGCAGGATGAACAGAACAAAGGCACAGGGATGGAGTGATGGGAAGAGGAAGGGTGATAGATCCATGATAGAGAGATTCTAGTGAAGGATGGAGGGAGAGATGGGGAGGGAGAAAAAGAGTCAAACGGGGGAGAAAGAGAGAGCAATGAGAGGAAGAGGGACGTATGGGGGGGGGGGGGGGATAAAACCCAGATAACCCGAAAACCCCAAAGTCACGCATCCAACAAGCTTTGAACTGAGCAGATTGGACCTTCCGTTCCAGAGATAATGGCCAAAACATCTTGAAAACGACCACTTTTGCAGATTTTCGATGTTTGAGTTCTGGCTATTTTCGGCAGTTTTTTTTTTATAACACGGTCTAGGCGACAAATGATACGCAGCCTGCGAGGTTAGTTCAGGCAGTATACACTCGAGAGGTTTACAAGCATGCACATTACTATGTGGGTGTATACTGTGTCACGCAAGACCCATACGTCATACACTGACGTGGCAATCATATGACCAATTGGGCGGGTTATTTAAGCTCACCTAAATCTGCATTCCTTCCGCTTTGTGTGTTCTGGTTTGTTGTCATACGGCTGTTTGCTCTCACCACCACCCCAGCACCACCAGTGGGCTCTGCTATTAGTTCTGTTCCCCATGGGGGTACTATATATATCTCCCTGCTCTTAATGGTTAATGATGGTTGTCTAAATTGTGCTGAGCAGGGAGAAATACTGTATGTAGCAGAGCCTGAACGCCAAGATAAAATATTACATCCACACATGTATTCTCATTCTATAATATTGGTTCAATCTATTTGTTCTATTATATTGGTTGAATCTATTCATGAGTTATCTGACTGAAACTAATTTAGATATCCGAGTAAAGTTCACTTTGTGGCCCGGCCCAAAAACATTGAGATATAGGGTCGGGTTGGGGCAGAATTTGAGAACTCTAGACCATTGGTTCACAAAGTGGGGTCCGGGGACCCCCAGGGGTACTTGAGGGGGTTCCAGGGGGTCCCCAGCTAAATGATGGATAGGAAAAAAATGGACCCTTATGGGTCTGTAACTCTGAGAGTGTACAAATGGAACCAAATGGACCCTAACGGGTCCATTTGGTTCCATTTGTACACACTCAGAGTTAAATTAACATTGATTTTACAATATAAATTGGGGTCCCAGAGATAGAAATGCCATTACATGGGGGTCTGTAGCCCTAATGCATATCAAACTGGGTGTCCTTGAAATCAAAATGGTTGAGAATCACTGCTAGAGACGTAAAAAATCTTCTCTTATGGGGGTCCCTGGCATATCTTTTGTAATGGGGGTCCGCGGGCTAATAAGTGTCAATTTGGGGGTCCTTGACATGAAAAAGTTTGAGAACCACTGCTCTAGGCGAGAGGGAGAGGCTGGGAGAGGGATGCTGCGCGAAGAGAGCCAGGGATGAAGAGACAGGAAAAGGGGAGAGAGAGAGAAGAAGCGGGGGGTGTTCTCCATGAGACATGGAGCCTGGCTCTCACCCACCCACTGAAGCTCATGTGTAACCCTGGCCAAAATACCACCATGTCCAAACTAAATACAGAGCACCTCCTCACAAATAGGAAACCAGGTCATGAGAGCAAATACATACGTACAAAAAAACAGAGAAGAAAACGGACAAAACTGGCAAATGCTTCATGTGCTCAGCGTGGAATTGATTGAGCTACAGTATAATACAGCACAAGGTTATTTAACCCATTAAGACCTGAGGCAGCGTCTAAAAAAATTCAAAATCATAAAAAAAATTCGGAAAAAAATATTAAAAAAATAATTTTCACGATTTTTCAAAAATAGCAGATCTACAAGCTCATAGCGCGGCACTTGGTGCCGCGCTATGAGCTTGTATATCTGCTATTTTTGAATAGCCAAAGACATCTAAAGTGACACAGATGCGTTCCAGGTATCAATGGGATAACACAGACGTCCTTGGTTCTGTTTACATGCATAATAATATCCTCTTGATATTTCTGATCCTCGTGTATTCTGTTGGATAACCCGGATACGCTCTAATCTTGGCTACAACAATAAGCCCAGATAAAGTGCCTGGGCATATTCTTGATATCTGGGATACTGAAGCAACATGCGATCTTGTATGTGGGGGTTCTCCGTTTCAGACAGTGATGGGAGCATGTTTTGCTTAAGTAAAATTATCAATGTATACTCTGAAGTAAAAGTACAAAAAAAGTATAGTCATCAAAACTATGCTTAAAGTACCAAAAGTAAAATGAAGGTAAATGACTTCAAGGTCAAAGTCGATGACACAATCATCACTAGCGAAGAAGAGATTACCTATTTGGGATGTATTCTTGACAAATACCTGACAGGTGAAAGCATGGCAACAAAGGTGGTCAAAGGAGTAAACCAGAGAAGCAGAGTTTCCTCTTTTGTCAACCCTCAGGCCCTCAGGACCCTCTCAGGGGCCCTGATTCAGCCCCGTTTTGACTATGCTAGCTCCTCTTGGTACTCCAACACCTCAGTGTCACTGAAGACTAAGCTTCAAACTTCCCAAAACAAACCGATTCGACTACTTCTCGGACTGGGGCCCATGACCCACCTCTCTCCCACTCACTTTGCCAGCCTAGGCTGGCTCAGGGTGGAAGACAGGGTTAAACAACTAAAAATGGGACTGGTCTTCAAAATTTTAAATGCAGATTTGCCTGAAATGCCCCCTATACCCGCATATCTGTATAAATACCTCAAAAAAGTTAGTGACACCCACAGTCACAAAACTAGAGGGAGCGTGAACAACAATCTGGTAACACCCACCCATAAAACAAACATGGGCAAATTCTCCTTCTACAGCACAGCCACCAAGGTATGGAATAGTCTAACCCCATTCCTCAAAAAATGCAGTTCGCTGGGCTCATTCAAAACAGCCCTAAAAACTCATCTTTCTGGAGGCCAAAAGAGGAGCTAGTACCAGTTTCCCTGTAAACAGACGATTATGTATTTTTATGTTGATTTTTGAACTGTTTGGTTGCTACTATATATGTCTATGAAATTAATTCAAGGACCCCAACGGAAACAAGTCCGCAAGGACTTTTTTGGCCGGACCTTTTAGACAAAAGTATTATAAATGTAACTGTGTTGTTTTACATTATTTTGCCTAATAAAAATTTCAATCAATCAATCAATCAATCAAAAAGTACTCATTGTGCAAAATGTCCCATTTCACAAGTTCAAAATGTATTAAAAAAAATATGAAAATAGCCGATCTACAAGATCACAGTGCGCCTTCAACGCATTGTGAGCTTGTAGATCTGCTATTTTCAAATGGCTGAAAGATATACAGTATAGGGCTGAAGTGGTTAGCGTATTTTGTAATGATAATTACAATTAATAATTGTAGTGATGTAGTGGAGTAAAATTAAAAGTATAACAAAGTAGAAACACTCTGGTAAAGTAAAAGCACATCAAAATTGTAAAATGTTAAGTACAATACTTAAGTAAAATGTACTTAGTTACTTTCCACCACTGCTGACACTGCACACTCATCCATAGTCACAGTAGGTAGTTAGGAAAATAATGACTTCCCACCAAATATAACATTACTTTCTCAACGACTGCAAACAGTTGAATAACCAACAGGACAAGTTGATAGTAAATAATGATGCAGAGAATGGAAATGCCTCAGCTAGCGAGAGAGAGAACAAAACAAACAGAACATGGTTTTATTTGTGGGCACATTGAAACACGGGACACGGGAAAGCAGTGAAAATAAACAATATCCCAAAAAAGACCAAAACAGAGATATGAGTTACTGTTTGCACGAAGAAACTGAGAGGGAGAATGAGTGACATGCTAGCTGTACACACAGTAAAAACATGTTTACAGGTCCAATTGGTTACAAAATGGTTAAATCAACACTGAGGATTTCACCCAGTGGTGTAAAGTAACTAAGTACATTTACTCAAGTACTTAGGTATGTTTTACTCTTTTTTTTTACTCTAGTATTTCCGGTTTTCAGTACTTGTACTTCTACTCCACTACATCTCAGAGGCAAATATTGTATACTTTCTCTCCATTATTTGAAAACTTACTTTTTAACTAGTTACTAGTTACTTTGTAGACATACATTAACCACTACAGCCCTAATATACATTTCGGCCATTTGAAAATAGCCCATCTACAAGCTCACAATGCGACGCGACCCGAAAGATTTGTATACATTTTATGCATTTGAAAACTTGTGAAATGGGACATTCTGCATAATGAGTACTTTCTACTTTTGGTATAAAGTACATTTTGATACCAACACTTTTGTACTTTGACATGTCAAGTCAATTTTGAATTCCGGATTTTCACTTGTAAGGGCACGGTCCCACCGCACTTTTATTTTACCTCTGGGGTGGAATCTGCCAATGCTTTGTCAACGCAAATGCGTGGATTCATGGTCTTGCGGATTTTTCCCATGAATCCACGCATTTGCATTGACAAAGCATTGGGAGATTCCGCCCCATAGGTAAAATAAAAGTGCGGTATGACCGTGCCCTTAGGGCGCGTTCCCACGCACTTTTATTTTACCTCTGGGGCAGAATCTGCTAATGATTTGTCAATGTAAATGCGTGGATTCACGCAAGAGCGGATCTTTCCGCATGTCGCGCAGACCGTGCGTTTATCCGCTCTACACGACTTTTCCATTTGAAGCATAAAACTGCTGGAAGCAGGAGCTGATTTTCCCCCTCTGTCCAATCGGGTGAGTCGAAGGCGGACCGTCCCAAGACTCAGGAAGCACCATGGTGCTCAAGGCAGAAGGCGGGCTACGGGGAGGGTCCAGAAAGCGAGTGACAGGCGCATCACTCCCGTTTTTTTAGAATCCGCTGGCTGCAAAAAACTGTGGCCGCGCACAACCTGCGTTTAACGCTAGCCGACCATGTTTTGGTGGGAGCGCGCCCTAACAGAGTATTTCTACATTGCAGTATTGATACTTTTACTTAAGTAAAAAAAATGGCAGTAGCCTACCTTTTCCACCACTGGATTTGTACTGTGTATCATATATGACAAAGTGCCTAATAACACTATGGTATACCCACTGCAATATACTATAAAACACTGTAACTTTTCATAATATTTTGACTGGCTTCAGTGAGTGCACCACAGGAAAAAAAGGGGGGGAAAGGCTTGCTGCTCATGGCAGCCTAAGGAAGGCTATCGGTTACGTAGCATACCCAATGAATCTTTCTTTCACATATCCATTTTCAACATAAATCCCTTGACCTAAAATAACACAATTATCACAGCTATCAATTCAGCTAGCCTTCAAGCTACGGAGAGAAAAAAAACGGGGAGTAAAGTAATCCTCCACCTCATAAAGATTCTGACAGGCTAAGAGGTTATCTGTAGCCATTTGCCTGGGAAAGGCTCTGAATCACCACATATTAGTGTCAGAGGAGAGAGCCGGGACCATAATTTATGCAGTGGTGGAAAGTAACTAAGTACGTGTACTCAAGTACTGTACTTAAGTACAATTGTGTGGTATTTGTACTTTACTTGAGTATTTCCGATTTCAAATACTTTTACTTCTACTCCACTACATCTCAGAGGCAAAATATTGTACGTTTACTCCACTACAATTATTTGAAAACTTTAGTTACTAGTTACTTTGTAGATATAAATTATTACATTATAAAACATACATTAACCACTTTAGTCCTATTATATACCAAGGCTATTTGAAAATAGCCGATCTACAAGCTCGATGCGACACGTTGTGAGCTTGTAGATCTGCTATTTTCAAACATTTCAGTACTTTTACTTTTGGTACTTTAAGTACATTTTGATACCAGTACTTTTGTACTTTTACTCAAGTACATTTTGCACACCAGACTTTTACCTGTATCAGAGTACTTCTACATTGCAGTATTGATACTTTTACCTAAGTAAAACATTGGAGTACTTTTTCCACCACTGAATTTATGAACAGACAATCTGAGCTATCGGCATTATACATCACATGACCGTGAACTTTTTAGCAAGGGGGGGGGGGGGGGGGGACAAAAAAAAACACCCTAATGTAGGATTTCCACTCCTTAGATATGGTAAGGAGCCAAAGTAGCTTCGAGTTCTACAATCCAGGAAGCATTAGTAGAGCTAAGGCAAATCATTTGATATCTAGTGATGTGGACAGTTGCGCCCTTTAAATCGTCCGACTGTCAAGACAGACTTTTCAGCATTAGTCTGGCATGCCATACAAATCACACACATCCTGATCTGTCTGCCCGATTAACCCCTTAAGGCCGAGAACGCATCTGTGTCAATTTAAGATTTCCTTGGGATATTCAAAATATTTTTTTGGGGGGGAAAAAAAGTTGTGAAAATGTGTGCAAATCTTTGAATATATAAATCTATATATATACATTTTTAACTCAAATCCTTGCTTCTGGGGGTCTCTGGAGCAAAATATTTTGAGATGGGGGTCCACGGCCAAATACATATCATTTTGGGGGTCCTTGACATGAAAATGTTTGAGAACCACTGATATATATAGCAACATATATTTTTTCAAAAAACAAACTGTTAGGATTTAGAAGACATTTGTAGAACCCCCCAGAAGCAAAGATTTCAGTTAAAAATGTTCGCTTTAAAAATATATGCATATATATATATATATTCAAAGATTTGCAAAAAAGTTGATAAAAAAAAAAAAAAAGCAGATCTACAAGCTCATAGCGCGGCACCGAGTGCCGCGCTATGAGCTTGTAGATCTGCTTTTTTTTGAATAGCCAAACGAAATCTAAAAAACGACACAGATGCGTTTCCCGGGTCCTTAAAGGGTTAATCCCCCCTGAAAACAGTCAGATCTCGCCCCCTCGGGGCTGTTCCCTGACAAGGGGGTGACCGCTACCGCGACCCCGTCAAAACGAGGTGTCGGGGGGGTGTCAGAACACATGAGCCACAGCTAAGGACATGGGAGAGACTTAGCTGTTCCTCTAGCAGAGGGAAAGAAGGCCCTTTTGCTCAAATCCCACGCAGCCTTTGGAACGGAGATGAACACTCCAGCCCAGAGGGGGGGCTGGAGACTTTCTTTTTCCTTTTTTCGGGGACATGCGTGCTGCTGTGCTTTGGCCTTTTCTAAGTCATTTAGGCAAATAGCCTATGTATAACGCTCATAACGCGTCGCATTGCCAAAAAGAATCATATTTGAACTGGGGACCCCCACCTAGACAAACACTTGGAATTGTAGGAGTTGAGGCATTACATTTAGTTTGACTCTGTTCCACAGATAAATATTGTGGAAAACACCTCGCTTGTGGATCAGCTATTTTCACAATGTTTGCCTCTTTCTGTCTTTTTTTTTTTTTTTTTTTTTGGTACACATTTCTTTTTTTAAACATTTTTCACTGTCATCTGCGGACCCCCCCCAAAATCATGTGGTGACCCCCCTGGGGGTCCCGACCCACAGGTTGAGAACCACTGCTTTAAGTATATGTTGATGCCAATACTTTTGTACTTTTACTCAAGTAACATTTTGAACACAGGCCTTTTACTTGTAACAGAGTATTTTTACATTGTGGTATTGCTACTTTTACTGTACTTCTTCCACCACTGCATTGCGTGCTGTACTTTGGCTTTTATTTTATTTTTTTAGTCAGGGGCCACATCGTTACTGTCTTTTATTTTCATCTTTTCTCTGTGGGTGGTTTAATGCCATCTGGAGAAGAAAAAACACCCCGTTTCTCGGTGGAACTACAGTATACCAGGGATTTTAAACTGTCACTTAGAGCGTATACCTTCATCTGGAAATGGTTAGGCGTGTCAGGATAGTGGAGTCGACTCGCAGTCAACAGGGGAACGCTGAAAATAACATTATTCTTTAAGTAAATCTCGACGGTATTTCCCCCACACACACACACTAGGAACTGGCGTTTACTCGCTGAATAGCTGAAATTGCAGAAACAAAATGAAACTCACACTGTGTTATTGTTGGTGGCACTTGTCACTGTGGATTTCTCACATCTTGCACCCCTACAGTACAGTATATATGTACCGTAATGCAGAGGTGTAAAGTAACTAAGTACATTTACTCAAGAACTTTACTTAAGTCAAAAATGTAGGTATATTTCCAATTTTCAATACTTTTACTTCTACTCCACTACATCTCGGAGGCAAATATTGTACGTTTACCCAACTACAATTATTGAAAAACTTTAGTTAGTTTATAGATTTTGATTATTATTAAAAAACATACATTAACCACTTCAGGATTTTTAAACATTTGACATTCTGCATAATGAGTACTTTCTACTTTTGGTACTTTAAGTACATTTTGATACGAATACTTTTCTACTTTTACTCAAGTCCATTTTTTATTCCAGGCTTTTACTTGTAACAGAGTATTTCTACATTGCAGTATTGATTGATACTTTTACTTAAGTAAAAAAATGTCATTCCACCACTGCTGTAATGTGTGCTGACTGACCCCTGAAGTTTAATGTAACCCACTCTACAGTATCTCTCCGAGAACATGGAGCATATTGCATAAATCTAACAGACCACCACAGAGAAGCACATCATAATACAGATATTATGGGGACCCTTGACACAGTAATTGCAAAAATTAATGGCAGCTACGTTTTTCTTCTCTTTTTTTCCCCTTCCAGTAGCATGTGTGCAGAGGCGTCTAGTCTAGAAATAAAGATTTAGAGGCGCTGCAAATCTCTCCGAGCCAATGGCAGGGTTAGTTGGTGGGTGGGGACGGTAAATATCATGCTTCCATCATAGCTTAACCCATTAAGACCGGGAACGCATCTGTGTGTCATTTTTAGATTTCTTTGGCTATTCAAAAACAGCAGATATACAAGCTCATAGCGCGGCACCGAGTGCCGCGCTATGAGCTTGTAGATCTGCTAGAAATCGTGAAAATGTGCGGCAAAATCTTGGATTATATATTTTTTACAGCAAACATTTGTAAAATATTTAGTTCCAGGAACCCCCAGAAGCAAAGATTTGAGTTAAAAATGTCAGCTAAAAAAAAGGGGGAAAAATAATATTTGCGCAACTTTTCATGTTTCAAAAATAGCAGATCTACAAGCTCATAGCTCATTGGTGCCGCGCTATGAGCTTGTATATCTGCTATTTTTGAATATCCAAAGAAATCTAAAAATGACACACAGATGCGTTCCCGGTCATAATGGGTTAAATGCTAAACATGCATGCTGTCAAGATATACGGTTGCACAGGCAATCTGTCACAGAATCCCTTCCCCGACAGCGCTGGCATAAGTTACAGCAGCCTTGCAATAATAATGCTTTTAACAATGTGTGGGGGCCCCTGGTTTGTGGTCCCCCACCACACAGGAATGCAAATATGACTAGAAATTGAGTGGTCAGAATGACTTCATGCTTTAAATTAACAGGAATGTTGGATACGGCGTGCTGCGAGCGCTTTTAACCCATTAAGAGCGGGAACGCATCTGTGTCATCTTAAGATTTCTTTGGGGCTATTCAAAAATAGCAGATCTACAAGCTCATGAGCTTGTAGATCTGATATTTGAGAAAAATCGTGAAAATATGTGCAAATCTTTATATGTTTTTTTAAAGCAGACATTTTTTACTCAAATCTTTGCTTCTGGGGATTCTACAAATGCCTTCTAAATCCTACAGTTTTTTCTTTTTTAAACATGTTTCTATATCAGCGGTTCTCAAACTTTTTGATGTCAAGGACCCCCCAGAAGCAAAGATTTGAGTCAAAAATGTTCCCTTTAAAAAATACATATTCAAATATTTGCACAACTTTTTATGATTTTTCCAAAAATAGCAGATCTACAAGCTCATGGCTATTTTTGAATAGCCCAAAGAAAGAAAAAAAGAATTACACAGATATCGTTCCGGGTCTTAATGTGTTAACTCCATCCCCGCCTACAGTAAATTAACTTTGAGATGCGGTGGAAAAAAAGGCCTTGTGCTGGATGCTGCACGGGGACCAGTCAGTCACAACTAAAAGCATGTGGGCTGAGCTGACTGTGTGTGTGTGTGTGTGTGTGTGTGTGTGTGTGTGTGTGTGTGTGTGTGTGTGTGTGTGTGTGTGTGTGTGTGTGTGTGTGTGTGTGTGTGTGTGTGTGTGTGTGTGTGTGTGTCGTTCCAACTCAGGGTGGGTCCATGTCAAGCGACTTTTGACTAATGAAGACTCAAAAACGTGGGGAGATGTTCTGCCTAAATGGTAGCAAGACTCACAGTCTGGGTGTTCCTCAACTTTACCTTTGTTCATTATTATTATTATTTATTTGTTTTTTGTTAAAGTAAAGTAAATATTTCTTCATGCCCCCAGGTTTTTCTTTACACCGCCTGCACATAATATAGTTTAACTCATATAGGCTTCATCTCCATAAATCAGTGGTTCTCAGCCAGTGGTCCGGGGACCACCAGTGGTCCTTGAGGGGGTTCCAGGTGGTCCCCAGCTAAATGATGGAGAGTTGGTAACCAAATGGACCCTTATAGATCTTTAACTCTTGAGAGCGTAAAATGAAACCAAATGGACCCTTATAGATCTTTAACTCTTGAGAGCGTAAAATGAAACCAAATGGACCCTTACGGGTCCATTTGGTTTCATTTTACGCTCTCAAGAGTTCAATTATTGTTAAACATCTGCATGACTTTATTTACAAGAAGTCTACACAATTAGAGAATGTAGAAGTAGAAGAATTGTTATTTTGATCAACGTTTGCCTGTTATCTCTCCTATGGTACCAACATCAATACAGCATGGAATTGTGGACAAAATCTTAATCCAACGATAAACAAAATATTCTAAGTCTTGGGTCCGAGAGTCTAAATCTCATCAAACGGTGGTTCCGTGGCTCAAATGCCGAATAAATAATGGACCTTGATATGAAAAAGGTTGAAAACACGGCCATAAATGAATAAAACATCATAAAAAAAATATGCCTGGATCTGAGACAAAGCTCAACTATATTTTTGTTTTTGCTGGACCTGGCAAAAATAAGTTGGAATAATGTGTTACTTATTGACTTACAAACCGACTTACTTACTGACTGACTGACTGACTGACTGACTGACTCCCCATTGTTGAAACACAGGTTATGTGTTGCCCACACATGCACCGTGCACCATGGATAGACAGATAGACTGACGGAGTGATATAGTTACAGCATGGTTTGGTCACCCCAAAAGTGAACTAGCAGAACAATCGCTCCTCGAAGGTCATGGGATGTAGTCTATCCTCATTTTGGTATAACAACAAACTAGCCAATCACAGCGCAATCGTGACTCCAGGCTATGGGATCTTTAAAAAAAAAAGAAGCTTTTGCAAACAATGTCAGCTTGTCTGGAAAGGATCTCTATTTCATCTTGTGCAGTCAAACACAAACAGTTTCTGATCTACAAATGTTGAAAAGGTTTGTTAACAACATCCACCGAGTTTCCGAGAGAGAGGAAACAGTTGCCGTGTGCGGTTGCTACCCTGTCACACATTCAACAATCCGATTGGGCTTTTTTATGTCCAGAGTCTGTGCTTTGTCTCTCCCCGGTCCCGGTGTTTATGGCGGTCATATCCTCTACTGACAGGCAGATCCAAGAACCAAGGCTGACAGTGGACTGACAACAGCAGATGCTGCTGGAGGAGGCTTGGTCCAGGCTCCTCCATCAGCATCATCCGTCCAGCGGAGGCAGCTGTTTGGGAGGCAGCCGTATATACTGTACATAAATGATCCATCATCACATCGACCGTGCGGGGTTAGATATATTGGATCCAGCCCAGGGTTTACAGTCTCCCCTTTTTGACGTATTGTTATACAGTAGAGGAAATCTGGAATGCATTCTGAGCCAGCCGTAATGTCGGGTATACGGTTATATTTTCACGTGTCCTTGGAAAGAGGTTCCACTTATGGGACAGGGAAACAAAAGCTGTTGAAAGTCGTGTCATTGCCACATAACTTAAAAAGTACAGTTTCGAATGTGGTGTTTACCAAACATGAAAAATGTCAACATAGCTCCCACGCAACCTGAAAACACAGCATTACGCTGGCGTCTTTACATATCCCACCCTGACAAGGCTTATACCAGTGGTGGAAAAAGTACTAAAATGCATCAATTTTACTTTAGTAAAAAGTATCAATACTGCAATGTGGAAGCACTCTGTTACAAGTAAAAGTCTGGAATAAAACATTTACTAGAGTAAAAGTACAAAAGTATTGGCATCAAAATGTTCTTAAAGTACCAAGAGTAAAAGTACTAAAATGTTTGAAAATAGCCGATCTACAAGCTCACAACGCGTTGTGAGCTTGTAGATCTGCTATTTTCAAATAGCATATGTATAAAATAGGGCTAAAGTGGTATGTTTTATAATATAATAATTTATATCTGCAAAGTAACTAGTAACTACAGTTTTCAAATAATTATAGTGGAGTAGAAGTACAATATTTGCCTCTGAGCTGTTAGTGGAGTAGAAGTCAAAGTATAGACAATTTGTAAATGCTCCGGTAAAGTAAAAGCACCTCAACTTTGTACTTAAGTACAGTACTTGAGTAAATGTACTAAGTTACTTACTACACCACTGCTTATAACATCCAAAGCCCGGGCAACACATTTCATAGTGAGTACACAAAATATTTCTTCAATCCAAGAAATCACTATGCAAACAAAGCCAACAGTGGCGTCTCGGTGGAGGCCAATTAGGGGATTGGGCCATTCAAGTGAAACAGCTCCGTTCGTTCTTTGGCACAAGTGGTGCATTCTATTTAAAAAAAAAACACTGTATATCCATTTAGGAAAAACAATCATCACTTGACATTCATCATCCGTTCTGTTATGTAGATAATCCGGTTGAACCGAGCTCTAGTGTGGTATGCTAGCCCCGGGGCCCAGAATTCCGAGTGCCTCGGAGACAGATATTAAAATGGTATTTCAACCTCAGCCAAATGAGAGAATCGGAGTGAACAATTGAAGAAGCCATTGAGAATCCCCCGCTGGCAGGACGCTTTATGTTATATACGTCCTCAATGAGACTTGATTTCCTTCACAGCATCACGGTTGACAGTTTTTGGTTCTAATGGAAAGTCTTTAAACCCTGTGAGCCATGGCAATTCCATCAGCCTCTCTCAGCTATATCAGCGCTTATGAAACCATCATAAGCTGTGTAAAAAGAAAAAGAAAAAAAGATGCTTTTGCCATCCTATATCAAAACGTTCCTTGTTATACCCTCCAGAACAAACTAAATAAGGTGAGAAAGATGGTTATATCTTAATCATATCAGCAGATCTATTAACCCATTCAATCCGGGAACGCATCTGTGTCATTTTAAGATTTCTTTGGCTATAAAAAAATCACACCCAGTGTGAAGAGAGTGGTGCCTTTGAAAGTGTAACTGGTTGCATCCGCAACAATCAGCAACAATATGTTGTCACGTGACACGTGAAGCTTGACCAATCAGCCGTGCTCAAACATACGGACGGACATACGGACGGACGGACACACGGACACACGGACACAAGTCAAATGTAGGAGTGGTTGGCACCACTCAAAAAATAGCAGATATACAAGCTCATAGCGCGGCACCGAGTGCCGCGCTATGAGCTTGTAGATCTGCTATTTTTGAAAAATCGTGAAAATTTGTGCAAATTTTTGAATATATATATATTCATTTTAACTCAAATCTTTGCTTCTGGGGGTCCCTGGAACAAAATATTTTGAGATGGTCGCTTTGAAAAATATATATATTCAAAGATTTGCACGAATTTTCACAATAAAAAAAAAAAAAGCAGATCTACAAGCTCGTAGCGCGCCACTTGGTGCCGAGCTATGAGCCTGTATATCTGCTATTTTTGAATAGCCAAAGAAATAAAGAAAATGACAGACAGATGCGTCGTTCCCGGTCTTAATGGGTTAAACTGTGCATTACCATCTGGAATAGAGAAATCTCTGAACAGAAATCTATGACATTTGACTCACAATTCTCTCAAGAAAACTTTAAGATTAAAGCATAGTCAAATCGCTCATTTCAACCGTTAAAAAAATGCACTCTGAGATGAAAGTAGCACATCCCTTTAAGAGCAGATTTACGAGGAACGGGTAAAAAAAAGGGGTTATTTGGTGAACATTATGGGCCCAATATCTTCCAGCTCCTCCGAACGTACAAGAGAGATGCATGCAGAGACCTTTGGACACCTGCCATCGTTGTTATCAAGATTTGGCCGGGCCAATGACACGCCATGCAAGCTCATCTGGAAATGCAATATTTACTTTAGAGGGCTCCCAGGTCGAGAAAGCTGAGGCAACATCATCCCGACGAAGAAGAATTTATAGTGGAGAATTTATAGTGGACATGACGGTCACAAGCATGGAAATGACATTAACTGAGATCTTACACATATCTCTCAGACTGACCACATCCTACAAATACCATTTGAGATGGTATTGTCTTTGGTTTCAGTCAAATACTGTGTGCAATAGGTTAGGACTTCTACACTTAATGTACACGCTCACAACGCATTGCATTGTGAGCTGTATGTTTTTATTTTATTATTCGATACATTTTTGCCCAAAATAGGGATGGCAGGCTGAAAGTAAGTGGCTAAGACACCACTGTGTAATGGATTGAAATATCGTTGCAATCAGTGGTTGAAAAAAGTACTCACATTTTTAACTTAAAGGAGCATTTCACCCCTGGAAGAAACTGCAATCACTCAATGGTAATAGTATTTGTAGTAGATAACAGTAGCACAATTTTAAATTTGCACCCTATGGCCAAAAAAATAATGAAATCTGTGTGTTTGACTACGGTTTGACTGGACTGCTGCATTACTACAATGACCATAATGCTTTGGTTTACTGCCCCTCCTTGTGGCAGGGGAGATTCTATGTGGGTGTGATCTCCAACGACAACATTCAAACAGCATGGCAGTGTTGCCATGTCTGCTTATTATAAGCGGCTTCTTTCTAAAATGTAGTTGATATTTGGGCTTGTTTCCAAATGTTTTGATTGTTGTTTAAACCAGTGGTTCTCAAACATGTTCATGTATTTTTCCACAGTCCCCCATCTGAAATTATAATTTGTGCCAGGGAGCCCCTAACAGATATTTGTCAAAAATATTCCACATTTTGCACTTTTTCCCCCTCAAGATTTTTTTGTAAATAGCAGATCTACAAGCTCACAATGGGTAGCGAAGCGTTGTGAGCTTGTAGATCGGCAATTTTCAAATATATAATATCCCATGTACATGTCTAGGTAAAGTTGGCCTAGTTATCCTCTTTTGGGTTTGTTTTCTTAGACCTGGTTGCTTATTTCTCTCACAATATCTGGCAACACTGACTGAAGAACGTGAACCTAGCACATGTTCATCTAGTTACATATATGTCCAAGGATTCGTTAGTGATGTCATATCACTGTCAAATCCTTGCTATCTTCATGCAGTTCTACTTCCGTGTCGCATAGTAGTGACATCACTGTCGAATCCTTGGTATTTTTATCCTAGCCTTTCGCGACGGTTTGTTTACCAGCTGCCTCTCCACGCTGTCTTTTTTTTTTCACGCTTGCGCTTATGAAACACTACACAGGATTATTATTTCATGTCAACATTCAAGTACAACTATCAGAAGATAACTCAGGTAAAGTAAAGTCTCACTCTGCAACGGGGGGCGCAGCTAATGGGAGTGACTGTGTGGGGACACCCCATTGGGGCGGTCTTTGGAGCTGGTCTGTGTGAGACGCGTCGAGACAACATGTAGTGCGGAAAAGGAATGACATAACATCTCGTGACGTAAATAACGTCACGAGATGCTAGAAGATTACTAGATATCTCAAAACACAGATCATACACAAAAATAATAATAATTGAGTCCTAAACTTCATTACCATTGGGTCATTTTCTTCCAGGGGTGAAATGTCCCTTTAAGTAAAAGTATCAATACTGCAATGTAGAAATACTCTGTTACAAGTAAAAGTCCGGAATTCAAAATTTACTTTAGTAAAAGCACAAAAGAATTGGTATCAAAATGTACTTAAAGTACCAAAAGTAGAAAGTACTAATCATGCAGAATGTCCGTTTTCACAAGTTTTCAAATGTATACAATGTATACAAATCTTTTGAAAATAGCAGATCTACAAGCTCACAATGCGTCGCATCGCGACGCATTGTGAGCTTGTAGATCGGCTATTTTCAAATGGCTGAAATGTATATAGGGCTGAAGTGGTTAATGTATGTTTTGTAATATTAATCCAAATCTACAAAGTAACTAACGTTTTCAAATAATTGTAGTGGAGTAAAAGCAAAAGTACAGAAAATTGGAAATACTCCAGTAAAGTAAAAAAAATACCTCAAAATTGTACTTAAATACAATACTTGAGTAAATGTACTTAGTTACTTTCCACCTCTGGTTGTAATTTATGAAGTAATGATGCCCACTAATGACAGAACCATTGTATGCTTAGAATAGAATAGAATAGAATAGAATTCCTAAAACTATTGCACAGCGTCCTCGTATTTCACTTCCCCAAAGTTTTTACACACTCAGATGTTTGTCGTTGTTGTTGCTGGTGTAACTTGAAATTCCATAATGGGAATTCAATCTTGTTTCACTTCCCTGTCCTCTCTGCTTCAAAGCAAGACGTTCACTGTACCGTCTGTCTTAGCAGAGCCAAACGCTTTGAGTCAAACTGAATGTTTTGACTGGCTGGGAAAATATGTATTGGGAAAGAAGTGCATGGATAATGCTATCCGGGGACTTACTGGAACCCTGCCAGAGCAGCTCTCAGTGGTTCCCTGTGGTTAAGCTGGCAGGTGTGAAAGGGTGCAAACTGTACCGATGTGAAAGGATGTACATCCCCTCAGCTTTACATTCACCTATTCACACACAGGAGCAGTTGTGTCTTGCTCAAGGAAGACACTTTGACAGTTAACACATTAAACGCCAAGAACGTAGTCCTACGGTCCATTAAATCCAACTGTTAAGCGCCGAGACCGTAGTGCTACGGTCCGGGTGCTTTGATGACCGGGTGTGTATCCGGTAGAATAATCTACTTTGTGTCTCCTACCGGATACATTAGCCGGTAGGAGACGGGAATCAAATTATTGGCTTAGGAATGCCACAAAAACAAAAATAAATCCATTGATTCAATGCTTCATGGGGTGTGCAATTGATAGAAAATAAGTCATTTTTTGGGTGAACTACTCCTTTAAGGTCGTAACAGTTATTCTCCTGCGCGGTGCGGGAAACAGAAAAGCTCACCACGGTGCGGGAAACAGAAAAGCTCACCACAATCCAGCTCTTGCCGCCAGCGCGCGTGTGCACAAACGAGCACGTGCGCGAGAATTTCACGGGACCGCGCCCGCCCGCCTCACCGCCCCCTCAACTTCTCAGCGCGTCCCAAATAATCGCCCGCCTCTCACTGAAAATGAATTACATAGGCACGTCGGCCGCTTCCCGTCTGAAATGACCTTAACACAGGGGGGAGCCAGGGATCTATACAGGAAGGAACAGAGCAAGTTATTCGAAGCTCAAGGTGTGCATCAGGCTGTTGCAGATGTTCTACCACTGTCTTTAGTAGCCAGCGTCTTCCATTGGTTTGTTTGAGGTCACTCAACACAAGGGGGATATGCTAACAAACTGCTGGGTTGGTTGTGGAGGGGAGGATGAGGAGGATGCCATCCTGATGAAACCCTCTCTTATCCCTTCTATGAGGAGCTAGTGGGGATGAGGAGAACATTCAGCCACAGACTAGTGGTGGGAAAAAAGGTTCATTTTAGTGAACGAGCGATTTTGTTCACGTTCGCGGCAACGATTCATTCAAATGATTCGTTCACGTTCTCGTTCAGTAGCGCTATTTTCTAGTGTTCAAAATGTACTTGAGTAAAAGTACAAAAGTATTGGCATCAAAATATACATAAAGAACCAAAAGTAAAAGTGCTAACATATTTGAAAATAGCAGATCTACAAGATCACAACGCGTCGCGATGCGACGCGTTGTGATCTTGTAGATCTGCTATTTTCAAATAGCCTAGGTATAAAATAGGGCTAAAGTGGTTAATGTATGTCTTATAATGTGCGTAAAACACCATCGCGAGAGCTTTTTTTTTTTACGTCGCGCGTGAACGTAACAGTTTCAGAAAGTGAACGAGTTTGTTCACGTTCGCGGCAAATGAACTAGTTCTTTTGAACGAAATCGATCATGAACGACACATCACTACCACAGACTCATCCCCCCTCAGCAGACCTCACCTTGGCCAGTCCTTTGTGCCAGCAGCCACCAGGCTCCACAACCAAGCTTGACCCCCATATGAGTTTAAGAACTGGATTTCTGACTCCGACTTTGACTCCTATACTTAACTCTGTCGCATTTGGACTACTAACACGTATAGAATGTTCTCATCTTATCTTAGTAGCAGTAGTAACAGCAGTAGTAGTAGGGATAGGAAGAAGGAAGAGGAGATAGAGGAGGTAAGATATTGACCCTGGTTTAATACTTTTGTTCTTTTGTTTGTTTTGTATTTGACTTTTGCCCACTTGGCACCTATTCCATGCCGGCTGTCCGCACAGGAAAGATGTCCCCTGTTTTTGATCCTTCCCAAGGTTTCTTTCTCCCCCCCCCCCTCCCCCCCTTGTCAAGGGCTTTTTCTTGGAAGTTTATTCTTGCTAGATTGAGGATCTAAGGACAGGAGGTGTTGTTTGTTTCCTTTGTTAAAAGTGCAGGCCTTTAAAGCTTGTTGAGGCCGTAACAGTAAGGGCTATTGGTTGAGTGTTAGGGTTAGGCAACGCGAGGCGTTGTGAGCCTGTTCTCTTCAGATTAGGGATAATAGGGTTCAAGTGGTTAATGTTACTTTTCAGGATTCAAATTCAAAAGCATCAAAAGTAGCATATCTAGGCCCAGACTGCAGGCGTAGCAGTCCGGGCACCTAGGCTGGCCACAGCCAGCTATATGCCTGACAGTGTGTGTCGCGGGTTCGAGTCCCGTTCCCAACGACCTTTGCTGCGTGTCACACCCCATCTCTCTCTCTCCCCATTTCCTGTCAGTCTACTTTACTCTATATCTATCCAATAAAGGCAGTAATAAAAATTAATTTATTATGTCTGAAACTGAGACTAAATATATTGACAATTTCGTCAACAAATAAAAACTAGACTAAACTGTTAGGGAGGGACTAGTGGAGAAGAGATCCAGTAGAACTAAAAGACAAGTCATTTAAGTTTGGTAGCGCTCGGGTGTTGCGCTCTGAAATTTGCTATTTTCAGCATGCAACCAAGTGTAAAATCAGCCATCACGACGCCATCAAGGCACCGCCACAATACATTTTAGTCGACTAAATCAACTGTAGATTTAGCCGACTATAATCTTATGATATTAGATGACTAAAATATGACTAAAACTAAATGTAATCTGATTCAAATGACTAAAACTGGAGCAAAATTTGCTGTCAAAATCACTAGGCTGTTGTATAGGGCTGTTCATTTACGAAAAAAACTCAAAAAGTTAAGAATATGGAGATAGGAGGTTTCTGCCCGGCAACAAGGATATGGTGGATGGATGTGACAGCAGACATGATGACACAGACCCATCTGTAAATAATAAGAGGAAAGCTCTATTAGCCTGCTGACCTGATAATTCCTGTTCAGCAGAGTCCACCACACATCTATGACTCATATCCTCTGTGTGTGTGTGTGTGTGTGTGTGTGTGTGTGTGTGTGTGTGTGTGTGTGTGTGTGTGTGTGTGTGTGTGTGTGTGTGTGTGTGTGTGTGTGTGTGTGTGTGTGTGTGTGTGGTGCCTGTGTTTTCCAAGTGCACAGCTATACTGCAAAGTGTGTGTGTTTGCTCATGTGCACCGGGTCCGTGTCTGTGTCTGTGTGTGTGTGTGTGTGTGTGTGTGTGTGTGTGTGTGTGTGTGTGTGTGTGTGTGTGTGTGTGTGTGGTGCCTGTGTTTTCCAAGTGCACAGCTATACTGCAAAGTGTGTGTGTTTGCTCATGTGCACCGGGTCCGTGTGTGTGTCTGTGTCTGTGTGTGTGTGTGTGTGTGTGTGTGTGTGTGTGTGTGTGTGTGTGTGTGTGTGTGTGTGTCAGTCAGTGGATATATAGCATTTCTGTGCGTTCTGTGAGTATATGGTATGCATGTTATGAGTTATGAGTGTATAGTCTGTGTGTTGAGTGCGTGCGTGTGTGCGCACGCGTGTGCATGTGCGTGCATGTGCGCGCGTGCGTGCGTGTGTGTGTGTGTGTGCGTGTGTGTGTGTGTGTGTGTGCGTGCGTGCGTGCGTGCGTGCGTGCGTGCGTGTGTGTACGTGCGAGTGAGTGTGCCTGCAGAGCATTGAGGCTGGTGTGTGTGTGTGTGTGTGTGTGTGTGTGTGTGTGTGTGTGTTTGAGGTGAGGTCACGTGCGTCATAGTGTTTGGTATGACAGCCTGTGTGAAGTGAAGTGTACGTACGGTGACCACAGCCAGCTATAGCATCTGCATCCCACATGGTGATATGCTGTGTATCTTAAACTGGGACCGATCCCAAGTGCTTTTAATGAGCATCCACTCCACAGCTAGCAATGCTGGATTTGCCTCAGTCAGCAACTTTGCGAAACACGTCTGCAGTATAGTGGACCCGAAGGCTCGGGGACTGACTGCTGTCAAGTTCAAAGGTAACACTCTCACTGGGTTTCACCAAATTAACACTCACACAGCACTGAAGTCTCCTCTGTGTGCTACTGGTACTGTATATCGTTGCTATCGGGACAGAAAGCTCTTATCTCCAATCTAACTTTTTGTGTTTTTTCGTAAATGAACGTACTACTCAGTGGTGGAAAAATAACTCACATTTTCTACGTAAGTAAAAGTATTATCAATATTATTAATATAATAATATAATATTATTATCAATACTGCAATGTAGAAAAACTCTTGTTACAAGTAAAAGTCCAGTATTCAAAATGTACTTGAGTGAAAATACAAAAAGTATTGGTATCAAAATGTACTTTAAGTACCAAAAGTAGAAAGTACTCATTATGCACAATGATCCTATTTCACAAAGTTTTCAAATGTATAAAATGCATACAAATCTTTAGAAAATAGCAGATCTACAAGCTCACAATGCGTCGCGGTGCGACGCATTGTGAGCTTGTAGATCGGCTATTTTCAAATGGCCGAAATGTATATAGGGCTGAAGTGGTTTTGTAATAATGATCAAAAGTAATAACTACAGTTTTCAAATAATTGTAGTGGAGTAAAAGTACAATATTTGCCTCTGAGATGTAGTGGAGTAGAAGTAAAAGTAATGAAAATTGGAAGTACTCCAGTAAAGTAAAAAATACCTCAAAATTGTACTTAAGTACAGTACTTGAGCACATGTACTTAGTTACTTTACACCACTGCACCTACTCGATCACCCTACAGCGTCACACAAAAGCATCTAAAGCTAGCTCTCAACCGCACCGACGTCGGGGGCGGAAGGCGTTGGAAATCGCGTTTTGCCCGACAACCTGTTGTAGATGCCGGTGCCGTGCCGTCGGGCCGGGACTTCTAGTACAATGTCGGTCGCCGACCCGAACTTGCTCGGTTCGGGTCCGGACAGGTCGATAGCCACGGGGTGATGAAGAGGGGGGAGAGAGGGTTTTGTACGTGTTTTGTTTTGGTCCCAAACTGAGGGCTTCAGTGTTGCCAGATTCTGTGAGTGAAACAAGCGACCAGGTCTATGAAAACAACCCAAAAAAAGCAACCAGATTTACCACTTGATCCCTGGTATCTTGAAAGCAAGCCCAAATAAGCAATTACACTTCAGTAACACGCCAAAACAAAAGCAACCCGCAACTATGAATATTTACAGGCTGACTTGACTTAATAAGGAGACCTGGCAACACTGGCAGGCTACTGCCAGTCTGTTGTAATCTGTTGTTGTCTGTTTGGTGGAGAGCCACCTTAAAGTAGCAGATCCACAAGCTCAGAACGGGGCGCGAAGCGACACGTTCTGAGCTTGTAGATCTGCTACTTTTGCTATTTTCTAAATTTGAAACCTGAAAAGTAACAGTTTTGGACATAGCCTATGAGGGTTCCCCCCGACAGAGGCGATATGCCACATTGTGAAATATTCCATTTTCCATGTCACTCACAGCATTGAAAGACGATCAGAAATTGAGCCGTTTTTTTTTGGTCTGTTGTGAGGTTAATGCTTACATTATAAAGGGGGAAACATGGCATGGAGATACCCAGCCTTTCAACCAAAGAGATGCACAACTATCTGATGCTTTTCCCATAAACGCCAGTGGTGGAAAGAGACTAAGCACATTAACTTACTGTAAGTACTGTACTTCAGTACAATTGTTTGGTATTTTTACTTTACTTGAGTATTTCCAATTTCCAATTCTTGTACTTATACTCCACTACATCTCGGATCCAAATATTGTACTTTTACTCCACTACATTTATTTGAAAACTTGAGTTACTAGTTACTTTGTAGATTTTGATTATTATTAAAAAAACTACATTAACCACTTCAGCTCTGCATACATTTTGGCCTTTTGAAAATAGCCGATCTACAAGCTCACAATGCGTCGCGATGTGACACATTGTGAGCTTGTAGATCTGCTATTTTCAAAAGATGTTTATACATTTGAACACTTGAAATGGCGACATTCTGCATAATGACTGCTTTTACTTTTGATACTTTGATGCCAATACTTTTGTACTTTTACTCCAGTAAATTTTGAATTCTGGACTCTTACTTGTAACGGAGTATTTCTACATTGCAGCATTGATACTTTTACTTAAGTAAAGCAATTAAGTACTTTTTCCACCACTGATAACCACCACCAAATGAGCACGCTTGTGTAAAAAAAAAAGAAAAAAGCATCTCGTTGAACTAAAATAAATAGACAAATGGACCATCACACACCACACGGAGACAAGAGAAGTGATTTGGAGTCTAACTAAACCCTCGTGAGCTTATCCAATTTGTTCTTTTCCCTCGGATTCCACTTTGGGTGTTTGTATCAGGGACATGCTGGCACGGAGGCTGACCGCGGCTCACGACCACAAATAGAAACTTCAAGGTTTCTGGTGAGTTTGGAATAGAAATGTATCTCAACTCTCCTCCCTCAAAATGAATAGCCCAGAATTCCCCCAACATGAATAACAACACGCATCAAAATATCACGCGGGGCTGGCTTTAACCAAAAGTGGATGACGAAGGGACTGCCGTGGTCGGGAGAGTCCCACAATTTACACAGTGAACGACTTCCACTACTGTGCGTCAAAGAGACCCAAAAACAGCCACAACACAAACAATATGGTTTGACTGCATATCAGCGTCTGATGGAATAGACGTTCTGCAAAAAAAGCCACGGCTAAAATGTAATAGCATCTGGCGTTGGTATTAATTCCCCTCACCTCAGGTATGAATGTTTCCCAGAGAAATAATAGCCATAATAATAGCCATGGTAAAGTAATTGAAAACGGGCTAATTTTATTCCTGTTCAGTATAGCTTCACATTACTGCTGTATGACTCTTTGGCTAGTGGTGGAAAAAGTACTCGGATGTTTTACTTAAGTAAAAGTAGCAATGCCGCGATATGAAAATACTCTGTTACGCGTAAAAGGCCTGTGTTCAAAAATATTGGCATCAAAATATACTTAAAGTACCAAAGGTAAAAGTACTAAAATGTTTGAAAGTAGATGCGATGTGACGCGTTGTGAGCTTGTAGATCGGCTATTTTCAAATAGCCTAGGTATAAAATAGGCCTAAAGTGGTTAAAGTATGTTTTATAATATAATAATGAACATCTGCAAAGTAACTAGTAACTAAAGTGTTCAAACAATTGCAGTGGAGTAATAGCACAACATTTGACTCTGAGATGTAGTGGAGTAGAAGTAAAAGTACTGAAAACTAGAAATACTCCAGTAAAATAAAACATAATTCAATATTGTACTTAAGTGAAGAACTTGAGTAAATGTACTTAGTTACTTTACACCAATGCTCTTTGGATAACATCAATGTGATTTATGTATACTTTACTCATTGGGCAAATGTTCCCATTGAGAGCAAAAAGGGCAGCGGACCGCCTTCCATCATAACCTAAATAGGCTATCTATATTCTGCAGTCTGCCCCCGAGGGGGATTTCTGTGTCCCAGTGTCCCAGAGAGAGAGATGTAGGCATGACTGGGGGGCCTTATCCCAACAGTAAAAAGAGGGGGGCCTCAAGCACCACAAACTTGCTCTACGAGCCTGGGGCCAAGGGCACAGGGCCTCCATAAATGCCCCGTGCTTGTAAAGCACTCGGAAATAGCACCGAGGGTGTCGATTCTACAGCCATTAAAACGCATTGGGTTTCTCTAACTGACATCACCGCTCTGGTTTGTGAAAAACTGTTTTGGGAAAAGAGTGACACGCTCTCTCTCTCTCATGGTGAAACCAGGAGGGCAGCTCTTAATTAGCCGACCTGTTGAAATAAGAACTCTCACTATTGTTGTGATATAAAGTGGTGTTGGTGTAAACAGCGTATATGAGATCTAGTTTCATGGCCAGAAGGCAAACCAAGTCATGGTTCCGACTTAACATGCCGTGGTGGGAAAAGTACTCTAATATTTTTACGTGAAAGTACCAATACTGCAATGTAGAAATACTCTGTTACAAGTAAAAGTTCGGAATTCAAGATTTGCTTGAGTAAAAGTACAAAAGTGTTGTATGTACTTAAAGTATCAAAAGTAAAAATACTCGTTACGCAGAATGTCCCATTTCAAGTGTTCAAATGTATACAAATCTTTTGAAAATAGAAGATCTACAAGCACACGACGCATTGTGAGTTTGTAGATCGGCTATTTTCAAATGGACGAAATATGTATTGGGCTGAGAACTTGGTTATGGTGTGTTTTGTAATAATAATCAAAATCTACAAAGTAAATAATTGTAGTGGAGTAAAAGTACAATATTTGCCTCCGAGATGTGGTGGAGTAGACATAAAAGTATTGGAAATTGGAAATACTCAAGTAAAATACAAATACCTCAAAATTGTACTTACATACGTACATGTACTTAGTTATTTACACCACTGCATGTAAGTCATGTACATGTACTGTACATTTACAAGGTGTCTGAACACTCAATTATACAGAAAAACACCTAACCATAAATGTCAGGAACTACACACAGGTTTGCCACGAAATTGACTTTCCTGACATAGTTATTTCCATATTTCCATACATAAATCAGACATCTATACATAATATAGACAATCGCCTTAAACAGAGTTCTAAAATCAATACTTCGCCCCAGACAAGACAGCAGTAACATGTAAGGGATCTTACCCCCCCCCCCCCCGTTGCACCATTAATTACCCAACTCAAAGCCAACTTCCACTCAGCTGAGACCAGCTACAGCCAACCAAACAGACATGCTAATCGGGATGTAGGCTACTTTCTCTCCGCTTCTATCCCTGGCCAAGCTCGAGCCCGTAATAGAGTTTCCAATGTGTTTTAACCCATTAAGGCCGCCGGGTCATTTCAAAACGTCTTTGGCTTTTCAAAAAAAGCAGATCTACAAGCTCTACAAGCTCAGATCTACAAGCTCATAGCGCGGCACCGAGTGCCGCGCTATGAGCTTGTAGATCTGCTGTAAAATCGTGAAAATGTGTGCAAATATTTGAATATATATATATTTTTAAAGGGACATTTTTTTACTCAAATCTTTGCTCTGGGGGACCCTGTTATCCCTATTATAATTGTGGGGGAAAAAGTTTTAGAACCACTGATATAGCAACACACGTTTTTCAAAGAACTGTTAGGATTTAGAAGACATTTGTAGAATCAGCAGAAGCAAAGATTTGAGTTACAAATGTTTGCTTTAAAAATATATATATATTCAAAGATTTGCACAAACTTTCACCATTTTTCAAAAAAATAGCCCCAGATTTTTTTTTTTTTTTTTTTTTTATGACACAGATTCTTTCCCCCGGTCTAAACGGGTTAAGTACATCTTTATAGTCCCAGGACAGGAGGACTGACAGACCGGGGGCTTCCACCATGGAGGAGGGAGGGAAATCTAATCCCACAGGCAGCCTGTGAATGCGCTGTGGAAAAATAAACAGCACGGAGAGAGAGGAGCAAGAGCCACTGTGAAAACATACCCCTACTGTAAATACCTCCGAGTCAGGGAGAGAGGGAGAGAGAGAGATCGCCTCGTAAGAATCACAGGCAGCACGGAGCCAGGGAAACCCAAGACAGAGAAAGAAAGGACGGTGTTCAGTTTTAGCCTTTTAGAATTTTCCGGAAAGGTTTTGCTGGAGGGAGGTATAAAAGTCGAACTTAGTCCACCGCTGTCGGTATCGAGAATCGAACTCACGATTGCAACAAAGTGTACGCAGAATCTGTACACACTGACCAACACACAGCGCACAAGGATGACAGCAGGGCTTCACTTAAAGGGGTAGTTCACACCCCAAAAAAAAAAAATTCTATCGATTACACACCCCATGGAGACTTGAATTCATGGATATTTGTTTTGTTTTTGTCGCATTCCTAAGCCAATAATTTGATGACCAGCGGACCAGTAGGCAGTTCCGGTGAGAGATACAAAGGAGAATATTTCTGTCTCCTACCGTCATCAAATTATTGGCTTAGGAATGGACAAAAAACAAAAAATATCCATGAATTCAAGTCTCCATGGGGTGACTAATCGATAGGGGAAAAAAGACATTTTGGGGGTGAACTATCCCTTTAACTTCCAGCATGAAGGGACAGGTGCAAGTCACACCGCGGACATGAGAATCATCTGATGTCCATAATAACGGTGTGACTTGGATACTGAAGCGTGTCCTGTCTTGCATGCAGATAACCAGTCTATGCATTTATTATCCAACCTGCATGTCTTCCATCAGAGACACCACAGTAAGAGTGTTAGTACGAAGGAGAATCCCTTTTGTTATCCAGAATGGAAAACCTGCAGCAGCAGCATCCAGCAGGTATCTCTGACTTTTTTTAGTACCACAAAGTATCAGTGCTATAGCTATCTGAGAGGATCAACAGGTAAGCATTAGTAAGTGCAATAGAATTAGTATCAAGGAGAGGAATCAGGTGTCACTATCAGAGATAAATGTCACACAGCGCCACAGAACATCTGAACGGCTGTATCAGGAGCAACCGAGCACCGATACAGTAAGTCCACTTACAGGGTTATAAGACCAGGAACGCATCTGTGTGACTTTAGATTTCTTTGGCTATTCAAACATAGCAGATATACAAGCTCATCGCACGGCACCGAGTGCCGCGCGACGAGCTTGTAGATCTGCTATTTTTGAAAAATCTAGATTTTTTTTTTTTTTTTTTACAAAAACTGTTAGGATTTAGATTTTTTTAAAGAATCGCCTCAGGTCTTAATGGGGTTAAGCTCACATCAGAGGGAAAGGCAATACACCAGACGAGAGTGCTACCAGTAGAACAGAGTATGACTAACGTGTCAATGAAATAAGAGTACACAGTAAAAAAACCTCAGTGTTGATTTAACTCAAGAGAGCGTTCACATGTGTGTGTCGGCTACATTTGTACACCCTCTGAGTTGAGTTGAACCACTGAGGATTTCAGCGTGCCTATCAGTTGGTGGATAAATCCCCAGGCTGGCCCGCAAGGTTCCTCGAGGAGGACCCCCCTAGAGGAGTTCCTTCCTCCTCTCCTCTCCTATCTGACACCATGCATGACCCCCTTCCTTCTTCTTACCTGTGTCCACGGCTTCCCCTGCCCGCGCACGTGGAGGCAGGCGAGCAGCAGGAGAGCCAGGCCTGACAGCATTCTCTCATGTGGACCCACCAGCACGGAGAACAGACTGGACCAAGCTCTCAGTCGCTCAGTCAGTCAGTGGGTCAGTCAGTGGGTCAGTCAGTGGGTCAGTCAGTGGGTCAGTCAGTCCGTTGGTCAGTCCGTCAGGCAAGGCAAGGCAAGGCAGGCAGTCTTCCAGTTGCAGACTACTACTGTTACTCCTCCTGGCTACTGTTTCTCTCTCTTCTCGTTGTTGCTTCTGTTAGTGGTGCTGAACACCAGGAGAAAAAAACACTCTCTCTCCCTCTCTCTTCTCTCTCCCGTTCTACTACTACTACTACACTACTACTACGACGACGGAGCTGAACTCTATGCTGCTGCCTTGTAAACTGAGCTGGAGGAGGAACTGATGGGACGAAGGGGGGGGGTAGAGGAGAGAGGGTTTGTGGAGTAGACGAGGAGGTGGTGTTGGTGGGGGGGGGGGGGGGGGGAGACTGTGGTTACTGCTGCTGACAGTAAGTTGGAAGAAAGAGAGGAAGTTTTAGGGATGAATATTTTCAATGTGAGAAAGTGGGGGGGGGGGTGGAGTGAGGCATAGACTCTCGCTGTGTTGTGATGACTGAATTAATAAGTGACAACGTTGTAACCAGACCACTGAGCCAGAACAATAAGGAAAGCACTCCACTGTGTGGTGACGATGGCCAGGTGAACACAGACAGACGTCTCTCTCGCTCTCTCTCTTTGCCTTTCAGAGAGAGAGAGAGAGAGAGAGAGAGAGAGAGAGAGAGAGAGAGAGAGAGAGAGAGAGAGAGAGAGAGAGAGAGAGACTTGTGAAGAGCCACGGGGATTTGACTTTGTCCAGTATCAGAATTGCAGGATATACCAACATGAGTGAAGAGGATATCGATGTTGCCGGGGGCAGAAACCTCGTATCTCCATATTCAAACTTTTTGTGTTTTTTCGTAAATGAACACCCTATTAGATACAGATTAGATGACGTTGTATCGAGTGAAAGTATCGAAACGTGGCGCGAAGCGACACGTTTTGAGCTTGTAGATCTGCTACTTTTGATACTTTCTAATTTGAACACTGAAAAGTAACAGTTTTGGACATACAGTATGAGGTTTCCACCCGACAGAGACGATATGTAATGGGAATTGAGACACGCGTTCAGAATGTCTGGGGGGGGGGGGGTTTTACATCTCAACAGCACTCACTTTAACCACTTAAACCCTTATGCTTAGTTGACTGGGGTTCCCTGCATGGGCTCTATAATGCTATACTAGGTCTGCTCCTTTTTCCCCATGATTTTTCAAAAGGTAGAGTAAAATCGCTGTTTTCGCTGGCAAGGGGACCAATAGGCTCTATGCACAGCGGCCATTTTGGAGAAAAATTGGGCCTCTTCTTACTTCCTTTACAGGTGTTACCAATGATACTAATGAAGGCTCTGTTCCATTCTGGTCAAACAGAGTCAGGGTGCTGATATTGTGCATGTTGGCTCACTAGAAATACTAGTGGGTCTCAAAGTGTGGTCCAGGGACCCTCATGGTTCCTTGAGAGGTTGTAACTCTGAGAGTGTACAAATGGAACCAAATGGACCCTCCCGGGTCCATTTGGTTCCATTTGTACACTCTCAGAGTTATGGGTCCTTGAAATTAAAAAGTTTGAGAACCACTGTGCCACACTAAATGGAACAGAGCCTTCATTAGTGTCATTGGTAACACCTGTGAAGGAAGCAAGGAAGGGGCCCAATTTCTTTCCAATATGGCTGCTGTGCATAGAGCCTATTAATCCGGAGACGGATGAATAATCAGCATTTTGCGATCCAATTCAATGATGTACAACACAGACCAGGGGGGAAAAGGAACACAGTTGTGGTGTCTAATGGTGAAATAGCCCCCTACAGATATTTATACTGTGTGTATGTATATATATATGTATAGTATATATATATATATATACTGTACATATTCTCAATCCACAGCAACCACATCTCCCAAACAATATGATCCCTTGCACTCCTTTCTTCCACCAGCGCCCTCCAGCTACTTAATTACAAGCCACGTCGCAAAAAAAGGTTGGGAAGCGCGAATCTGGAGCCAGAAGAGGCTCGACTCATATGGTTTTCCTATTGCGCTGCCATTGTTTCCACAACATTAACCCATCTAGACCGGGAACACGTCTGTGCCATTTTTTTTATTTCTTTGGCCATTCAAATATAGCAGATCTACAAGCTCATAGCGCGGCACTGAGTGCCGTCCTATGAGCTTGCAGATCTGCTATTTATTTATATTTATTATCTATTCATTATATATATATATTTATTTATATTTAATCTTGAACATTTGTACAAATTCTTTGAACATATATATATTTTTAAAACGATTTGTTTAAACTCAAATCTGCAGAAACTCAAATCTTGCTTCTGGGGGGGTCCCTGGAACAACATATTTTGAGATGGGGGTCCACGGCCAAATACATGTCATTTTGAGGGCCCTTGACATGAAAAAGTTTGAGAACCACACCACTGATTATAGAAACATATGTTTCTCAAAAAACTGTTTTGATTTAGAAGACATTTGTAGAATTCCCCCAGAAGCAAAGATTTGAGTTACAAATGTTTGCCTCAAAAATATATATATATTCAAAGATTTGTACAAATTTCAAGAGATCAGCAGATCTACAAGCTCATAGCTTGAATATCTGCTATTTTTCAATAGCCAAAGAAAACTTAAAACAACACAGATTCTTTCCCCGGGCCTAAATGGGTTAAGGCCTAATTCATGAGGATGCGGTGAGGCGAGGAGCGCACTCTTCATCCCCATATCTGACAGTTGGTTTTCACATGAAACTTTACAGCCATGCTGGACGCATCGGGGTCATTGTGGCCGCAGGACCCGTCTCGCGCACAAAGACAATTATGCACACAAATGCAAAGCAAAAAAAGGAAAAGGAAAAAAAACATGGGCTTGAAATATCCATGACATAATTGAATACCTTCCCAGTACAGGGAGTGACATGATACTCACAGCCACCACAGTAAGCATACTGTACACACAGCCAGCCATGTAGGAAAAAAACTGGGTCGTATCAATGAACGGGATATGGGCCACAGGTGTCTTTATACTGTTAACATGGAATTAATAGCAATTTGTGCACCAAAAACCAGAGGTGTAAAGCAACTAAGTACATGTACTCAAGTACTGTACTTATGTACAATGTTGAGGTATTTCCAATTTGCAGTACTTTCACTTCTACTCCACTACATCTCAGAGGCAACTATTGTACTTTTACTCCACTACAATTATTTGACAACTTTAGTTACTAGTTACTTTGTAGATTTTGATTATTATTGCAAAACATGCATTAACCACTTCAGCCCTAAATACAGTAGGAGGCCAGTGACTTGAGCCAGTTTCCCTTTCAAAACCTTTGCATCATGCATGTCACACAAACAGAATGCGATGCGTTTTGTTGATACAACAAGTTTGTTCATATAGAGTCCTATCACTTGTAACAGAGTATTTCTACATTGCAATATTGATACTTTTACTTAAGTAAAACATTTGAGTATTTTTTTTCCACCACTGCTCATTTGTGTGTTCAGTAAAATAAACACGTTCTAGGAGGTTTCAGATTTATGTGTGTGTACTCACACATTTAACTAGACAGCTGAGCAGTTAGGCAAACCCTTTGCACGGTAAGGTTAACATGGGTGTTATTAGACTGTTCTCTGTCACACAGAGCGAGTAGAGACATCAACAGCAGGGAGAGCGGCATGAAACGCATGGACTCCACACCTGGAGTTAGCTTGGCTTCTGCTGGGATCTCTCACACACACACACACACACACACACACACACACACACACACACACACACACACACACACACACACACACACACACACACACACACACACACACACACACACACACAGAGTGGACGTGCACACATACACATTCATGCCCCAACATGCATGAAGACACATGCGTGCACACTCAAGCAAATGCATGCATACACACTCACACACACACCCCCTGCGCGCGCGCACACGCACGCACGCACGCACGCACGCACGCACGCACGCACGCACGCACACACACACACACACACACACACACACACACACACACACACACACACACACACACACACACACACACACACACACACACACACACACACACACACACACACACACACACGCATCAAAAGAACACATGGGCAAATAACGCTGGCAAACACACATTCTGGTTGACCCGGCCAATAGGATATGCTTGTCTCAGAGATTAAGCCATGCAAGTCTAACACACTGTAACATGTACAGTAGCGCATGTGAACGGCTCATTAAATCAGATATGGTTTCATGGCTAAACACTCACACACGCGCGCACACACACACACACACACACGCCCCACAGCTGCAGACATGTGCGTAGTAGAGACATGTGTAGCGAAGGGAAGGCTCTTTTCAACAGGCCGTCATCACAGTAGGCTCATATACATAATCTATCTGCTCTCTGATAAGATCTGCAGGCGTTTTGTAACACCCTGGGGTTCTCCTCCGTTTCCTGTTCCAGCTCCACCCAAAACTCCACTCTGTGTGTTTGGAGAACCTTTGTCTCAACTCAAATCACAGGTCAGTCAACAGTGGTGGGAAAAGTACTCAGAATGTGTTACTTAAAGTAAAAGTGTCATTTCTGCGATGTAGAAGTACTCCGTTACAAGTAAATGTACGGAATCTTCATTTTACTTGAGTAAAAGTACAAAAGTATTGGTGTCAAAATGTACTTTAAGTACCAAAAGTAAAAGTACTAAAATGTTTGAAAATAGCAGATCTACAAGCTCACAACGCGTCGCGGTGCGACGCGTTGTGAGCTTGTAGAACTGCTATTTTCAAATAGCCTAGGTATAAAATAGCTGAAGTGGTTTAATTATGTTTTATCTAACTATATAAATGGCGAGCGACTTCCGCACCCTCGGTGAGGACACCCCACAGCTCTGTTATCGAATAAACACCGCACCGCCAGACCACATGTCGCCAACTGACTCGCCACGGCGGCCGCGCTGAATTTACGCGTCGCGTAGGGGACATCTCATTGCTCACTACACCTTTTCCACCGCGCAACATAATTAATTCTACTCACCAAATGTCGGACAAAACGGAAGGGGAGGCAGCTTCGTACCGTTTACCGTGCACACCACCGACACCGAACGGCGAGGGGTTTCGCCGAAACAACACCAGCGGCCGCCATTGCACTCTGCCCATCTCCTCCACAACACCACACACACAGCTCCTTTGCTTCAACCCCCCCCCCTTCTTACGTACCTCCTTTGTTCCACCCAGGCCGTTACTTTCACTTCACTCATGTCTCGATCACAATATGTCCGTCCTTCACGTGCCATGTTCATCCCAAACACAAAAACAAACAGCCACGGCCACAGCACAGCACGCTGCCCAGGGTAATCTGGTAAACAAACCTGCCTAGGTTCATGACACCAAAGGACTCGACAGTGATGTCATCATTATGCAACCCGGAAGTACAAATACCAAGGATAGGTCAGTGATGTCAGTCGGGTTGCCAAGTTTGCTGCCAGGTTTTAAAAAACAAGCGACAGAAACAAGCAAACCGTGCATGAAAAAAAAAAAAACTGCCGAAGGGGTCCGCCATGTTCCAGGGGGGTCCCCGGGGGTCCCAACACTCACAGGGGTCGGCGGACCACCAGGGGGTCCGCGGACCACCAAAGTAACAATCAATATTAACATTTTTTCCAAATTTTCTTTTTTTTTTTTTTCCTTTTGGACACTTTTACTCCGGCGATTTGGGTACCCCAATATACACGCACCCACGCTGGGCCCCGTGCGCGGCTGGGGTTGAGGGGGGCGTAGCCCCCCAAAACTCTAGTAGTGTAATAATGTATATCTGCGAAGTAACTAGTAACTAAAGTTTTCAAATAATTGTAGTGGAGTAAAAGTGCAATATTTGCCTCTGAGATGTAGTGGAGTAGATGTAAAAGTACTGAACATTTTAAATACTCCAGTGAAGTAAAAGTACCTCTGAATTGTACTTAAGTACAGTCCTTGAGTAAATGTAGTATGAGTAATGAGTAAATGTTACTTTACACCACTGTAGGTCAACTCTGAGGAGCTCTACGGACATGGTGAGAATACGGGACTGACTGATATGATTTAGATAAAAGACGTGTGATAGAAAGACAGGCGGGCAGACAGACAGACAGCAATGGTGGAACAAGTACTCAGATTTCTTACTGAAGTAAAAGTATCAATACTGCTATCAATGTAGAAATACTCACAAGTAAAAGTCCGGAATTCAAAATTTACTTGAGTAAAAGTACAAAAGTAATGGTATCAAAATGTACTTAAAGTACAAGAAGTAAAAGTCCTCATTATGCAGAATGTCCCATTCTGCATTTTTCCAGTTTTCAAATGAATACAAATCTTTTGAAAATAGCCGATCTACAAGCTCACAATGCGTCGCATCGCGACGCATTGTGAGCTTGTAGATCAGCTATTTTAAAATGGCCGAAAATGTATATAGGGCTGAAGTGGTTCATGTATGTTTTGTAATAATAATCCAAATCTATAAGTAACAAGTAACTACGTTTTCAAATAAATGTAGTGGAGTAAACGTACTGAAAACTGGCAATACTCCAATAAAGTAAAAAAATACCTCAACATTGTACTTAAAGTAAAGCACTTGAGTAAATGTACTCAGTTACAGTACTTTCCACCACTGATAGATAGACAGACTAAATACAAAAAGCAGAAGAGATGATACTGTATGTTAGAGAGAGAGGGGGAAAAAGAATCTCCTTCAACAACTAACTGGGTCAGCTCCATAGAAACCTTGGCTCCCGTTTTCTCTCTAATTCCTCAAGCCCTTCTTCCTCAACCCACACACATCACAGCAGCAGGTGGTCCCAGCATTACTGTACCCTGTCAGTATCTGGAAGACAGGCGCTTTGCACACAGCGCTTTATTCAGCTCCCGTTTTGTCTATTAACCCTTTAAGGCCCGGGAAAACGCGTCCGTGGGTCATTTTTTAAGATCTCTTTATTGGCTATTCAAAAACAGCAGATATATATAAGCTCATACCGCCGCACCGAGTGCTGTGCTACGAGCTTGTAGATCTGCTATTTTTCTTTTTTTGAAAAATCGTGGAAAAATGTGTGCAAATCTTTGAATATATATATATTTTTAAAGCGAACATTTGTAACTAATATCTTTCCTTCTGGGGGGGATCTACAAGATCTCTTTGGCTATTGAAAAATAGCAGATATACAAGCTCATAGCGCGGCACTCGGTGCCGCGCTATGAGCTTGTAGATCTGCTTTTTTTTATCATGGAAAGTTTGTGCAAATCTTTGAATATATAAGTTTCCTAGGGCGTTATGGCTCCCTGGAACAACATTGAGATGGGGGTCAAATACATATCATTTTGACATGAAAAAGTTTGAGAACCACTGATTATAGCAACATATGTTTTTTCAAAAAACTGTTTTTTTAGAAGACATTTGTACAATCTCCCAGGAGCAAAGATTTGAGTTACAAATGTACGCTTTAAAAAATATATATTCAAAGATTTGCACAAATTTTCATGATTTGAAAACAAACATAGCAGATCTACAAGCTCATAGCGCTATGAGCTTGTAGATCTGCCAACTTTTGAATAGCCAAAGTATAAGATAATTTGTTAAAGTGGTTACAATCTAAAGTGACAGATGCTTTCCCGGTCTGAAGGGGTTAACTGCCATATTTCCAGTTCTGTCTTGATAGTTGGGAGGACAACTCTCATCCAAAGTATCTTACAAATACCACGAGTACATTTATGTACCGTGTTGTTCAACCGGTTGGGAACAGTGGTGTAAAGTAACTAAGTACATTTACTAAAGTACTGTACTTAAGTACAATAGTGAGGAATTTTTACTTTACCTGAGTATTTCGGTACTTTTACATCTACTCCACTACATCTCAGAGGCAAATATTGTACTTTTACTCCACTACAAGTATTTGAAAACTTTAGCTACTTGTTACTTTTCAGATACAAATATATTACATTATAAAACATACATGAACCACTTTAGCCCTTTTTTATACCTAGGCTATTTGAAAATTGCCGATCTACAGCTCAAGCTCACAACGCGACGCGTTGTGAGCTTGTAGATCGGCTATTTTCAAACATTTTAGTACTTTTACTTTTAGGACTTTAAGTCCATTTTGATACCAATACTTTTGCACTCCAGTAAATTTTGAATTCCGGACTTTTACTTGTAACAGAGTACTTCTACATTGCAGTATTGATACTTTTACTTAAGTAAAACATTTGAGTACTTTTTCCACCACTGGTTGGGAATGAGTTTAATTACTCAGTGTGATTTCGAGAATAAATCATTCTTGAACGAATGAACCAAAAATACACACGAGGCACCATGGAATATTGTGATTATATTACAGTTACTGGTGTTGTTGGCATGAGGCGAAGCCGGCAAGTCTTACATGATTAAATGGATTAGCAACAAGATCCAGCTGCAATTTTCACCAAAAATCAATATACTGTTAACGACGACGCAGTGGGTTATCATCGTTGTACAACAAAGACCTTCAATGCTTTCCAATGGAGAAGTATTGAACCAGGCGGCAAGCATCTGGCTTCAAAAATGAAGCCAATAAGGAAGTGCCGAATTCCCTGCAGTTCTCATTAACGGTCCAGCAGGACCATTTTTCTTTTAGCACTATACACTGTACGTGGAAAAAGTACTCAAATGTTTTACTTAAGTAAAAGTATCAATACTGCAATATAGAAATACTCTGTTAAGTCCGGAATTCAAAATTTACTAGTACAAAAGTATCAAAATGTACTTAAAGTTCCAAAAGTAGAAAGGACTCATTATGCAGAATATCCCATTTCAAGTTATCAAATGTATAACAACATTTTGAAAACCACAGATCTACAAGCTCACAGTGTGTCGCATCGCAACGCACTGTAGATCGGCTATTTTCAAAAGGCCAAAATGTATATAGGGCTGAAGTGGTTAACGTATGTTTTGTAATAATACTCAAAATCTAAGTTTTCAAATAATTACAGTGGTGTAAAAGTATAATATGTGTCTCTGAGATGTAGTGCAGTAGAAGTAAAAGTAGAGAAAATTGGAAATACTCTAGTGAAGTGAAAAAAAAACCTCCAAATTTGACTTAAGTGCAGTACTTGAGTAAATGTACTTAGTTACTTTACACCACTGTGCATTGAACCGTAACAACAGGGACCGTGGAACCTGTGGGAGACATGGACAGTTGATTTGTAGCAGTGTATAGGAGCACGGACTTGGACCTCCACATCCTGGCAGGTATATTATAAGAATGAATATCCATCAAACATGATGGCGCGTCTCAGTTCTTATTTCCCCAACATTTACCTTACATTTCAAAGCCCTCCTTCCACACAAAAAAAAAACACAGCCTGGGATTCCACAGCCCAGTGTGGAATCCTGCAGATAAAGAGCATAGAGTACAAAACCACAGACTTTCTCGTGTCAAGGGACCCCCAAATTGATTATGCATTTGGCCTGCGGACCCTCAAAATATTATTCAAACGTTTCCAAACCTTTTCATCATCAAAGATAGCAGATGAACAAGTTTCGCAGCGTAGACCCCTCTTTGAGAACCAATATTTATAGGGATAGTTCACCCCCCCCAAAAAAAAGACTTGAATTCATGGATATTTTTTTTGTTTTTGTCACATTCCTAAGCCAATAATTTGATTTGGTAGGCAGCTGTTCCGGCTCCTATGATCTTGTAGATCTGCTATTTTTTTTTTAAATCGTGAAAATCTGTGCAAATCTTTTAATAATAAACATTTTTTAAAGTGAACATTTGTAACTCAAATCTTTGCTCTTTTTTTTTGGGAGGGGGGGGTCAAAACATTTTTAGATGGGGGTCCTCCACGGCCAAATACATAATCTAAAAGTGTTTTCTAAATCCTGACATTAACCTTACATTTCAAAGCCCCTCCCACAAAACAAACAACGGCCTGAGATTCCACAGCCCTGTGTGGAATCCACCAGGTGTGTCATTCAGACAGAGGATCAGTGAGAGGAAGAGGAGGAGGAGGAAGAGGAGGAGGAGGAGAGAGAAAAAGGCAGTGGTGGAAAAAGTACTCAAATATTTTACTTAAGTACAAGTACCAATAGTGCAATGTAGAAGTAGGCTACTCTGTCCGGAATTCAAAACTTACTTGAGTAAAAGTACAAAAGTATTGCTATCAAAATGTACTTAAAGTACCAAAAAGTACAAAGTACTCATGTGCAGAATGTCCCATTTCAAATGTATAAAAAACGTTTGAAAATAGCAGATGTACAAGCTCACAATGCGTCGCATCGCGACGCATTGTGAGCTTGTAGATCTGCAATTTTCAAATGGCCGAAATGTACACAGTGCTGAAGTGGTTAATGTGTGTTTTGTAATAATAATCAAAATCTACAAAGTAACAAGTAACGTTTTCAAATAAATGCAGTGGAGTAAAAAGTACAATATTTGGATCCGAGAAGTACTGCAGCTAGTGGTGTAGAAGTAAAAAGTATTGGAAATTGATACAAATACCTAAAAACAATGTACTTAAGCACAGGAACTTAAGTAAATGTACTCAGTTACTTTCCACCACTGGAGAAAAAGGCATGATTTTTTTTTGTGTGTTGCAGCTGGGATAGATATTAAAGCCACAGCAAGGCCAGGCACACACAGGTCCCAAGATTATTTCCTCTGAGCTATGTATCTGACTGAGGAAGGAGTGGAGGGGGGGTTAATGATCAAACCAGGGGCCAGGGAGGAGGAGGAGGTGAAGAAGGGAGGGAGGGGGAGGTTGGGGAGCCCTTGTGGTTATTTGTCTTTTGGCCTGTTTGCCTCATAAAGCCAGCTGGCTGTGAGTGACACGGTCCATCCTGTGGAGGTTAAAACATGTCAACACATCCGTGGTTTTGTTAGTTCCTCTCTCTCTTATCCACTGGCCCACACGCTCCTCAAGGCCACGCCCTAATGAACCCACACCTGGGCGTTGATTGGTTGGCCCACCTTCATGGCAGCAGTTATTTTGTCAACCCATTCAATCCGGGAACGCAGCCGTGTCATTTCTGCTAAATGACTGTAATGTCATTTTAAGATTTCTTTGACTATTGAAAAATAGCAGATCTACAAGCTCATAGCGCGGCACCGAGTGCCGCGCTATGAGCTTGTAGATCTGCTATTTTTCTATATATATTTTTTTTTTATCATGGAAAGTTTATGCAAATCTTTGAATGTATCCACACGTTTCCTATAGGGCGTTATGGGCATCACTTCCTGTCGATTAGATCAGGTATCAGGGATCAAATCGACAGCAATTGAAGCCCATAACGCCCTAGGAAACTTGTGGATATATTTTTTTGAAGTGAACATTTGTGACTCAAATCTTTGCTTCTGGGGGATTCTACAAATGTCTTGTAAAAACAGTTTTTTTTAAACGTATGTTGCTATGTATCAGTGGTGCTCAAACGTTTTTGTAGATCAGCTATTTTCACAATATTTTATGCCTCAAATCGTACAATTCCAAATGCTTGTCAGGGTGGGGGCTCCCCAGCTCACACATTTTTTTTTGGGGGGGGGAACAAATTAGAGAACCACTTGCAGTAGACCACCAATAGATTGTAGGTTATATTCCGGTTACATCACGGTTCATTCACCATGGTGTCCCAGGTCTACAGTAAAGTGGTCCCTGGTTAATCTTCTCAAAGTGAAACCACCAGTACATAGGGGGTCCCCAGGAGCAGCAGAGTACAAAACCACACACTTATTCTTATGACGATGGTGGACTTTCTCAAAGTGAAGGAGGCTTTGAGGTGTGGAGATGAATTGGATTCAGAACAGATGGTTACCTGATGTTAGCATAGTGCAAAACATTCAAAGCACACTACGCTACTTTGCCCTTAAAACCCTCAACATTCATGTAACCAGTTTATACCTGGCGTCAGTGTTGCCAGGTCTGCTTATTGTAATTTCCCCCCAAGATTTTATTTGAAAATAGCAGATCTACAGTTGTGAGCTTGTAGATCTGCTATTTTCAAATAGCTGATGTATGTTTAAAGTGCTCATGTGGCCCATAGTCGCTTCTTTTGGGCTTGTTTTCTAGACCTGGTTGCTTGTTTCTGTCACAGAATCTGGCAACACTGCCTGGCTTTTGGGTATTGCAATTGCAGTCATTGTGGTTTAAAACAAATATTAAAACAAGTAGCGAAAATAGCCGATCTACAAGATCATAACGAGCCACAATGCCATGCTGTGAGTTTGTAGAGTTTGTGGAGTTAAATGAGCACTGAAAGTATTGTGCATGTGATAAAGGTTGTGTGATCGTGTGAAACTTGATGCTGGATGCAAAATGAAGGCTTGTATTATGCACAAACTAAGTACTGTGTGCCCTTCAGACCGGTGATTCTCAAACGTTTTTGTGTCAGGGACCCCCAAATTGATATGCATTTGGCCTGCGGACCCTCAAAATGATTCAAACGTTTCCAAACATTTTCATCATCGAAAATAGCAGATGTACAAGCTCGCAGCGCAGACCCCACTTTGAGAACCAATGCTTAAGACAACCATAGAACCCTACCAGCCTCGTCATCATCACCAAGTGAAGCATGGTGCCGTCACCGTGGCCACCCGACTGAAACAACAGACAAGGTCACAACCAGCGGGCTGTGACCTAAACAGTGAGTCGTAAGACCACGTTTTCACAGGGTCATGGACTAAGAACGTCTTCGACAAGGAGACACTGGGTTATGTAATGTATTGGGGGCTGTCACTTTAACGGGGAATGTAAAGGTACATTTTGAGTCCACAGGAGATAAGCTGTGTGTTTGTTGTGTTTCTTTACAGACAGCCAACACACCACGCCATAAATGAAGCCATCAGGACTCAGGGGCGGGTCACACACACACACACACACACACACACACACACACACACACACACGCATTTATAAGCATGAACACAGTACAACATTAAAACATAAGATGTACACACCTACCAAACACACACTCTTACACACACACACACACACACACACACACACACACACACACACACACACACACACACACACACACACACACACACACACACACACACACACACACACACACACACACACACACACACACACACACACACACCTAGTAGCAGTGGTGTAAATGTATACTTAGTCACTTTACACCACTGCCTAGTAGGCACATCTCAATTGAGCATGAATTCCATGCAGTCAGTGAGCGCTGACCACACAGCGAGCGGCCCATGTTGCCCGGCATTCCAAACAAAGCGTTAGGGGCATAAAGTGCCCTCAACTATGTCTTCAATTGACACTCAGCCACCCAGGAAGTAGCCGATCACTTGTCAACAGTCGTGTGGCCTGAGGAGTATAACCCATGTTACTGCTGCTGAGTGCTAAAAATACAGGCCTGCCCTGCGCTCAGATAGTGTTCCCTCGTAAATCAGTTGATATCACAGAGGACAGTAAGACGCTCTCTGCCCTGGAACCACCATGCTCCAACCTCCTAACCACCCCATAGCTTTTACATTTTCAATTCAATTTTATTAAAGTGTCAAATCACAACAAGTTGTCTCAAGACACTTTACATGTAGAGCAGAGACCAGTAGTCCCACCCTGAGCAAGCAATTTTGCGAATTTAGCTAAGTGCTCAAAGCCCATGGTGGGTCACTAGCTTATGGCTAGTCATTTGCTGTTTGTCTGTCCATTTATCTTTCTTCCATTGTCTGTCTGTCTGTGGAAACAAGACCGCAAAGACTTTTTTGGACGGCCCTTTTAGACAAAGTATTATAAATGTAATTGTGCTGTTTACATTTTTTGCCTACTAAAATATTCAATCAGTCTGTCTGTCTGTCTGTTTATCTCTCTCAGTGGTTTTCAACTTTTTTCATGTCAAGGACCCCCAAAATGATATGTATTTGGCTGCAGACCCCCCCATCTCAAAAATATTGTGCCAGGGATTTTAAAAAAAAAGCAGATCTACAAGCTCAAGGCGCGGCACTTGGTGCCGTGCTATGAGCTTGTAGATCTGCTATTTTTGAATAGCCAAAGTATAAAATATGGTTTAAAGTGGTTAAAATGATTGTGATGCTATATTAACATATTTTGCTGGGGACCCCCGGGGAACCCCTCTCAAGGACCAATGGTGGTCCCCGGACCACTGGTTGAGAAACACTGATCTATCTGATGGGGGGACACGCCCCTTACGCCATGGCCGTCAAGGAAAATTCAGTGGCTCTGGCTGAAGAGGGAATATCCCACATGCAGTGATGGAAAAAGTACTCACATTTCTTACTTAAGTAAAAGTATCAATACTGCATTGAAAAAATACTCTGTTACAAGAAAAAGTCCGGAATTAAAAATGTACAAAAGAATAGGTATCAAAATACACTTAAAAAGTACAAAAGTAGAAAGTACTCATTATGCAGAATATCCCGTTTCACAAGTTTTCAAATGCATAAAATGTATAAAAACCTCTTGAAAATAGCAGATCTACAAGCTCACAATGCGACGCGTTGTGAGCTTGTAGATCGGCTATTTTCAAATGGCCGAAATGTGTATATAGGGCTGAAGTGGTTAAAGTATGTTTTGTAATAATAATCAGAATCTACAAAGTAACTAGCAAGTAAAGTTTTAAAATAACTAGAGTAAAAGCACAATATTTGCCTCTGAGATGTAGTGGAGTAGTAGTAAAAGTACTGAAAATCGGAAATACTCCAGTAAAGTAAAAAAATACCACAAAATTGTACTTAAGAACAGTACTTGAGTAAATGTACTTGTAATGCACCGCTGAGCCTAATGGAGACGTCGTGGGTCCAGTCAGTGAAGTGGTGATGAAAGTATGTGAAGCCCAGTTGACAAGCTCAGTGACATGTCTGTCTGCCCCGGGCCTTCTCCACAGTGGAGTACAGCTTATAGGTCAGTGTTTAAAGTCTTCCATCATTAAGGTATGCATGCGGTCAGCTTGGCTCAGGGAGGAGGAGGAGGAGGAGGAGGACGGCCCAGCTGCCATATGCACGAGTCCCCACAGGCAACTTTGGGTTTTATATCACGTCCTGTATTCATCCATACGTACATACGTTAACCCTTTAAGACCGGGAAAGCATCTCTCGTATTAGATTTGAACCACTTCAACCGCTATCTTATACTTTGTCGATTAAAAAAATAGCAGATATACAAGCTCAGAGCGCGGCACCGTGCCGCACTACCAGCTTGTAGATCTGCTATTTTTCTTTTTTAATCATGACGATTTTTATATATATATATATATATATATATATGTGTGTGTGTGTGTGTTTTTCTTTGCTTCTGGGGAATCTACAAATGTGTTCTAAATCCTGTAAATTTATGTTGCTATAATCAGTGGTTCTCAAACTTTTTCATTACCCCAAAAATTATATAACCTGACGCTACCAGATCCAAACAGCTTGCTCCACACATTGTTTCAATACCGCCACCTCTGGCAGGGTCAGGTTAAAAATTATATGTATTTGGCTGCAAACCCCCATCTCAAAATATGTTGTTCCAGGTACCCCCCAGAAGCAAACATTTGAGTTAAAAAATGTTCGCTTTAAAAAACATATATATATTGAAAGATTTGCAAAAAATAAATCACAATTTTTCAAAAATAGCAGATCTACAAGCTCATAGTGCGGCACTTGGTGGCGCGCTATGAGCTTGTGGATCTGCTATTTTTGAGTAGCCAAAGTATAAAATAATGGTTAAGGTGGTTACACAGATGCGTTCCCGGTTTTAATGGATTAAATGGCATACAGTATATGTATGTTTTTACAGCTTTGTAGAATGCCTGATACTACAGACATGTATGTTTCTGTATTCTTAGCTGTGGTCACATCGTTTGGTGTCAAGTTTCCCAACTTGCACCGACACAACTTTGCTGGCTGCCACACAGGAGTTTAGGTTAAATCCATGTAAATGACAAAGCGTATGCACATTTATCTCCATGTCATTTCAACTTCCTTGAGCTGAGCTCAGAGTTAAGCTACCTTCATCAGATGATACAGTGATAGAAATATGCTCTGGCGGTAGTTTACAATGAGAGCTCAGCATTAACCACATGAACCCTAGGCATCCCTATTTTCCGAGGGACAAACATTAGGCAAAACTAGCATATCTACAGTAGCCAATATACATTATAGCCAAAATAATTTTTGGCAAGGAGATTTGGTGTAGATCATACATGGGCATACACGGCCAGGGGGCCACATGCGGCCCCCACCTTCACTTAATGCGGCCCGCAGGTTAATATCGGAATACTGATATATTATTGATTTCAGCTGTTACAATTCCAAACATGCAAACATGAACCGCTTTAATTACTTCATAAAGTTAACATAAGTATAACTACATGCATTTGAAATAAAATAAAAATGTAACTTTTCAGGATTCCAATTCAAAAATAGCAAAGAAATGCAGAACTACAAGCTCAAAATGCGTCGCAGATCTGCTATTTTTTGCTACTTTGTGTTTGACTTTGTGTTCGACAGTATATTATGCAATGTGGTCCTTCAGAGTGAGTGTGGAAATATAGTGGCCCTCTCCATCATCAAAGTTGCCCACCCCTGGTGTAGAGGGAAAGAAAAGGAGCGGGGGACCCCAGTCAACAAATGATGAGCAGTAGCCTATATACTGTACTTGTAGGGTTTTTACGTGGTTAAATAAGAGAGAATGGATACAAATGTAAGATAGTTGTCTCCATTCTGTGTTGACATAAACACTCAAAGTGCCAGCTCAGCTGCTGTGGTGCTGAGCTGCCAGAATGCTATACAGGAAATGGACATTGGAAGCACTAGAGCAGGGGTCTTCAACGTTTTCAGGCCAAGGACCCCCTACCTGAGAGAGAGATGAACCAGGGACCCCCTCTATATTGTATCAAATTGTGTTTCAGAATAACCTTTTTTTGTTACTTGGTCTGCTCTTTTTTCCCTCTACACCTATACCTCTTTGCCAAAAATAGCAGATCTACAACTGCGAGGCGTTGTGAGCTTGTGAGCTTGCTATTTTCTGCTAAGTTCTCCTCAGAAAAGGGATACTAGGGTTCAAGTGGTTAATGTAAAACAAAAAATCCTATCACACAAAGATTTGGTGGACCCCCTGTATTAACTCAGAGGACCCCCTACGGGTCCCGGACCCCCTGTTGAAGACGCCTGCACTAGAGCATAGAATGTAACACTGCCAGCCGTTGCCAGCACAATAAACTGGGTTATGTTGTGCTCCAAGTTCATAACCAATGCATCATTTCTGGTACTGCCGAATAACCAGTCGCCTGATTAGATGGCAAAATGGCAATGGAAGAGCTTTGAAGGATAGCCGTGTGCACATATCCAAAACCTCAGTAGGGCAGGAGCTGGATACGGGGGGAAAAAGTACATGAAAGGATAAGAAAACACTGGGATTTAAGCTCCCCTTATTTGTAACATTTTGAACCCGCAAAAAAGTCTTTTAATCCATTAAGACCGGGAACGCATCTGTGTGCAACCACTTTAATCATAATTTTATACTTTCGCTATTCAAAAATGATCTACAAGCTCATAGCGCGGCACTACAAGCTTGTAGATCTGCTATTTTAGAAAAATTGTGAAAATGTGTGCGAATCTTTGAATATATATATTTTTTAACATTTTTAACTCAAATGTTTTCTTCCGGGTGGTCCCTGGAACAACATAATTTGAGATAGGGGTCCGCGGACAATTTTGGGGGTCCTTGACATGAAAAAGATTGAGAAACACCCACATAGAAACCATAGGTTTTTAGTCTTTAGTATTTTTAGAATCGGCTTCAGGTCTCAATGGGTTAAGATGGCAATGAAAACCATTATTCATTGCCATCTTATTTCAAATTCCTTGAGCTGATGGTGGGTCCCCATCACTGGAGTTGAGAACCTGGTTTATACCTCTGTAGCACTACTATATCTCAGGATGGCTGAAGCTGCTGTCACCCATTGCATTGAATAACCATCGTTTTTAAGCCTATATCACAACGACTATGAGAAAGAAGCATGGAGGTCCGGGGGGGCTGTGTGTGGAGGGGAGACCTGCGGGGATGATGCCTCAGCAAGGCTTGGGTTCTCTGGCTTTCTCCAGGACCAGCCAGGATCTCCATTATAGAACAGAACCCTGAGAGAGGACCGCACTGTTCGCCTCCAACACAGCAGCAGCTGTCAGCCACGAGCACACGCGCAATCCGTCACGCCGGGGGGGTTGTGCCCTCCGTTTAGCATAAATCACAATATTCTCAAAACCAGTCAAAACAGAAAACCGTGTGATATATTGTCCTTCCCTCGGGCTAATTATTCAAAACAAAAAATAACACGCGGCGCCGTAACGCGCTACAGCAAGTTATTGATTTCGCGTCTTAACAAGAGTTAAGAGTCATGCCGGGCCAGACACGGATGCCCTGGGGATTCCCCACGCTGAGAAAATACTAGTTCTTTATTCAGAGGAAATTAGCAGAACAAATGTAAAAGACAGGAGGTAGAGAGGGGGGTGGGGGCGGAGCCAAAGTCGTGTTGGAAACACATCAATTGGAGGTCCCGGGTGAAAGACGACACTTTTGCTTTCTCACAGCGTGAAGGAGGCGACGTGGCCCTACTCAGAGGGTTAAAGACTCCCCTGTCTCCACAATGCAGACTTTATGAGCTGTGCGTGGGCTCCCCATCTCAGAGAAGGACCAGGCAACAACGGGAACAAGTGTGTGACTTGGGATGGGACGATATGTCACGATTATTGTGACCAAAATAATTGCGATTTACAATATTATCGCGATAATAAAAATATGCTTTAAAAATCTTAAAAAGTCACTTTTGTTAACCTGCTTGAAACCCAGCATCCCTAGTCTGGGGTGGAACATTTGCCAAAAATAGCTGATCTGCAAGCTCAGAACGCGTCGCAACGCGTCGATCTTAATCGATGTTAATTGCATGAGATTGGCTATTTTTGGATAAGAGATTTAGAGAGTGAAAAAAAAGACGTTCTTTACAGGTGTGTTTTACCAATTCTAGAGGGTTTTAGTGGTACCGGATATGCAGCTCTGCAAAGGTGAATTGATCCCAGTGTATGACGGAGGAAAATGTCATGATAAATTAAAATCCTGATTATCGATACGACTATTGTGTAAATTGATGGCAGGGGGAGAGTATGGCGCCCATGATTACATAGGCAATTGGCACTGGGTGAAAAAAACGGGTTTCAAAATCGTGGGATAATTTATTGATTTTCTTTAAATAAAAAAATAAAAAATAAAGGTGGGGAAGCAGCTTATAGTTTGTATGCAACACATTATCTGGAACAAACTCCCTAGAAAACTGCATGTCTGATGCCACTCTTATGTTAATCTGCTATTTTTGAATATAGAATGTTGGGCTCCCAGAAGGCCAGAATAGGGACGATATAGGGTTCAAGTGGCTTAAAACATTCATGTTCATATAAATTGTACAATACTACACACAGAATTATGTAGTAATGCTTCTTGCACTTCAGGTCTTCGAAAATGCAGGTCCACGATTACATGGCCAGAGCACTAACAAGCTGAATGACCATGGTGCTGCTTGTCCTCATTAATACAATTTATACATTTTACATGGCATTCTCCGGCAATGGAGGATGCTCAAATATCAAATCACTGTAACTGGTTAAATACTTTCTTTGTAGGTCTATTGTACTTAGCAATTTTTAAAAAAGGGCAAAATGAATTCAACTTCTCAACTCCACGATTGCCGCCATTACAAACAGTGGTGGAAAAAGTACTCACATTGTTTACTTAAGTAAAAGTATCAAGTAAAAGTCCCGTATTCAAAATGTAATTGAGTAAAAGCACAAAAGTATTGGTATCAAAATGTACTTAAAGTACCAAAAGTAGAAAGTACTCGTTATGCAGAATGTCCCATTTCACAAATTTGAAAATAGCAGATCTACAAGATCTGCTATGCCAGGGGTCCAGGGGACCCTTACATGTCTGTACAGTAACTCAGAGTAAAATGAACACGGATATGACAGTGTAGATCAGTGTCCCAGAGATGACAAATTTGATCATCAAATTGTGGTCTGTGGCTTAATGCATATCAAACTAGGGATCCCTGTAATTAAAACGGACGAGAACCACTGCTCTATAAAGCAATCGCAGTAACACTTGCTCATAAAGTACCCAGGATTAGCGCTTAATTTATGATTACTTAATACATTATTTAAGCGTTGATTAAGCGTTAATTAAGCATTAATTAAGCATTAATTCCTTGTAATTCATCATTAATTAACATCATTAGTTAATCATTAGTTAAGCAGAGTTACCTTATACATTATTTAAGCGTTAATTAAGTGTTAAAGGTAGGGTAAGTGATATTTTTGGGTTAAAACAAAAAGTATTTTGTTAAAAGGTTAAAGCACTATATTCTGATAGTAATCATTGCTATAGAGTGTTTGTTCAGTAACAGGAGTCTCCCCGTCTCTCCAGCTCTTTAATAAACAGAAAATAAATTTTCTGGTAGGTGTCAAAATCTCAGCCAATCAGGAGAAAGTACCCATTTTTTAGCTTCATTTTTTATAGTGTTCCAGTTCCAATTTTGTCTGCTCATTTCTTAGTGTCATCACTTCCAATTTCACTTGTTTAATCTATATCCTGATTGAGTTCTCTATCCTAATTGGATAAAATTGGAAATGAAACTGAAACGAAAATGCATTTTCTCTTTTATAAAGAGCTGGAGAGACAAGGAGACTCCTAATACTGAACAAACACTCTATAGCAATGAGTACTATCAGAATATAGAGCTATTTAACACTTATTTTAACCAAAGAAAATCACTTACCCTACCATTAATTAAGCATTAATTCATCATGAATTCCTTGTAATTCATCATTAATCAACATCATCAAATTAATCATTAGTTAAGCAAAGTTACTTAATACATGAATTAATGATGAATTACCAGGAATTCATGATGAATCAATGCTTAATTAATGCTTAAATAATGTATAAACTCATTCAGTGCCATTGACGTATAATCTGTCTGATTTTTCAATTGCCCAGAGCCGGATAATCCGTCCGTTTTTTGTTTTTTTTCTTCTTTTTTCTCTTCTTTTTCTCACACAGAACCCAAGATATCGTGATACAAAGATTTACTGCTCCATTCACTTCCTGGTTAACTTATTACCTAAAAAAGGCTGTTTATTTAATTAGCACTGAATGAGTTAAGTCATCATAAATGACGCGTTAATTACGGGGCAAGTGAGCAAGTGTTACCGCAATGGCTATACTGATGGTTTGTGATCTCCTGCAGCAGTCAGTGGGCAGGCAACAAGCAGCACACTGGAGGCTTGCTGACTGGGGTCTGTCGTCATACTGAGACAGGGTTGTGATCTCTCCGCCAGTCTGTGCCAGTTCAGCCATATATCAGAGCTCTCATCCCCCTTTTAACAAGTTGGCCTGTCCAACCAGGCTGGGGAATGCCTAAAACAGATGCAGCTGTCAGAGGAGAGGAGTGAGGAGGGAAAAGGCTTTGGCTGTGGCCTAGGTGCACTGGATTTAGTTAGGGGTTAGTTAGGATTAGAGAGAGCCTCAGTCTGGGTCTAAAGCCTGTGGGCCAGGCCGTGAAAGAGGCCAGCAGCCCATGGCGCTCTCCGACACGAGGCTTGATGCCAGGACCCTAAGAGCCACACAAGCTGGCCTCTCACCCCCCCCCTATGTGCTGCCACACTGGGGCCTTAGCACTGACAAGGAGCAGAGTTCTCCTGGGGTGTGATGACGGCCCATACAATTCTTCAGAGAGAGAGAGAGAGAGAGGACAGCACTATAACCCATTCAATCCGGGAACGCATCTGTGTCATTTTAAGATTTCTTTGACTATTCGAAAATAGCAGATCTACAAGCTCACGAGCTTGTAGATCTGCTATTTTTGAAAAGAAATTGTGAAGATCTTTGAATATTTGAATATATACATGTACATTTTTAACTTAAATCTTTGCTTCTGGTGGGGGTCCCTGGAAAAAAAAAACATTTGAGATGGGGGGTCCGCAGTCAAATACATATCATTTTGGGTGGTCCTTGACATGAAAAAGTTTGAGAACCACTGAAATATAGCAACATAGTAAAACATGGTAAAAAAAAAAAAAAAAAAAAAATCCCCAGAAGCGAAGATTTGAGTTTAAAAAAATCACTTTAAAAAAATATATATATTCAAAGATTTGCACACATTTTCACGATTCAAAAAAGAATATAGCAGATCTACAAGCTCGTAAGGCGGCCGCGCTATGAGCTTGTAGATCTGCTATTTTTGAATAGCCCAAAGTATAAAATAATGGTTATAGCTAAAGAAATCTAAAATGACACAGTACAGTATGTGTAGTCTTGGATTGAATGGGATAAGAGTTTACTGGCTAACTGTGTAAGCACAGACAGTTTTGTGTTGACGAGGCACATTTCAGTGCCAATACAAAATGAATTTCTTTACTGGAGGAGCTGTTTGTCCACAAAGCCTGCCAGAACATCCCACAACAAGCCATGTTTGGGGCCCCACCCATTCCCAGCAACACTGATGCAATGTTTGTGATAAATGCAGATGATTGTGTGCACTTTTCTAACTCAGAAGCACAGAGTTAAAATGTTCGCTTTAAAACATATATTCAAAGATGTGCACAGAATGTTCAAGATTTTACAAAACTAGCAGATCTGCAGATCTAAAAAAATATCGTTGCTGTCGGGTAGAAAACTATTTTCTCCATATTTTAACTTTTAGTTTTTTCCTAAATTAACGCCCTACTTTATCACACTACAGCATCACACAACAGCATCAAAAGTACCAGATCCGTGGCCCCGACCGCTGACCTTGCGGTCCGGGCACCTAGGCTGCGATGCAGCCTGACAGCGTGTCGCGGCTTCGAATCCCGATCCCGACGACCGTTGCGGCGCGTCACTCCCCGCCTCTCTCTCCCCATTTCCTGTCTATCTACTATATGCTTGGCCTGGTTCCAAACCATAGACCCCGCCCACACTCTGAGTGGACTGCCTCTTGGTCTGGTGTTCAAATGTGAGCCCAGGACTTTCTTCGATACCGTCCAGTACCGTCCAATGAGAGTCGGAGGTGGGGGTGTGTCTAACGACAAGCCAATCAGCGAATATCTGCTAAAACAAGCTGTGTGATGACGTCAGAATTATAATCCCCTCCCCCGTGTAATCGCCGACACGGCAGCCAATGTCAGACTGAAGCTCCACGCAGCTTCAGGCTGATAATCAGGCTACTATATACTATCAATAAAGGCGTAATAAGAAAGTACCAGATCCGCAAGCTCGAAACGCGATGCGATGCGTTTTGAGCTTGTAGATCTGCAACTTCTTGCTATTTTTGAATTTGAATCCTGGAAAGTAACAGTTTTGGACATATGGGGTTTCCACCCGACAGAGACGATAATGTCTATTACATGTTTACGTAATAACTGTCTCTTTAGGCTCTGCTTCATGAGGGGATTGTGCACTCACGGTACGTTTTAACAGCGGGCAACTCTGGGCGATGCCGGGCGACATCGCCCAAAAAGATAAAGAAAATCCATCTTTTGGACGATGTCGCCCGGCATCGCCCGGCATCGCCCGATCGCCGGCTCTCATAGACTTTCATTATATTTTTGGGCGACGTCGCCCAGTATTGCCCGCTGTTAAAACGCAGGGTCAGAGTGGAGTCTGTGTGACTGTGTCACGCTTGTGCAGATCTGTTCTGGAGCATCACAGGAACAGAGCCACAGAGCCACATCGCCACGTAAACCATTGTTAAAATGTTTTTTTCTCCTCGACGAGAGGGTCTTGAATGTACTAGGAGAATGTGCCTTAAAGGTGTGTGAAGATATTTGATATAATATAATTTATTTAATATTGTACAGTAAGAATCACAAAGGTTCAACACCAAGCTTGCATCAGTGTCCAACGAAAATATGGTCAAGCGAGACATTGCAGAAATATGTGTGAACCGCATGTACTGTATAGGTTTGGGCTAGTGCCCGACCGAATATATCCGTTTGGCCAATATACAGTATCAAGACATTATTTGACTTTCTTTTACAATATCTGTACCGGTAACTATGTGGTCCTGATTTTTAACCTCTTCAAAAATAGTACATCTACAAGTTCACAATGCACCACGACACGTTGTGAGCTTGTACATTGGCCTTTTTTCTTTCTATTTTTCATAGGGTTTAAGTGGTTAAATGAAATAAAGTTCAGTTTGTGTTAAATGTTGTGTTAAAAAGTTTAATGTCTTTTCATATTAAAATGTAATTTAAGCATTTTATCTATCAAAAGTTTTTTTGTGTTTAATTGTACACATTTGTTTGCTTAAGTTAAATGTTCTCAAATAGTTTTTTTCAAATTTATTTCAAGATTTAGCACTTTTTTTTTTTTACAAAATATCAGTCCATCAGTAAATCGGTCATCTAGGTCAGGAAGACTCTCCAAAATCTGGACTGGCATCGGACCCAGAAATCTGTCTCTAGTTTGGGCATTGGTGGCTTCTGAGGTCTGGGTCTTTTTTCACTTTCCATTAAATTGGTCGTGTTGAGTAGCGTTTTATATCTTCATTATCTGCTGAGCAGTCGGAGCAGACCCCGGCGGCTATTGAACCTGGAACAGTACAAATCCAGGCCAGATATGGTTTCAACCCTCTCCTGGGCCAGCCACTGCCAAGCAAGAAAAGTGTGTGGTCGGAGATCGCCCTTTAAAAACACACACACACCCTTCTCAAATGCACATCCTTGGCACAAAGAGAGAGAGATCGCAGCTCAATAGGAATTCCCACCATAAAGGGAGCTTTCTTTTCAAGCGTCCATCTGAAATGAGTAACCGCATTCAGGGTTCTCGGTGGATGTGATCCGGGTTTTCCTCCTTAACGCAAAAGGGCTGGCAGACGTGTGCCCAGGGCCCTGCCGCCGCAGTCACAGGAAAAGCTTTCACCTAAAACATGTGATTCTGGGGAAGGCCTCAGTCTTTCCACTGTTAACCCGTTGAGACCGGGAACGCATCTGTGTCATTTTTAGATTTCTTTGGCTATTCAAAAATAGCAGATCTACAAGCTCATAGACACCGATCTTGTAGATCTGCAATTTTTTTTTGCAAATCTTTGAAAATATATATACATTTTACACTCAAATCTTTGCTTCTGGGGGTCCCTGGAACAAAATATTTTGAGATGGGGAGGGGTGGTCCGTGGACAAATACATATCATTTTGGGGGTCCTTGACGTGAAAAAGTTTGAGAACTACTGATATTATAGCAACATAATTATTTTTTCTTTAAAAAAAAATGTTAGGATTTAGAAGACATTTGTAGAATCGCCAGAAGCAAAGATTTGAGTAAAACAAAAATCAAGATTTGCACAAATCTGCACTGTGGGACACTGATCAAGGCCAAGACACAGATAGGCAGGGTACAAGCCCAATGAAGGGTTTTTATTCAACCTCTTAGCTCAGAGAGCTCTTGTTATTACGTTATTTGGCAAACTTAAATCATAATAGGGAAATCAACATAAATTCCTCCCAGGTCTGGGGACATTTTCCATTCACATTCACATTTGGTGTTTAAAGCTCGATCCATCAGGTTGCCTATGAAAATAAAAGAGACATTCTTTTAGTTCTCAAATTCACACACAAAGTCATTTAACGGTGTAGGGAATTTACTGTGGGATCTCACTCACCGCCCGAAAGCACCTGTCCAGTCACCAGGAGAGCCAGTGGAGAATGAGGCAGAGTGGCTGCGCTTTTAAATGTTTGTGGGCCACACCTAACTGGCCAGCGCAGGTGTGCGGAGTTGGGGCTGATTCATGATGAGGACAGGTAGGTACCGCCCCTCTATGACGTGTCCCAGGCTGCGCTGCTGTCTGTCTGGCCTCTCTCTGCCTCTCTCCCACTGCTTCTCCCTGGTGAGGTGCTTACCTGTCGGGCGGCGCCCTAGTGAGACTCCACATATCCCCCCCCTAAGCCCACCGCCTGTGCCGGGGGCTTCATTTCCTTCCTCCTCATACATCCTGGACAGGGCGTCTGCGTGCGGGATGTCCTTTCCAGGCCGGTGCTCCACCCTAAAGTTGTAGTCCTGGAGTTCCAAGAACCAGCGCGTCACCCTCGCGTTCCTGTCCTTGTTTGTCGCCATCCACTTCAATGGTGCGTGATCTGTAATGAGAGTGAAAGTGCGTCCCCATAGATAGTAGCGGAGGTGGTGTATGGCCCACTTCACCGCCAAACACTCTTTTTCAACTGTTGCATAGTTTTTCTCGTGGTCTAACAGCTTCCTGCTCACATACGTCACTGGGTGTTCCTCGCCATCGATGACCTGGGCGAGGACCGCTCCAAGCCCGGTGCCGGACGCGTCCGTGTGCAGGAGGAACGGCTGGCTGAAGTCGGGGGCCTTTAACACCGGCTCCTCACAGAGTGCGCTCTTCAGCCGCTGAAACGCCGTCTCCGTTTCGTCCGTCCAGGTTACGTGGTGCGGTAGTTTCTGCCTGGTTAACTCATACAGCGGGGCTGCAACAGTAGAGTAATTGTTAATAAACTTCTGATAATATGATATTAGTCCGAGAAACGACTTTACTTGTTTTTTCGTAGTGGGACGGGGCCAGTCCCGAACGCGCTCCACCTTGCGCGTCTGTGGCTTCACACAGCCCCGGCCAATCGTGTAGCCGAGGTAGTCGGTCTCGGTCAGCCCGAGACGGCACTTCTTGGCGTTGGCGGTCAGCCCGGCGCGTCTGAGGGCCTCGATTACTGCGTCTAGGTGCTGTAGGTGTCGGCCCCAGTCGCAGCTGTGTACGACGATGTCGTCCAGGTAGGCTGCGGCGTAGGCGCGGTGCGGCCGCAGGATTCGGTCCATGAGCCGCTGGAACGTGGCGGGGGCCCCGTGTACGCCGAACGGCAGCACCGTGTACTGGTAGAGGCCCTCGGGTGTGGAGAAGGCCGTCTTTGCTTTGGCCCGGTCCGTCAGTGGTACCTGCCAGTACCCCTTGGTCAGGTCGAGGGTGCTGACGAACCGGGCCGGGCCGAGGCGCTCGATGAGCTCGTCGACGCGCGGCATCGGATAGGCGTCGAACGTGGAAACGTCATTCAGCTTCCTGAAATCGTTGCAGAACCGCAGGGAGCCGTCTGGCTTGGGGACGATAACAATGGGGCTGGACCAGGGGCTGTACGACTCCTCGATGACGCCGAGCTCCAACATCTTGGCCACCTCTTCTTTAATCGCCACCCGTCTAGCTTCTGGAATCCGGTAGGGCCGTTGGCGCACCACTTTCCCTGGCGTGGTGCGTATGTCATGCCGTATGGCGTTCGTCCGTCCAGGCAGGTCGGAGAACACGTCTCGGCTCCGTCCCAGCAGCTCCTTGACGTCCTGGCTCTGCGCGGGGGAGAGGTCCTCTCCGAGGGGAACCGGGGGCAGGCTCGGCGGGGCGGACGTGGCGAGTAGGGCGGGTAGGGACAGCGGCGGCGTGGCGTTCCATTTCTTCAATATGTTGATGTGGTATATCTGGTGGCCCTTCCTCCGGCCGGGCTGTGCCACCTTATAGTCGACGGGCCCCATCTTCTCGACCACCTCATACGGCCCTTGCCATTTGGCGAGGAATTTGCACTCGCTGCTGGGAACGAGGACCAACACCTTCTCCCCCACCTGGAGCTCACGGAGAGTGGCGCCCCGGTTGTACGTGCGCGCCTGGTCCCGCTGCGCCTGCTCCATATGCTCACGCACCAGGGGCCAGATCGCCTTGGCCCTGGCCTGGAGGCGCTCAATGTGGTCCACGACGCTGCGGTGGGGGGAGGGTTGACTCTCCCAGGTCTCCTTGGCGATGTCGAGCAACCCACGGGGTCTCCTGCCGTACACCAGTTCGAAGGGGGAGAACCCCGTGGACGCCTGCGGCACTTCCCTGATGGCAAACAGTACAAAAGGGATCAACTGGTCCCAGTCTTTCCCATCAACAGTGGTTAGTTTTTTCAACATTTTCTTTAGTGTCTGATTAAATCTCTCCACGAGACCGTCAGTCTGAGGGTGATATACAGAGGTGCGTATACGTTTCACTTTTAGCCATTTGTACAGCAGCGTCATAACCCTCGACATAAAACACGTGCCTTGATCAGTAAGGACCTCCTCGGCTATCCCCACCCGGCTAAACATCATCATAAGTTCGTGGGCCACGGCTTTGGCCGAGGCGGTCCGTAGGGGAATGGCCTCTGGATATCGAGTGGCATAATCAAGAATTACCAGAATGTAGCGGTGTCCGCGGCCGGACTTTGGCAGCGGGCCCACGATGTCCATGGCGAGACGTGAGAATGGCGTGCTGATGATGGGTAGCGGGACCAGTGGGTTGTGGAACGTGGGTCGGGGGGCGGACTTCTGACACTCCGGGCAGCCCTTGCAAAAATCTTCCACGGCCCGCTTAACACCGGGCCAGTAGAAGCGGGCTAGAATGCGCTCGTGTGTCTTTTTCACCCCCAGGTGAGCACCCAACTGGTGCGTGTGTGCTAGGTACAGGACTCGTGACACATATGATTTAGGCACAAGCAGTTGTTCTAACGTTTCCCCCCCCTCGTCTATCACTCCTCTATACAATAGTCCATTTTTAACAAGAAAGTACGGGGGCTTTAGTGTACTCACCCCGTCACATTTCTTCCCATCAATGGCGGCGACACTCTGACGCGCCATCTCCAGCGTGGGATCGCACCACTGGGCGGTGGCGTACTCCCCCCCCCTCGGGGTTTCGGGCGACTCGGGCCTGGGGAATTCGGCGAACGGGTCGGGGTCGCTCGCCGCAGTCGAGACGGCGCGGCCTGGCGGAGAATGGACCTCCTCTTCTCCTGCGCTCGCCTCCTCGTCGTCCGCTGCTGGGGCGCCTGGAGCCTCTTCTGGCGAGGCGCCGCTCTCGGAGCCGGGGGAGGTGGGCCGAAACGCCGGGCAGGCGTGTAGTGGAGCTGGGGGTCCGCTGCGCTCTGCGCGGCGGCGTCGTCGGTGGGGCGGCTTCTTTTGCAGGCCGGGCTTCCAGTACCGCTCGAATAGGACGCAGTCCACGCCGATCAACAGCGGCACGGGGAGGTTCGGCACCACCCCCGCTGGCACCACGGCGTCTCCCCGTGGTGTCTGGACCCGCAGCTGCGTCACCGGGTAGTGGCGGACGTCGCCGTGTACACACGACACGGGCACGGTGGCGGTGGAGAGGCGGCCTGCCAGGTCGGCGCGGACCAGGGTGACGGCGCTGCCCGAGTCGAGGAGCGCGTGGGCGTCAGCGCCGTCTATCTTCACCGGCAGTCGGGCGTGGCGTCGAGGTCCAGTACCGGTGTGCAGGCAGGGGCGAGCCGGGTCGGAGCTGGCGGCGGTCCCCATTGACACGTCGCGGTCTCGGTCGGGGCAGGACCAGGAAATGTGGTCGGCTTGGCCACATACATAGCAGCGTCTCTGCTGGGCGCCCCGGCCGGGGCCCTCGGCGACGGCCGCGTCGGTGCGGTTGGTGGACGGCGGTGGCGGCTGGGCCCTCCGGCGGTCACGGCTGGGTTTTTCGTCTGGCGCCGTCTTGGGTGCGTCAGCGCGCGTGGACCTCATCATCTCAACGCTGACTTGGTGATTTTCCAACAGAGCTACGAGGGCCTCCAGTGAGGTTGGGCTCACCTGCGAGGCGTAGCGGCGTGCGTCGGGCGGCAAGGATCGGATGCATCTGTCAATGACGATTCGGTCGATTATGGGTGGCTCTCCTCCACTCGTCAGCCAGCTGTGCGTGGTGCGTAACAGGCTCGCTATTTGGGGCCGAGGTGGCTGGGCCGGCTGGTAGGCCCAGTGGTGGAACCGCTGCGCCCGGGCGGGCAGGCTGTAGCCCTGGCTGGCCAATATCGCTTCTTTTAGCTTACGATAGTCTCTGGCATCTGCCATGGTCAGGTCGCGACAAACCCGCTGTGATTCGCCCGTCAGGAAAGGCGCCAGGAGCGAGGCCCACTCTGCTGCCGGCCATCTCTCCCTGGCTGCGGTCCGCTCGAATACCTCAAGATAAGCTTCTATGTCGTCGTCTGGTGACAATTTAGTGAGCACCTCCCGCGGTGCGCGAGTCGTAGAAACATCTCTGGAGATGCGGTCGATTAATTTTTGTACCGCTGCCTGTAAGTCAGTTTGGCTTTTCAGAAGCGCAGTTAAAGCGGTAGAGTGCTCCATGCTGTGGCTTCTTGACGTAGATCAGTGTTGCCCGTATTCTCCACCATATGTGGGACACTGATCAAGGCCAAGACACAGATAGGCAGGGTACAAGCCCAATGAAGGGTTTTTATTCAACCTCTTAGCTCAGAGAGCTCTTGTTATTACGTTATTTGGCAAACTTAAATCATAATAGGGAAATCAACATAAATTCCTCCCAGGTCTGGGGACATTTTCCATTCACATTCACATTTGGTGTTTAAAGCTCGATCCATCAGGTTGCCTATGAAAATAAAAGAGACATTCTTTTAGTTCTCAAATTCACACACAAAGTCATTTAACGGTGTAGGGAATTTACTGTGGGATCTCACTCACCGCCCGAAAGCACCTGTCCAGTCACCAGGAGAGCCAGTGGAGAATGAGGCAGAGTGGCTGCGCTTTTAAATGTTTGTGGGCCACACCTAACTGGCCAGCGCAGGTGTGCGGAGTTGGGGCTGATTCATGATGAGGACAGGTAGGTACCGCCCCTCTATGACGTGTCCCAGGCTGCGCTGCTGTCTGTCTGGCCTCTCTCTGCCTCTCTCCCACTGCTTCTCCCTGGTGAGGTGCTTACCTGTCGGGCGGCGCCCTAGTGAGACTCCACAGCACGATAAAAATAAATAGATAGCAGATCTACGAGCTCATAGCGCTCGTAGATTTGCAATTTTTGAATAGCCCAAATAAAATAATGGTTTAATATAGCAAGAAAAAAAAATCTAAAATGACCCAGTTTGTGTTCCCGGTCTTAATGGGTTAAAAGACGGCCGACTGTCCGACAGAAACCATTGCAAGTTTTTTTGTATCCATCGCTCAGATGGAGCTTGCGTTGGCATTGGCCTGGAGTTAGACAGGCTGAGTGATTACTTGTAGGTTGATGATTCTAGTGCCAGGCAGAAAGGTAAATTCCTGCCGTGGAGCTGACGACAGAAAGGTAGCAGGCCTCACATATTCACCCCAATAACACTGTTAGTGTGGGCACTGAAGAACTCGAGAAACACACCAACGCCCCCAAACTGCTTCAGGGCTACCACACTATAGGTCAGCGGTTCTCAAGAAGTGGTCCGGGGACCACCAGTGGTCCTTGAGGGGGGTTCCAGGCGGTCCCCAGCTAAATGATGGAGAGTTGGTAACCAAATGGACCCTTATAGATCTTTTAACTCTTGAGAGCGTCAAAATGAAACCAAATGGACCCTTACGGGTCCATTTGGTTTCATTTTACGCTCTCAAGAGTTAAATTATTGTTTAACATTTGCATCACTTAATTAAAGAATTGTTATTTTGATCAACGTTTGCCTGTTATCTCAATACAGCATGGAATTGTGGACAAAATATTATCAAACGATAACAAAATATTCTACGTTTTGGGTCCGATTCTAAATCTCATTAAATGGTGGTCCGTGGCTCAAATGCCGAATAAATAATGGACCTTGATATGAAAAGGGTTGAAAACCACTACTCTAGGTGATTGCAGATTGCTAGATTCGGAGCCCCGGGAAGCAGTGGTTCCCAAAATGTTTGGGTCGAGACCCAAAAAAAGAGACATTTCTCCCTGGGACCCAAACCAGTGAAAATAATAGCCGATCTACAGCCTCACAACTTGTCGCATTGGCTATTTTCACTTTGATTTCTTCTTTTTTATTTGTTCATGAGATTGTTTTGAAAAAAAAGAGGAAATGTACTCGCATGCACCCATATACGAATGTTTCGGCAACCCACGAATATTTTGTCCCGACCTTGTGTATGGGAAACACTGTCAAAACAGCTACTGTAACGAGCTGTATTGTACATGAGCTGAGGATGATGACATGTCAACACACCGGCCATCGTTGACTCGTTGAGGTTTGCAAAGTTTTTCAATGGGTTAACCCATTAAGACCGGGGACGCATCTGTGTCATTTTAAGATTTCTTTGGGCTATTCAAAAATAGCAGATATACAAACTCATAGCGCGGCACTCGGTGCTGAGCTATGAGGCCGAAAATGTTTGAAATCTTTGAATATATTTCAAAGTAACATTTTTGACTCAAATCTTTGCTTCTGGGGGTCCCTGGAACAAAACATTTTGAGATGGGGGTGCTCGAACTTTTCCATGACCCCCAAAATTATATGTATTTGGCCACGGACCCCCATCTCAAAATATGTTGTTCCAGGGACCCCCAGAAGCACAGATCAGTTAAAAATGTTCGCTTTGAAACGTAGGGTATATACTGTATATATTTCTTTTTAAAATTGCAGATCTACAAGCTCATAGTGCGGCACTTATATCTGCTATTTTTGAAAAATCTTGAAAATGTGTGCAAATCTTTGAATATATAGTTTTTAAAATCTAACATTTGTAACTCAAATCTTTGCTTCTGGGGGGTCCCTGGAATGAAACATTTTGAGATGGGGATCCGCATCCAAATACATATCTAAAAAAAAGTTCTAAATCCTAACAGTATGTTGCTATATACCAACTTGTCCATGTCAAGGACACCCAAAGATATATGTATTTGGCCACAGACCCCCATCTCAAAATATGATGTTCCAGGGACCCCCAGAAGCAAAGATTTGAGTCAAAAATTTGACTTTGAAATATATTCAAAGATTTCAAACATTTTCGGCCTCATAGCGCAGCACCGAGTATGTATATATATATTGATTGATAGTTTTTTTTTCAAATAGCCAAATAAATGTTAAAATGACACAGTTGCGTTCCCGGTCTTTATGAATTAAGTCTGGTGCCTATGGTCCCTCATGATGTACATACCTAAGGCTGATGTTAATTTCCTCTCCTGTATGGATGTTCTGTCCAGTAACAAAAACACAGAAGCCACCAGGACAAGAACAAAGCTCAGAGGATTTGTTCTATAGATTTGAGTGAGATTTCTATCAGCACTGTGGAATTCAATGCTTCTGAGAAAAAGAAAAGTTCATAAAAACTATATCCACCACTCATTGTATTCTAGAGACCGTAAACAACAATGACAGAATGTTGTTTATTGTCCAATTTACTGACAGCAAACAGAATTGTTATGCAAGTTTCCAAACTCAGAAAATGTGTCTAATAACCCATTAAGACCAGGAAACTTTGGCTAGTCAAAAATAGCAGATATAAAAGCTCATAGCGCGGCACTGAGCTCGTATATCTGCTATTTTAGAAAAATCGTGAAAATGTGTGCAAATCTTTGAATATATATATTATGTTTATGTCTTCTAAATCTAAATTTTTGAACGTAGGTTGCTGTAATATCAGTGGTTCTCAAACTTTTTTCATGTCAAGGTTTTATTCCACGGACCCCCAGAAGCAAAGATTTGAGTTACAAATGTCCGCTTTAAAAAATATATAGATTCAAAGATTTGCACAAATGTTCACGATTTTTCAAAAATAGCAGATCTACAAGCTCATAGCTTGAGCTTGTACATCTGCTATTTCTTAGCAGATACAGATACGTTCCCGGTTTTAATGGGATAAGCAAAAACACCATGGACTGCATGTCCAAAACTATTTATTTCATGTGTCATTTAGCTCGCCAATGGAGCATACAATGCTACAACTCAGCAGTTCTTTGACTCAGTTCCTTGGAGGTTCTCTTGCAGCACAGCTGAGGAAGGACAAAAATCGTGACGGAAAGCAAAGTCCTGGCACACAAAGACAGCCGAGGCGTCCCCGAAAAAACAGTGAGCGACTGTTTAGCTCTGCAAAGCTCTGTTACATTCAGGATGTGGCCTGTCTGCCTGTGAGTAAGCGCAGGCTCTACCCAATGGAATGACGGAAAAGTTCACAGGTCACATGAATAGGAGTGTGAGTAAACTGTAATTTTCATCTTCTGAGAGGGAAAACGTGCCAAATCCCTTTTCCATATTATCTACAGTACAACCATCTTTTTTTTCTGGGCAATATGGAGTGAAGTCGCCATGATGCGATGCTGTTCTACGAAGACATACCGTACTGTCATTGTTGAGCATGCGTGCAAATAGCAGATCTACAAGCTCACAACAACTCGTCGTTGTGAGCTTGTAGATTGGCTATTTTCAAACATTTTAGTACTTTCGCTTTTGGTACTTGAAGTATATTTTGATGCCAATACTTTTGTAATTTTTGTAGATCGGCTATTTTCAAATAGCCTATGTATAAAACAGGGCTAACGTGGTTAATGTGTGTTTTATGATATAATAATTTATATCTGCAAAGTAAATAGTAACTAAAGTTTTCAAATAATTTTGAAAGGTAAAAGTAAGTAAAAGTACAATATTTGCCTCTGAGAGTGGAGTAGAAGTAAAAGTACTGAAAATTGGAAATACTCCAGTAAAGTAAAAATACCTCAAGTACTGTACTTAAGTACAGTACTTGAGTACATGTACTTAGTTACTTTACACCACTGCCCACCAAGTGGTTGAAACCGACCACCAAGTGCGACCACACTGCTCACTGGAGATTTGACCAACCGTCGGACATCAAACCTATACAGTATATATACGGAAACCACCACTGGTTTGCTTTGGGCCATAAAACCTGTCAGACCTGCTGTTTCAGACCCAGTGGAGGGTCTCAGTGCTGTTTCAGACCTAGTGGAGGGTCTCAGTGCTGTTTCAGACCCAGTGGAGGGTCTCAGTGCTGTTTCAGACCCAGTGGAGGGTCTCAGTGCTGTTTCAGACCCAGTGGAGGGTCTCAGAGCTGTTTCAGAGCGAGTGAAGGGTCTCAGAGCTGTTTCAGAGCGAGTGGAGGGTCTCAGAGCTGTTTCAGAGCGAGTGGAGGGTCTCAGAGCTGTTTCAGAGCGAGTGGAGGGTCTCAGTGCTGTTTCAGAGCGAGTGGAGGGTCTCAGACCGAGTGAAGGGTCTCAGACCGAGTGAAGGGTCTCAGAGCGAGTGGAGGGTCTCAGACCGAGTGAAGGGTCTCAGAGCGAGTGGAGGGTCTCAGAGCGAGTGGAGGGTCTCAGTGCTGTTTCAGACCCAGTGGAGGGTCTCAGAGCGAGCGGAGGGTCTCAGTGCTGTTTCAGACCTAGTGGAGGGTCTCAGAGCTGTTTCAGACCTAGTGGAGGGTCTCAGAGCTGTTTCAGACCTAGTGGAGGGTCTCAGAGCGAGTGGAGGGTCTCAGTGCTGTTTCAGACCTAGTGGAGGGTCTCAGAGCTGTTTCAGACCTAGTGGAGGGTCTCAGAGCGAGTGGAGGGTCTCAGTGCTGTTTCAGACCTAGTGGAGGGTCTCAGAGCTGTTTCAGACCTAGTGGAGGGTCTCAGAGCGAGTGGAGGGTCTCAGTGCTGTTTCAGACCTAGTGGAGGGTCTCAGAGCTGTTTCAGACCTAGTGGAGGGTCTCAGAGCGAGTGGAGGGTCTCAGTGCTGTTTCAGACCTAGTGGAGGGTCTCAGTGCTGTTTCAGACCTAGTGGAGGGTCTCAGTGCTGTTTCAGAGCGAGTGGAGGGTCTCAGTGCTGTTTCAGACCTAGTGGAGGGTCTCAGTGCTGTTTCAGAGCGAGTGGAGGGTCTCAGTGCGTCAGGACCGGGGGAACATGAGATGGAGGCATGCGGTAGCAGCCAAGGTCAAAGGTCAAACAGACTTAGCTAGGCTGTTACTCATCTGGCAGGAGGGTGAGTCTATAGGAGAAGAACCAGGGACCACACAGCCAACTCCTAGAGATTGTTCTATACTGCTGTACTCAAGCTGTTATGTGGACAAGAATGCAGGCTAAATGCCTCAAAAAGGATTCTTGGATCTGTGGCAAGAGTGGTATGGGTAAATACTCATTGGCAGTGGTGGAAAGTAACTAAGCACATGTACTCAAGTACTGTACTTAAGTACAATTTTGAGGTATTTGTACTCCAATACTTTTACTTCTACTCCACTACATCTCAGAGGCAAATATTGTACTTTCACTCAACACAACAATTATTAGAAAACTTTAGTTACTAGTTACTTTGTAGATTTTGATTATCATTACAAAACATACATTACCCACTTCAGCCCTATCTAAACTTCGGCCATTTGAAAATAGCCGATCTACAAGCTCACAACGCTTTCTACTTTTGGTACTTTAAGTACATTTTGATGCCAATATTTTCTACTTTTACGCGTGAGTGCGCGTGCGCGCGCGTGCGTGCGTTCCTGGGTGAGTGTGTTAACAAAAGCCAATAGGATGGAAGAAATACTGTAACACAGTAGCTTCTTTTGTTTACCTTTTTGTCTCTCTTTTCTTTGACACTCATGGACAGTGTATTGTACATTGTAAATGATGATTATTTGTATGGTGGTCTTCATCGTACTGTACCAATGGACTTTAAACCAATTTAAAACTTTAAACAATAAACAATTGGTTGGGGAAAAAATGACATGGATCTCGGGATCAACATGGCGAATGGCTTTCAGACTATGTGGCCACCCTGTGACTTCAGTCGTCTATGATATATCTAGGATGTATGACTGGTTTCAGTCTGATAAAAGCCCCTTTGACTTTCCATTAAATGAACCTAATACGTTTCAAAAAGCACATAATATTATGTGAAAACAAATGTGTGTAGGTATTTCTGTGGCGTACTGGCAGTGTGCACTAGAAATGTCCAGTGGTTTGAAAGATTAGCTACAGACACACAGACAGTCACACAGACAGACACAGACACTCTTATAGACAGGCTTGCCTGCCGTAAAAATAAAAAAAAAAGGCAATAGCCAGCTCCCTTCATAAACAGACAGTTCTGTATAACATACTTAATTTACATGAGTGCTATGGGTATTTCCAGTAACACATCATATTTGGAACCTAACAAACACACGCACCCACGCACTCACAAACACCCACACACACACACACACACACACACACACACACACACACACACACACACACACACACACACACACACACACACACACACACACACACACACACACACACACACACACACACACACACACACAGCCCTGAGCTCATAAACACAGCAGCAGCAGTGGAGGTCTGCTTTCTGTAGAGCATTTCATGTCACAGAAATAGACAAGGTCTGGCTGAGGACAAACTGCAACCTCATGCAACAGCGTCTACATCTGATCAGGTCTGAGAGCTTGAATAACAGCATGGCACAGTTTTGCTCCAACAAATGCTGTTTTTAGTGGGAAAAAAACTTGTAACCACATGAACTCTACAGCGTTCCTATTCTGGGGGGGGGGGGGGGGCGAAAATAGCAGTGGTGTAAAGTAACTAAGTGCATTTACTCAAGTAATGTACTTAACTACAATTTTGAGGTACTTTTACTTTACTGGAGTATTTCTAATATTCTGTACTTTTACTTCTACTCCACAACATCTCAGAGGCAAATATTATACTTTTACTCCACTACAATTATTTGAAAACTTTAGTTACTAGTTACTTTGCAGATTTGTATTATTATTACAAAATATAAATGAACCACTTCAGCCCTATACACATTTGGGCCATTTGAAAATAGCCGATCTACAAGCTCACAATGCGTTGAGATACGACACATTGTGAGCTTGTAGATCTGCCATTTTAAAAAGACATTTGAAAACGTGTGAAATGGGACCTTCTGCATAATGAGTACTTTCTACTTTTGGTACATTTTGATACCAACACTTTTGTGCTTTTACTCAAGTACATTTAGAATTCCGGACTTTTACTTGTAACAGAGTACTTCTAAATTGCAGTATTGATACTTTTTCCACCACTGGAAAATAGCCCAAAGCTCAAAGTGCGTCAGCTTGATCGGCTATTTTCGGCACAGAGATTTGCAGTAGAACAGAAAAAAGGAGGGACTAAATAAAAATACAGACCCTGGCCTGGGGGTCAATGAGTGTTTTTACACAGTCAAGACAGAACAAGGTTCATCACCCTGGGGCTCATGAAAGCCATTCAAAAAATGCATGTAAAACTGTTTTTCTCCAGGCTTTTTCCCTGAAAAGCTGACTTCTTAAAGATGACATCAGAGAAATGCAGGGAAATTAATGCTATTGCATTCATTTTGTTATCGGGGGTGGGGTGGGGGGAGGGTGGCTATGGCAGTGGTTCTAAAACTTTTTCATGTGAAGGACCCCCAAAATTATATGTATTTGGCCGTGGAGCCCCATCTCAAAATATCTTGTTCCAGGGACCCCCAAAAGCAAATATTTGAGTGAAAATATATATTAAAAAATGTTCACGATTTTTCAAAAATAGCAGATCTACAAGCTCATAGCGCGGCACTCGGTGCCGCGCTATGAGCTTGTAGATCTGCTATTTTTGAACAGCCAAAGTATAAAAGGTCAAAGTGGTTAAAATGATTGTGATTCTATATTAACACATGTTGCTGGGGACCAACCTGGAACCCCCCCAAGGACCCCTGGGGGTCCCCGGACCCCACTTTGAGAACCAATGGGCCAAGGCACGAAGAGCAGCTGTTTCTTTGGCTTATGTCATATCAATGAGCTTTGGTCTTCAAGCACAATTTACAACATCAGTCTCTTAATAATCTGACAGGATGGGCCCCAACATGCTGAATTCTAAAAGCTATAGAAGCATCACACACACCAAGAACTGATATGATTGAATGATTGCTCAATGTATGTATATGTATGTATCAATGTATGTACAGTATATGTATTTATGACAGAGAGAGAGAGTGCCGCGCTATGAGTGCCGCGCAGAGAGACCGAGTGCCGCACTATGAGCTTGTAGACCTGCTATTTTTGAAAAAACGTGAACATTTGTGCAAATCTTTGAATATATATATTTTTAAAGCGAATATTTGTAACTCAAATCTTTGCTTCTGGGGGTCCCTGGAACAAAATATTTTGCGATGGGGGTCCGTGGCCAAATACATATCATTTTGGGGGTCCTTGACATGAAAAGGTTTGAGAACCTCTGCTGTATACAGCAAATGCACTTGGTGAATAGAATTAGGCAGATGCTATTAGCATCCAGGTGACCGTGTCCATAGCAAACAATGCTATTTGCACCCAGGGGTGGAAGAGCCAGTGTGGCTATTTTGCACCCGGGTGTATATAGCATGGCAGAGACAAGCACCCAGGTGTCCGGAGCCAAGAATGCTATTTGCACCCAGGGTGGAATAGCCAATGTGTCTATTTTACACAAGGATGAACATACTGTGGCAGGGCATAGACAAGCACCCATGGGTGTCCGTGGTCAACAATGCTGTTTTTCTAATAGGCTCTATGCGCAGAAGCCATATTGGAAAGAAAGTGGGCCTCTTCCTTACTTCTTTCACAGGTCTTACCAATTATACTAATTAAGGCTCTGTTCTATTCTGGTCAAACAGAGTCAGGGTGCTGATATTGTGCGTCCTAGCGAGACCTGACAGAATGGGTTTCATTTGCAACCAGTATGACGCTTGCAACCAGTGTGACGTTGTCTGTTATGGGGTCTATTGGCTCACCCAACCAAACTGGCAGAAAGATATTGCCCTTTTACGTTGAATGTCGACTTTTCTGAGCCAAAAATACATTTCATTTAACACGTCTAGATGCGGAACATGTCCTCTCGACACAGTCCATGTGGAAACTGTATAGTCTCATTTACTTACTTGTCAAGTACTATTATGTGCAATTTCAAAATGGATTATAACCGGCCATTTCTGTCAGCGCACCTGCCTTGTTTTCAATGCCAACATCTTTATTGAGTCGACGGCACAGTCTGCACTGTTGACATTCTCTGTGAAGCCGGTGGGCGGACGCGATGGGACTGGGTGTAAATAGCCAAATAGCTGCCATGTGACTATTCTCGACCGGGTGAATATAGACAGTCGAATAAAATGATTGATGTGATGTTGATTATGGTTCTTCTAGGAATATTGCAGGCATGTGAGTTTTCTTCACCGGAAGGTGGTATGGTTCCATGTTGAGTTCCAGACGGGTGCATGTCATTAAGTAGACACTGTAATTATAGTACACTGCATGTACAATATCTGTTGGGGGAATGATGATCATAATAATAATAATAACAAAAAAACACATTCAATTAAAGTGTTGTAACGCATAGTAAGCCTATAGTGTGTTTTGTGTGCAAAATGTCAGCATTGAGAGCACGACCCATCTACTGTACATAGATAGACAATGTCGGAGTATAAAGGGTCAGTGACGTTTTTCTGCATATGTATCGGCCGAGAAGTGCAGCCCCCCACGGCTCACTAATCCGGCCATCAACCCCCTGCGCCATGAAAGCTAGCTCGCTCAGTGGAGGAAGTAGCGGCGATATATGGGGACGCTGCACTCTCCCCACGATTCGAATCGAAGCGCTCGCTCTCGTGCTTCTCCCCAGTGACTACACAAAGTCACTCACGTTTCTCACGTTCTAATATCACAGGAGCAGAGCCACACCCCAAAACAGCCAAAAACAGCCCAAAACAAGGCGATATCATTGTGGTTTATCTTCATGAAAGTGTCTGACTAGGAGCAGTGGTGTAACGTATAAGTACATTTACTCAAGCACTGTACTTAAGTACAATTTTGAGATATTTTTACTTTACTGAAGTATGTCCAATGTTCAATACTTTTACTTCTACTCCACTACATCTCAGAGGCAAATATTGTACTTTTACTCCACTACAATTATTTGAATATTTTAGTTACTAGTTACTTTGCAGATATAAATTATTATATTATAAAACACACATTAACCACTTTAGCCCTATTTTATACCTAGGCTATTTGAAAATAGCAGATCTACAAGCTCACAACGCATCGCATCGCGACGCGTTGTGAGCTTGTAGATCTGCTATTTTCAAACAGTTTAGTACTTTTACTTTTGGTACTTTAAGTATGTTTTGATGCCAATACTTTTGTACTTTATTACTCAAGTAACATTTTGAACACTTTTTTTACTTCTACATTGTGGTATTGATACTTTTACTTAAGTAAAAAAAATCAGTACTTTTTCCTCCTGCTATCAGAATAAAGCAGAGAATGCCAAGAAAAGAGGAGGAGGAAAAAAAGGAAAAGAAAGGAGACCCTAGCTCCGGTGAGATCAGTGCCCCTTGAATGAATGAATCACAATTTTGTCTGAATTACAAGTCGAGATTACATCAGGGCCAATATGCTGTAAAAGATCAGAGGACTTTCTGTTTTGATTAAATATTAATATGGTAAAGATCTGCACTGGATTACGGAGCATGGGAAACACAAAAGGGAGTTAACAGACCGGGTCAGCGTGTCCAGCTAGGGGATGCAGGGAAACTAACCCATTAAGACCTCATTAAGATCATTTTAAGATGTCTTATCAGCTATACTATGAGCTTGTACAGTAGATCTGCTATTTTTGAAAAATCTTGAAAATGTGTGCAAATCTTTGAATGTATGTTATTTTAAAGCAAACATTTGTAACTGTCAAATGTCTCAACGAATGTCTTCGGTTTTCTGAAAAAAACGTGTGTTGCTATATTAATGGTGCTCAACACTTTTTCATGTCGAGAACCCGCAAAATGATATGTATTTGGCAACATATATACGTCTCAAGATATTTTGTTCCAGGGACCCTCACAAGCAAAGATTTGAGTTAAAAATGTTCGCTTGATTTAAAAATATATATATATATTAATAATAAATATATATATATATATATATATATATATATATATTTATTTTCAAAAATAGCAAATCTACAAGCTCATAGCGCGTCACAAAGTGACGCGCTATGAGCTTGTAGATCTGCTATTTTTGAAAAGCCAAAGCCTGCTAGCTAAAAAAATCTAAAATGACAGAGATGCTTTCCCGGTTTCAATGGGCTAAAGAAGGCCTTGGAGTGGACGTATTTGGCTGCAGTTCATTCAGAAGCAGGACTTTTTAAAGTCACGCTGAAAGCCCCCCCCCCCTGTCCCCCAACCGCCCCCCCCCCCCCCCCGACATATTTCCCAGAGCTAAATCCTGATCAAAAGGGGACTAAACTGTATTCAGCATGTGAGACACTGAGCCAGTTAAAGGGACGTTAGAGACTCATGCGAGGGGGACTTGTGTTTTAAAGCCAATGCTCTCATATAGTGCATATAGGTGTGCTTTTAGTGGTGCATATTAAATATGAGGTTATGAGGGATAAATGTGTCCCCTCATTGAGTTCCCAGATAACTACGCTTTGGTCCAAGAGTGAAAAAAAGCGTCCATATTATTTGCCTCCTTCCTTTTACAGAAGTGCCGCTCTTATCCTCTGCTGCCCTCTCCTGGCGATAAACTGTATTAAATGATAATATGGTAATCATAGCTGTCTATATGTCCAAGACTTACTTTTCAGGAAATAGAGGAAAAAAAGAGCCTGTGTTCCAATGGATCTAATGTAGTTATTATTTATAGTCACAAGCTTTTGTCAATACTTTTCATTGGTTAAATATTTATAAAACCCACAGACAGACTTTAGTCTCTGACTCAACCCGGTGTCCCTATTTTGAGCATGTCCTGATAGGTGGCAAAGAAAAACATAAAAAACATTAAAAAGTAGCAAAAGTAACGACTCTACAAGCTCTCAACTTGTCGCACTAGGATGTGTTGTGAGCTTGGAGATTGGTTATTTTTAGCTACTTTTGAATGACAATATCATACGAGGAAGTATCAAAAAACGGCATTAATTTATGAAAACATCACGAAAAGATGAAATATGGAGACACAAGGTTTCTGCCAGACAGAGACCATATTATATATTGTATGTTTATAGCGCCTTGAGACACACGAGTAAGAGTATAAGCAGCCTTAATGAAACACACTGACTGATTTATGAGCTATCTATGAATTATCTATTCACCTGTTAAGTCCACTTATGTCAAGATTCAAGAAAGACAAAGAGAACTTCTGTACTGTAAATGGGGGGGGGGGGGGCACAAAAGTAAATACTCATTTATCACGATGGTATGAATCTGATGGATGTTCTGTGCTAACTACTGAACTAGGGAGGTCACTAGGGGTGAAAATGTGTACAAATCTCTACCACTCAAACAGAGAGCGTCTCCTTCCCAAACCCCAATGGTTCTAATCAGCCCCCCGCCCACAGGAGTAGCCCAATTCACTCACAACTTGCTACAAAAATCGCTCATGAAAAAATATATAATCTCCTACATTCCATTTTCCACCTTCACATCTGTCTCCTTCTCTAATAATCATAAAGTGCTATATATTTCATCTCGCACTTTACTTCCGGATGGTTCGTTTTGCACCTTCTTTGCCACATCCGTCACGGGACAGAAACAAGCCCTGCCGTGCTCTATGGAAAACAGCCCAAAAGCGCGCCCAAATGAGCCCAAAATCGCTTACACACAAAGCAGACCTGGCACCCCATTTCAACGTCACAGCAACATGCAGCCAATCAGCGTCGACGGCAACGCAGCCTACGCCAATCATGTGTGAGAGATCTACAAGCTATGGGGCAGAGACGCCGTGTGCCATGCACCGTATCTTAGCAACAACGAAAGCGCTCACTCTCATTGGTCGTGTCACGCTAAGAGCAGTTCCCAGACAATGGCATCTCAGAGAGCTTGCTGTAGTGTTTATATATATGGCTGTAGCCATCTGAGACGAGTCAGTCGCAGCGACGACGGACAGGGCGCTGTGATAGTTGGCATGTAGCTAACGCTAACGTGGTTGTCATGCCTGCAGTGGCTGTGCAATCACTTTGTCAACAATGCACGTTCGTGCGGTAACTGTTATTATTGCTGCTCCGTTAGTCCATTGTAGATGGTGTATGTTGTGTGTGTCTTCTGGTGTAGCTCCACAGCAACTCCACTAACTAACGTAATGGCAGGACCGCCCCGTGCAACGCACGTTTAGGCTGCATTATGGTCATGTAGTAATTTCAGATCATTTCGGTCCGATTAGGGCAGTGGCAGCGGCTCATATTTGAACTGGGGACCCCCCCAAATTTGTTTTGACTCCGTTCCACAAGTCAATATTGTGAAAATAGCATATCTACAAGCTCACAACGCCTCACGTTGAGAGGCGTTGTAAGCTTGTAGATCGGCTATTTTCAACATGTTTGCCTCTTTCTTAAATTATTTGTATATATTATAATCTTATATTATCTGGCCAATGTTTTATAGTATAGTTTGTTGACTACTTTTGTTGCAGTAATGGTCTTTTCCTTTACTTTAGCTTTTTTATTATCTCCGCCAGGCCGAAAGGGATGGCGCGAGAGTATGTCTCACCCCCTGTCCGTCCGACGGTCTGTGGATAGCTAATCTCCCGCATCGTTGCCTTGATCGCAGCGCAACTGTGCACACACACTCCCTGGATGCCTATTCAGAACCTCTGCCCCATTTCTTTCACATGGCCCTGTTATAGTGCCACCAGGAGGCCGCTTTTTGCAAAACACATTTTCTCACAGTACTGCTACATATTTTGTCCTAACATCACGCAAATCGATACACAGTATCTCTATAGTCATTAAAAAATACACGGTCTTTCAGATTTTTCATTTTCCATCCTGATTGACTAAAAATGCCTTCCAAAGTTTCCAGGACTGCTCCGTTTTGACCAAAATGCCTCAAATTATGAACACAGCATGCACTTTCCGTGCAACTTTGCACCCACATTCCCACTATGCCGAGCAAGAAATTCCACTTCAGATTTTTCTAATCAGCCTCATGCTGGCGCTATAACAGTCCGATTTGTGTTTTTACCTATACCTGCACCAATCTGTGTCAAACTTTGTATGTGCACTCTCTAGAGGTCAAGGAAAAACCTTTCCCCTGCATTTCTCACATCTACCTTTTATAGCTCCACCAGGAGGCAGCCTTATGTACAACATATTTCTTTACATTACTCCTTCCGATTTTATCTACATTTCACGCAAATCGGTACACATGATCTCTATAGTCATGTGATCACGACGGATCTGTTTAATCTTTCATATTCCATCCCGATTGGCTAAGATTCACATCTAAAGTTTGCACAAAATGCCACAAATCATGAATGCAGCGTCCGATTGTGGTCAACTTTGCACGCACATTCACACTATGTTGAGGAACAAGTGCTACCATTTTAACATTGGCCTGTGGGGGGTCCCCACCGACTCTACCTGGCCCTTAGGTGGGCCCCACCTAGGCAATTCTATGTGGGGCCGAGGTGGGTCTTAACTGCCATGCCCATGCGGGCTAGAAGTCGCTTCTACCTGGCCCTTAGGTGGGCCCCAACTAGCCACGTTTATGTGGGACCAAGGCGGGTCCTAACTGGCTTTGCCCATGCAGGCTTTAACTGGGTTCTACCTGGGCCCTAGGTGTACCCTAACCAACCAGCGTGCAGTGCCCATCGCTCCAAATGTTGTGACGTCAGGGCTCTCAATACTGCACATTGGTGGAGGAGGAGGGCCCGCAGGGCGCCCGCACACATCGCTGAACCAATGGTAGCCCACGGATGTTTTCTCTGGAGATTTAAAATCTGCCCCTCTATGCCACATATCATCCGCGCTACAGGGTCTTCACTGACCGAGCCACGGCCCCACTGGCCCTCATGACGCTATGCCACTTACAGTGGGTGATCATTGACTTTGTCGTTTTTTTTCATTCTTCTCATGCGTTTCATGCAGGGCATGTATGATTTCCACGCTGTGCCACTAGGGGCAGCAGCGGTCTACTGCCTACAGCTGCCTACAGCCCACAGCAGACAGCAAGAATATATTTGTTACTAGTATACTGTATATCCTCTCCAAACTGTACATACATTACTTTACACTTTTGTATTATGTTTTGACACTTGCTTTGGAAAATGTAAACGTATGTTTTATCATGCCAATAGCTCATTTGAATAGCAAAATTGTTTGTTTTGGGGTTTTTAGGCACTGTTTTTCCTAGAAAGACAGAGAAAGATCCTGTCTGTTGCTTACAGTACAAGATGTGACATTTATATTAAGCAAAATATTAAGCAAATAAAGTTAGATAGCATGATGCTGAGCTTAACATTAGTTTAATTTTAACGTCTTAATTGATAAAACGAGACGGGAAAATAAACGTATTTTTTCTCTTGCCAATAGCTCATTTGAATTGACAAATTGTATTTCTGTGGTGGTGGTTCAGTGGCACTATATATATATATATATATATATTTAATATATACTGGGGTCATACGTTCTGTGCTTTCTGTGTGTGCACTTATGCCGTGTGTCTCTTTCTTTGAGCGGGGGGGGGTCTATCAAGGCAGGCTATTTGTTCAGATGCAATTTCAGCGTGGCTATTAAATAGGCAAAAAAATCTGATCTACAAGCCCACAAAGAGTCGCGATGCAACTCTATCTTCTAACATTTTAGTCTATTTTTGGCAGAGAGAGAGAGAGAGAGAGAGAGAGAGAGAGAGAGAGAGAGAGAGAGACACACAGAGAGAGAGAGAGAGAGAGAGAGAGAGAAATTAATATAATATAGGCCTACTATATATACTTTACTCGTAACAGAGTAGGCTACTTCTACATTGCAGTATTGATATTTTTACTTAAGTAAACTGCAAACCAAAAAACTCTTCAACGACATGTGCTCCTTGTCCAGTCTATTCATCGCTAAACCGGTTATGTTAATTATCTCTCTCTCTCTATACAAAGACAAAGTCTCTTTTATCCAGATGCGCTCTCTCTCTCTGTCTCTCTGTACAAAGACAAGGTCTCTCTCTGAGAGAGAGAGAGAGAGAGAGAGAGAGAGAGAGAGAGAGAGAGAGAGAGAGAGAGATGCATCAAAGTAGGGGTTCTCAATCTTTTTCAGGCCATGACCCCCCAAAATAACCATATTGGGGACCCCCATTTTGCGTGTGCGGCTTTCATCATCAATTTAAAAATAAAGATGATCGGATCATCTGTGAAGCATTTTCATATACGCTGCTGTCTCGTTAAAACCAGCTGCGGGGGAATATTATCCAACACATCACCACGGTTAACGCTACGTTCATGTTTACTGCATTACATTTGTAACAACAGCATAATATTGGGTTGTGCAGGTGAGATTTCGAAAAATCTTCAGTGAATGCTTTTAGGGACTATGCCTAGGCCTACATAGAATGTGGAGGGAGAAGGGTACCAGCTGCACTTGTACCCCTTATTAACTGTAATATGCTCATTCCATGCAGCTCGGCAGAATGCGTGTGCGGCTTTAGTTTGATGAACATTGAACCTCATAATAACATCACTCCGTTCGCGACTACATACAGAACGTGTGTCGGCTCTGATGTTTATTAGACATATGGACCTCCGCTCAGGTCCTGGAATCCAGAGCCTTATGTCAAGACTTGGCTGCGAGCACATCGCACGGCAGAAAGTACAAAAACCAAAGTGGCACAGCCTGTCATGTCAGATAACCCCGACCCACTTTGGCAGTTTTTATAAGACAGGGGTTATTGGCGTCTTTTTGGTTTGTTTTATTTTATTTCCTCGTTTATACTTATTTCCTCCTCAATATTGTTTAAGAATTAATGTGCTATCCATGACATGCTGTCACCAGTTTACCAGTTCACTGTCTGTTATTTAATGATGATCGAATATTGGCTAAATGTTTACAATTTCTTCTGTCCAAACAATGAAAAGCACTAAGAAAAGGCAAGTGAGTCTCTCTTTAATTAAGCATGATGAGCCATGTGTTTTCCACAAAACAATTGAATATCATTGAATATAATTGCACCCTTGTCATACTACTATGTTATTAGCTTTCAGTAGGCCACCACAGGCACAGACAGTGCGTTTTAGCGCAGCGCGGCCTGGCGCAGCGCGGCGGAGTGGTTGCGTGCGGGGGGTCGGGGGGCTTTCGTGGGAGGGGGGACGGGTGGATCAGAGCTTAACCCTAAAACCGAAATAAAGTAACAAAAAAAAAACTCCAATCCGCTCAAGAACCTTGCTCCCCCACTTCCAAAATTAGCACTAGCCTACAACACTGGCCCAGTCTCTTGCCAAACCGGTTATGTTAATGATTATTCCAAATAAGCCAAGTGAGGAACTCTGCTATCAGGTTCCCCCTCCCCCCTACAGTACCTCTGTAGGCCTATCTCTTCTATCAAAGTATTTGTTCAGATACAAATTCAGAGCGGCCAATTTTGATATTTTTAATGCGCCTACATGAAGTTAGAGGGATGGGCAGAAATGGTGTAGGCCAGTGGTTTTCAACCTTATTCCCATCAAGGACCCCCAAATTGACACATATTAGCCCAGGGACCCCCATTTGAAAAGATATGCCAGGGACTCAACCATTTAGATTTCTTGGGCGTCCCAATCTACACTGTATCATCATCATCATCAGTGTTCATTTAACTCTGAGAGTGTACAAATGGAACCAAATGGACCCTGACAGGTCCATTTGGTTCCATTTGTACATTAAGAGTTACAGACACATAAGGGTCAATTTGGTTGCTAACTATTAATTTGGCTGGGGACCCCCTGGAACCCCCTCAAGGACCACTGGTGGTCCCCGGACCACTGGTTGAAAACCTCTGGTGTAGGCTATTTTCAACTGTTAATGGGTGTTTCTTTCTTCACAAATTAATTCTACTTTGTTGTACAACAGTGTCCCATAAAAGTAGCGAAAATAGCCGATCTACAAGCTCACAAAGTGTTGCATCATGATTTGAATTCCGACTGAAAACGCCACCCTTGCGTCTCCGTGTGTACAACCAAATACGCATCTTTCCTGCACCGATGACGCTTGGGGCTTTTACAGCGCTGCTCCTACACTACCACCGTCAGCAACAAGTGGACATGGAGTAAATGTACTTAGTTACTTTCACGTGCATATAAATGAGCCACGCGGTCTTATAAGAATGAAAACAAACGCCTCGCTGTTGGCCATGGATCACATGACGGTCGTCTGTTACGGTCATGGATGAACTCAAAATGTTACTTGAGTTCAATCAAAGTAAAAGTGCAAAAGTATTGGCAAATAAATGTTTGATAATAGCTGATCTACAAGCTCACAATGCGTCGCAATGCATTGTGAGCTTGTAGATCGGCCATTTTCAAATAGACTATATGAAATAGGGCAAATAATGTATGTTTTATAATGTCATGATTTATATCTGCAAAGTAACTAGTAACTAAAGCGTTCAAATAATGGTAGTGGAGTAAAAGTACAATATTTTCCTCTGAGATGTAGTGGAGTAGAAGTAAAAGTAAAAATAGCAGATCAGCATGCTTTTAGCGTGAGATTCGAACCCGGGTCGTAAAATCGCCGGACATCAGTTTTAACCGCTACACTAACTGGACTATTTCATTTATAGAGGAAAGAGGTAGAATCCTACTATACAGAAATTGATGCGAGAAAAAAACAACATATAAGACGTCTGTCTGTCTGTCTGTCTCTCCACGGACTTTTGAGACAGACAGACAGACAGACAGACAGACAGACAGACAGACAGACAGACAGACAGAAACCAATGTGTGTCTGAACATTTCTAAAATGACAGAGATGCGTTCCTGACTGCCCGACGCTGAACAGAAAACCCAATTTAAACGCTCTAAGCACACGTAATTATTGCTAGTTATTATTATTATTATTAATAATAATATAAGACATCTATCTGTCTGTCTGTCTGTCTGTCTGTCTGTCTGTCTGTCTGTCTGTCTGTCTGGCTGTCTGTCTGTCTGGCTGTCTGTCTGTCTGTCTGTCTGTCTGTCTGTCACAAAAAAAGTGACTCCAAAGCGGCACCTTGTGGTAGTATTTGGAACTTAAATTTACTGCAAAGCGGGTGAGGCAAATGAGTGAAGTGATACTCTTATGAAAAGCGACAAAGTCAATGGTCACCCACTGTATATGCGCTGCCACGTGGCCGCGGGCGCTACGTGGGCGTGGCGGCGGGCTAGACGCGAGGCCCTGCGTAGCAGGGCCGAGCTTCTAGTCTTTACAAATGTCTTCTAAAATCCTAACAGTTTTCTGAAAAATGTGTTTGTTGCTATAATGTTAAAGTTAAAAATGTTGTTTCAAAAAAACATATGTATTCAAAGATTTGCACAAATGTTCAAGATTTTTGAAAAATAGCAGATCTACAAGCTCGTAGCGCGGCACTCGTGCCGCGCTATGAGCTTGTAGATCTACTATTTTTGAATAGCCAAAGTATAAATGAATGGCATCTGTGTAATCTGAAATGACACAGATGCGTTACGCAGCCAAAAACAAAAGGAGATAATGAAAAAATGTAAAAGTCAAGTTCATATAATCAAAAGTTAAAAGCATGATGTTTCCCATATGATCCCTTTGAGACATCTGATGAAAGTTATATGGGAACGAATCATCCTTCTTGTCATTTTGATTCAATAATCTTTAAATGTTTTATATAAAGACGGGGGGAAAAAGAGCGCGTGGCGCCTCGTTCCTATAAAATCTTGGAGGGGAAAAGGAAAATAGTCTGTCAACAAACTATCACCACGGTCTACAAAAAAAGCACTTGGACCATAAACACACCTGTGAAGCAGATTTGTGACCAACAGTAATAACAGCCTGTGGCGTTACTGGGGAAGATCCCAGTTCTGAAATGTGTGTATGACTATGATGACAGCATTGTGTTGCTGAAAAATAGTATGCATGCCTAGCCTGGAAACCAGACGAACCTACCAGGGGGGAAAAAAAGAAATTGTCTGGCCATGCCAGGCTAATAATGCATGCCGACCAAGACCCTCGAAAAAGTAAAGAAAAAAGCACCCTACCTGACACTTTCCCGCCACACACACAGACGTCTCATTCTGTCCACATGGAGTCCCGTCGATCACTCTGTCTGCCTGTCGAACGTAGAACCTGAAGCCGATGGCCCTACAGTTCAGCTCACAGTGCTGGTCCCCAGGAACTGTAGACAACAACAACCAACACATAGTAGAAAAGGATGACTTCAAGTGCACATAAAGACTCGTCTAACCCATTCACAGAGTGCCGCGCTATGAGCTTGTAGATCTGCTATTTTTGAAAAATCGAGATTTTTTTTTTGCAAATCTTTGAATATATAATATATTTTTTAAAGCGAACATTTGTAACTCAAATCTTTGCTTCTGGGGGGTCTCTGGAACAAAACATTTTCAGATGGGGGTCCGCGGCCAAATACATATAATTTTGGGGGTCTTTGACATGAAAAGGTCTGAGAACCACTGAAACATAAGTTTTTCAGAAACCTGTTAAGATTTAGAAGATATTTGTAGAATCCCCAGAAGCAAGGATTTGAGTTACAAATGTAAAAAAATATATATATATTTTTTTTCAAACTAAATATTTGCAAAAATGTGCAGATCTACAAGCTAGAATGCAAATCTACAAGCTCATGAGCTAGGAGCTTGTAAATCTTCTATTTTTGAATAACCAAAGAAATAAAAAAATGACACAGATGCGTTCCCGGTCTTAAAGGACAACTTTGGTTTTTTACAACCAAGGTTTATATTTTAGCTTGTAATTAAAGTAAATAAATGATGAGTGTCATTTTTTTTCATTTACTGCTTTCTATAGTTTTAGCATTTTTTGAGATATTTTTTACAGTGGGCGGGGGCATTCTGTCCGGTGGCTAAATATGCCTTTTTTACACAATAAAAAAGGTCCGGCTGTCTGAGATGGCCAGATGTGAGTTATTGGGGGCTAGAAGAGCTACTGTAAATAATAATAAAGAAAACGCCGGGTTAATGTGTTAAAAAAATACATAGGGATGTCCGATATTATCGGCCTCCCGATATTATCGGCCGATATTATTACTGTATATGGTGTGTGTGATATGAAATTTGAGCTTACCCTAATCACAATAATCCCCGCATATATCGGTATCGGTTGATATCGGTATCGGTAATTAAGAGTTGGACAATATCGGTATATCGGTTATCGGTAAAAAAGCCAATATCGGACAACCCTAAAAATACATATTTAGCCACCGGACAGAATGCCCCCGCCCACTGTAAAAACACTGTAAAAACGATTGTGAAAATTGCTAAAACTATAGAAAGCAGTAAATTTAAATGTTTTAACACTCATCTTTTATTTACTTTAATTACAATCTAAAACATAAACATTGGTTGTAAAAAACCAAAGTTGTCCTTTAACACTTCCACCGCCAGAGGTTAATCTCATAATGTACTCACCAGTGCCAAGGTTTTATTGTTGTTTTTTGTTTTTTTCACTTCGCCATAGACCCCGTTAAAATCCTTAAGAATGCACGATGAACTGTTTGTAAACATCGTGCAGATGTCCCTGTGTCTACCAGTGAATACCACGTGTCAAACGGGGCATCCATGTTGTAGTTAGAACGGTTTATGTTAAACAGTGATGACCGAGGAGAAAAAACTACAAGGAAGAAAATGGAGTTTTAGTGTGCGCTTTAGAATGGAGGCCGACGGGATCGGCAAAACCGGATCGGAAATAGTTCCGTTTCCGGTGGTGTTACACTGAAATGGTCCGTGTCGCTAATTGAAAAAAATTAAATAAAAATCGAAAAAAAGGAAAAAGCACCCGGACCGTAGGGCTACGCTCTCGGCGCTTAACAGTTGGATTTAATGGACCGTAGGACTACGCTCTTGGCGGTTAATGTGTTAATGGGCTGAAGGCCTTACATATGTTCACATCAGAGTGTCTGATGATTGTTCCATTGTTGAGTTAGAAACTTTTTAGACAATGTTTTTGTATACTTTGTTAAGTATTGCCCACGTACATGTGGCCTTATGTGTTTACACTACTAGCACTGCCTGTCTGTTGTTGTTTGAACCCTGAGAGGAGTTCACCCAAACACGCAGATGGGCGATCAAAGTGGATGACCAGGCACAACACCCCCTGTAAAGGCGCAAATAATGGCTTTTATGTGAGGTATAGGTCAGACCCATTTTGTTGCTGGTTTGCACTGATGTTATGGCCAAAAGAACTATTTAGACCCCTATTTGTGACCTTTGACCTTGACCCAACCAACCCCAAAATCTAATCAGGTAATCTATTCTAGGGACTGATTGCCCAACTTTGCGGAAACTTTCAGGTCATCCGGTGAAGCCATTTTTCCCATTGAAAATCGGCAGGGTTCCAAAGCTTTGTGGGTCGAGGGGGTCAATGGTCCAAATGACACACATATTCCACAGAGACATGTTTTCCCAAATAGGAAGTCACAATGGTCTTTCATTTGGTTTGTATTGTCTTTTTTTTTTGTTAATGGTACAACAAGATACCAGGGTTGTGGCTCTTTCAACTTTGGGGGGTGGGAGGGGTAACGTACACTGTTTTTGTATGCTTTTGTCTCATTGGCCAGTATGTGAGTTGGACAATACCAATAAAGAAACCTTGAACAATGGCCTTTCATCTGGCAACATGACATGTGAACTTGAGAGGTCAAACTCATCGCCAAAGTGGATCAATTCCCCCCAAAAAAGCCAGAGGTCGCCCTGTGTGTTTGGTCTGTTTAAGTAGGGGGGAGGTGACTCATTCATGTTAACAATGAAACAATGCCTACATGAGCTGCTTTGATGGTTTGGATATTTAAAGCTCCAAACCGTAATTCACCTGGCAACTCATACTGTCAGCAGCAGTGGTGTAAAGTAACTAAGTCATTTACTCAAGTACTGTACTTAAATAAAATTTTGAGGTACTTTTACTTTACCAGAGTATTTCCAAATTTCAATACTTTTGCTTTTACTCCACTACATCTCTGAGGCGAATGTTGTGCTTTTACTCCACTACAATTATTTGAAAACTTTAGTTACTAGTTACTTTGCAGATATAAATAACTATATCATAAAACATACATTAACCACTTTAGCCCTATTTTAAACATAGGCTATTCGAAAATAGCCGATCTACAAGCTTACAATGCGTCGCGTTCCATCACATTCAAGGGCTTTTGGAGAGAAATGAGACAGACTCCATAGAGCACTGCAAAGTGTGTATATGTGTCTGTGTCCAGCTGATGCTCGTTGACGCTCGTTAATGTTATATACATCAAGGCAATTATGTTTTTGCACTCATTTTCGGTTTCGGACAAGAATGTTCCTTTTGGTCCTTAAAAAACGCCGCTTATCGATTAATGAATCGATTATTTGCATCCCTAGACACAGAGTGACATTGACTAACATCATAAGCCCTATTTTATACTTTATATACCATTATCCTATAATGACATGCAGGCCCAAAATAGGGATGCCAGGTTGTGAGTGGTTAACTGGATGGACTCGAGGCAGGCTGCCCGCCCCTGGTAATTTCAAAGTCTGGGGTTAAAGGGTTAAAGGTCACTGGGCCCCTCCCCCGCCAGGCCCCCTGCTGGGCCCTGCAACACCCTGCTGTCTGTGTCATCAGTGATTCATCAGTGACTCATCAGCCTCATCCTTGAAATCATGTCTTAAAAGCATTTGTATACATACAAACATTTACACAGCTTTGTTTTGCCTATTGTGTAATAGTCAATTCATCTGCTTTTGAACCCTGTTTAACCATAATATGGTTAAACAGGGTTCAAAAGCAGATGAACTGGCAGATGATAAGACATATTATGTCTTATATCATCTGTAAAGCCTTAGTAACTCTGTGCAGATGAGTCTATAGAAACGGGATAACCAAGAACGCAAAGCTCTCATTATGTATGTCCTTCGTCCTCGAAACTTCATCGCTGGTAAAGATAAGGTTTCCCTCGTTTTCCTGTATTTCATTTGTCTTATACATTTAGATGGGCTACATTTTATTATTGTGTACATGTACTGTGTGGTATCGTATATCGTATGTCGTGGTATACCTTTCTGCAAATATAATTTCACGTTTGGGACAATACATTCGTGACTCTGTACAGTTCAAATCCATGTTTTTTTCTAAAAGAAATTATCCCACGATTTGTGTTACCCATTTTTTCACCCAGTGCCAATTGCCTAAGCTGTAATCCTGGGCGCTACTCTCCCTCTGCCAGCCTGGGGAAAGCCCCGAACTGAGCTCATGCCTCCTTCAATGCATGAGGAGTGAGCAGGCCGCTTCTTATCACCTGACAGGGGGGGAGTTTCCCCGGTAGGACGTAGCGCGTGGAAGGAACACGTTATTCCAACCATTTCCTTTCCCCTCCATCAGGCGCCCCGGCTGACCAAGGGGAGGCAGTATAGAGACCAGGATTACTGCATGTTTTTTTGTGAGGGTACCTACCCTAGGGGACACGGGGAGAACATAACTCCACACAGAAAGGCCCTTTCACCAACCCCACCTGGGTAATGGGGCACTGAAGACGGGGAGGAGAGAACACGCCCCCAGCGCCCACAGCGTCCCCGGCGGGAGTCAAACCCAGGACCTTCTAGCTGTGAGGTGACAGCGCTACCGACTGTACCACCGTGCCAAATCCATGTTGAAGAGACATTCATGGAGCCGGTTGGTTTTCCTACCTTCATTGAAGGGCTCCCATTCATAGACTCGGCCCATGAACGGCTGGCTGTTGTAGGAAGAACACTGTACGGCCCGGATGGGTCTGCTGGACGGAGGACAGGCCTGAGGATGGAAAAGAAAGACGCGCGCACGCACGCACGCACGCACGCACGCACGCACGCACACACACACACACACACACACACACACACACACACACACACACACACACACACACACACACACACACACACACACACACACACACACACACACACACACACACACACACACACACACACACACACACACACACACACACACACACACACACACACACACACACACACACAGGAATGAGCACAGAGAAGCAATAACCTGTGGGTGGAAACCTTGTACGTCCAAAACTGCTATTTTTTTCAGGACATGACACAATTAGCTGTACATATTTTTCTTTTTGATTTTCTAACTGTTTATATGATGTTTTGCATAGTATTGTATACTGTATCTGTCTGTCATTCAATGTTTCGATGAATTGAGTACAAAGGACCCCAATGGAAACAAGTCATGGGTCTTAGCAGACCTTGTATTGAACTGTACTTTCCTGTGCTTTTTTTGTTTTTTGCAAACTGCTAATAAAGTATTAAATCAATTAATCAATCAAAGCTTGTGTTCAAATGCATCCAATGTAGTTATTATTTAGTCACAAGCTCTTGTTAATACTTTCCATTGGTTCAACATTTATAAAAACCCACACTCACACTTAAACCACTTTCACCTATTTCCGTTACTTTCGCATGACGATCTCATACAAACTAAGTAGGGCAATCATTTATGAAAAACAAAAACATAAAATATAGTTACAAGGTTTCTGCCCGACAGCAACGATACACTATATACTGTATATACACTGAGAGACAATAAAAAAAAGATCCAGCACTACTACAGATAGCTTGTCTATAACTATACACCTGGATCACATTTCATAATGCCATGCCCCATTGACTGACTGTCTGCTTTAACCCATTAAGACCCAGGAACGCATATACTGTGTCATTTTAGATCTTTAGCTATAACCATTATTTTGTACTTTAGGCTTTTCATAAATAGCAGATATACAGGTGCCGTGCTACAAGCTTGTAGATCTGCTATTTTTGCTAAATCTTGAACATTTTGTGCAAATCTTTGAACATTTTTAACTAAAATCTTTGCTTCTGGAGGTCCTTGCAACAAAATATTGTACAAATGTTCGCTTTTAAAAATATACATATTCTAAAATGTGCACACATTTTCACGATTTTTTTCAAAAATAGCAGATCTACAAGCTCATAGCGCGGCACTCGGTGCCGCGCTATGAGCTTGTATATCTGCTATTTTTTGAATAGCCAAAGCAATCTGAAAATGACACAGATACTTTCCCGGTCTAAATGGCTTAACCTCGTTGGATACTTTTCCCTTTTTTCTCCCTCATGGTTGTAGTCCAGCCAAGACCAGATTCTGTGGAGCTCGATTCCACTATTTATGATGACAGGCCAATAAAAGACCTTCATCCAAATCCATGCTCTGTCTAAAAAAGGTCCCCCAGCCAACATTACTTTGTCTTCAGTCTCTATCTATTACATAACCGTGATGATAATGTGTTGGGGAAGCGTTGCTAATTTAAAGGGATAGTTCGGCCCAAAAATAACTTTTTTTTCCTATTGATTAGTCAGCCCATGGAGACTTGATTTCATGGATATTTTTTAGTTTTTGTCGCATTCCTAAGCCAATAATTTTATGACCAGTGGACCGGTAGGCAGCGGTTCCGGTAGGAAACTCTTTGTGTGTCCTACCGGAACCGCTCATCAAATTATTGGCTTAGGAATGTGAAAAAAATAATAATAATCCACAAATTGAAGTCTCCATTGGGTGAGTTAGATAGAAAACAAAGTACTTTTGGGGGTGATCTATCCCTTTAAGTGTTACGCGTATTTCTTGCCAAGAACATTTTTTACACATACCCGGAATGTGTCCTCTGCATATAACCCATCCTAACAAGTAGGCAGCTGTTCTCAAGCCATCGGTTTGATGACTTAAATATAAAACACACACATACCCATGTCATAACATAACCCCATGTCAGTACCTGCCTGCTCAGGACAGCTAACTCAGTAGCAATGCAATACCAATCTGTCAATGTGAATTCAGAATCCTTTTACTGTACATTTTTTTTGCGTTAAGTTGCGTGCGTTGGCGAGGGTCTTACATCGATGTTGCAGATCTTGTACTGGACGGGCTCCCCCGCACAGGAGGAGCTGGGCAGAGGATTGTACGGTCTCTCAGAGTGCTGCTGCTGCTGAGCTCCAGACGGCTGCTGTTGGCCGCCGCCCGTGTACAGATCCTGGTGCTGCTGGGTCTGATGGGGCTGGAGGGCCGAGCCCGGCTGGTAGAGAGAGGCCCAGACCGGGTTGGGTTTGGTCTGGGACGCTCTGCCGGGGGGCTGTTGCTGGTAGTGGGGCCTGCCGTAGTAAGCGGGGTTGTTGTTAGAGACTTGTTCCCGGTTGTGTGACCTGTGAGTAGGGGTGTGTGGGGAAAAAACAATCAATTCATACTCGTATTACTCACGATTCTTATGTTGGACGAATCAGAATCGATTCTCATTTTCCAAAAATCTTTTTTTTTTATGAGAAATGAGACCATGTTGTCTTGGATTTACCTTTGTGTGTTTACATTATTATCAGTTGATAAAACCTTTCCAATTATAAAAGCTACATAAATGTGCTCTGCTTTCATGCCAGCAGACTGGAGTAGATCCTGAAATCCTATGTTTTGAATCGAGAATCGTTTTGAATAGAGAAAAAATAATCGATTTAGTCGAAAAAGGTTTTTTAAAGGACAACTTTGTTTTTTTACAACCAATGTTTATGTTTTAGATTGTAATTAAAGTAAATAAAAGATGAGTGTTAAAAATTTCAAATTTACTGCTTTCTATAGTTTTAGCAATTTTCACAATCTTTTTTACAGTGTTTTCACAGTGGGCGGGGGCATTCTGTCCGGTGGCTAAATATGTCTTTTTTTAACACATTAACCCGGCGTTTTCTTTATTATTATTTACAGTAGCTCTTCTAGCCCCCAATAACTCACATCTGGCCATCTCAGACAGCAGGACCTTTTTTATTGTGTAAAAAAGGCATATTTAGCCACCGGACAGAATGCCCCCGCCCACTGTAAAAAATATCGCAAAAAATGCTAAAACTATAGAAAGCAGTAAATGAAAAAAAAATTACACTCATCATTTATTTACTTTAATTACAAGCTAAAATATAAACCTTGGTTGTAAAAAAACAAAGTTGTCCTTTAAATCGAGAATCGTTTGTTTTGAAAAAAAAAAAAAAAAAATCGACGAAAATCGTCAAAAAATCTGAATCGTGACCCCAAGAATCGGAAATCGAATCGTGAGATACAGTAGCAGACGATTCACAGCCCTACCTGTGAGCACCGTGGTGGGCTCTGGAAGTGGTGTGTTGGTGGTGCTGGTGGTAGCGATCGGCCGCCGGGGAACGCTTCTGTCGGTGGGAAGTCGCCGCCGCAGTGCCGGGGCTCTGCTGCTGGCCCGTGTCCGTCTGCAGCGGAGCCACGTAAGGCATCCTCCCGTAGCCGTACCGGCCCGGGGTGATGTGGCTCACCCTCCTGAAAGACATGAAGACACACACCAATGAAACACAGCGGGAACGCAAGCCGAGGGAAGATGGGACGACTTCCTGATGGGAGGGGTGAAGGGGGGGGGGGGGGGGGTCATTGATAACTGGGGCGGACGATGAAGGTCACATTCCCCAAATTAAAGAAGAAGGAAGTCCGCACACTGTTCTCAAGCTCCAAGAAACTCACTTTTTATTTTTGCAACGTTTCGACCATCTAGGTCTTCATCAGGCAAATATTGACACAATCTTCTCTTTGAAATTCCCCAAATTGACAGGGAAAGTCGGAACGAAGATAGCTTCAACTGAACACATCACGAGTTTACAGGTGTAAAAGAAAACGATCTTAGCTCCCCTCCCTCAGCACTGTCGATGTGTGAAGGCTCTGTAATACCAAGTCACTTTAACACAGCCACTAAGTGGCAGTAGAACAATTAGAACATAATGGTTGCATTGGGACAAGCTCTCGGGTCCAGTATGAACGCGTGTGTAACTTTATATAAGTGTGAAGCAAGGCGCTGATGAAAAGGAAAAAAACGCACCTGTGCTGCCCAGTGAACTTTTCCTGGGAAAACAAATTAAAAGCAAAGAGCCCTTCAGCTAAACGTCATCTCTTGACTGAAGCAAACATTAAGGGCGGACCATGGGGAACGGACCCCTCCTTTAAATGCACACGACTCCTCGAGAAGAGAAGCACTCGGACCTTGGCGTTGGCGGCACAACGCTGGGAGCCTTTGTTGTTATTTTGGCCGCTTGAAACGTATTCCCCGCAACCTCCCATTACTCAGCTGTCAAAGCTGTTTGTTTAAGGGGCTTCTTAGCTAAAGCGCACAGGAAGCAAAGCGGCAGACCTGCCAAGCTGCCAGCCGAGCCATTGACTCCGTCTATGAAAGAGTGGGTTTCCACTGGAGGGCAGTCAAATAGCCCACAGAGAGGTTCTCCCCAGGCACTTTCAAAGTCACTTTTTAGTAGAGACGACTACTCAGCATGCAGCACAGTTGCAGAGGCCGCTCTACAGAGTTCTCAGATTCAAACCCAGATGGGGGTTTGAATCTGGGGCGTGTAAGATATTGCAAAAATGTCAACATTGTGACTGTGAGATCAATTAAGATAATTAGATTTGGAGCTTGAAAAAATATATACACTATGTAGCAAAGGGGTTGGTGTGGTTTTGTGATACTACTGTATGCTACAACCTGTTGAAAGTTGAAATGGAACATTTTCCTTTAAGCAATCAATCTAATGACAATGTTTGCACTTTTGCATACGATCAAATGCGACTCAATCTGACACGCAACTTCATCGAAGTGTCTTGATCAAGGTCACATCTGTGTGTCATTTTAAGATTTCTTTGGCTATTCGAAAATAGCAGATCTACAAGCTCATAGCGTGGCACAGAGTGCCGCGCTATGAGCTTGTAGATCTGCTATTTTTGAAAAATCGTGAAAATGGGTGCAAATCTCTGAATATATATATTTTAAAGCAAACAATTGTAAAATATTTTTGTTCCAGGGACCCCCAGAAGCAAAGATTTGAGTTACAAATGTTCGCTTTAAAAATATATATTAAAAGATTTGCACAAATGTTCACGATTTCACTCTGTGGCACACTATGAGCTTGTATATCTGCTATTTCTGAATAGCCAAAGAAATCTAAAATGACAGAGATGCGTTCCCGGATTGAATGGGTTAAAAAATGCGAGAGTATTACTCATTAAAGGAGTAGTTCACCCCAAAACTGACCTATTTTCTATCAATTACACACACCATGAAGCCTTAAATTCATGGCGATGTTTTAGTTTTTGTCGCATTCCTAAGCCAATAGTTTCAAGACCGTGTGTATTTCCGGTAGGAGACAGAAAGAGTCTCCTTTGTGTCTCCTACCGGATACATTAGCCTGTAGGGGACGGTAATCAAATTATTGGCTTAGGAATGCGACAAAAACAAAAAAAATCTCCATGAATTCAAGGCTTCATGGGGTGTGAAATTGATAGAAATAAGTCCTTTTTTAGAGTGAACTCCCTTAACCCATTAAGACCTTAAACGCATCTGCGCGTCATTTTTAGATTTGAGCTAAAAAGCATTATTTTGCACTTTGGCTATTCAAAAATAGCAGATCTACAAGCTCATAGCGCGGCACCGAGTGCCGCGCTACGAGCTTGTAGGTCTGCTATTTTTGAAAAATCAAGAAAATGTGTGCAAATCTTGAATATATATATATACTTTAAAGCGAACATTTTTAACTCAAACCTTTGCTTCTCGGGGTTCCTGGAACAACATATTTTGAGATGGGGGTCCGCGGCCAAATACATATAATGTTGGGGGTCCATGACATGAAAAAGTTTGAGAACCGCTGACATAGCAACATGAGTTTTTAACCCTTGCAGAATTGGAACCTCAGGCCTTAATGGGTGTGTGACTTAGTGTGACGTGGCAGTGCGGTACCAACCTGCGCCCCGCGGGCTGAGTCTCCCTCTCCCTCTGAGGAGGATTCCTCGTCTCTCCTCCACGACCGGCGCCGCTGCTGCCGTTGGAATACGAGGAATGATGACGGGTCATCGTGTCCCGGTGCAGAGGGACCGTATGGGTCACGTCCCCCCGGTGCAGAGGGACCGTAGGCCGCAGCGCTGACACCACGTGGTGGTGGCCCCCCCCCGGATGCTGCTGCTGCTGGGGGGGGTGCAGGCCTCCTCCTCCGGCCCCGGGCCTGGAGGAGGAGGAGGAGGAGGGGTAGTTGGACAGGGACGGCGCCGCGTACGCGGGCAGGCAGGGTCTGCTCTGCTCCTGCACGCCTCCTCCGCAGGTACGCGAGCAGGTCGTCCAGGGAGTCCAGGTGCCCCAGGAGCCCTGAACCCCTCCTCCTCCTCCTCCTCCTCCTCCTCCTCCATGCTGGGGCTCTGCTGCCCTCTGAGGAACCTGTGTGAGAGAGGACGACACCAGAAGCTCAGGGGTTAATAGGGGAAGTACACAGCACACACAGAAAATCGCAATTATTTTTTGCGTGATCCGTCATAATCGTTTCCACGTTGAAAATGTTTCAAATATATAAAAAAAAAAAGCAGAAATAGCTGATCTACAAGCTTACGGTCAATCATTTGTTTGTATATCTATTATTATTTGTCATATCTGCCCTGTAGATTCTTGATTACGAAGCCTAAAAGGCAAACAGAAATAAAATGTGTATTCATATATTCCAATGTTGAATGACAAACACACAATTAAATCGTTAATCGCAATTATTTCAGTGACAATTAATCGTCAACTTAAATGTGTAATCATGACAGCCCTGCACACAGAATGTGGAAATGCTACAGAGACAATGAGGGGGGGGGGGGTGGGGTATCAAGACCGGGTGGAAGAGCGCTCTCTCAGTGAGGCCCACCTTCCACTCCGCCTCAAGTCAGTGACCTCATCCCATCAACATGAGCCTCCTGGCCCCCCCTCACTGTTTATGAAACGGACCTCTGTTCATGCCTAGAAAGCTCCGATCTGGCTGATTAGTGGGTGTCTGCGAGTGGCCCGTCCCCCTATTGGCTACCTGCTGTTGACCCCATCCGTGTGCGTGTGCGTGTGTGTGTGTGTGTGTGTGTGCGTGTGCGTGTGTGCATCGGTTAAAGCAAAATAAAATCTCATGACTGAAACATTCTGTCAGGCCAAGTCCTAATGTGTGATTTGTGAAAGAGCACTTGAAGCTCAAAATGAGAGTGAATACCAAAAGAAGAATATTGCAGGTGGTTGGGCAATTTTTTTGGGGGGAGGGGGGGACGCTACAGTTGTGTTACTCATTCCACGAATGCACGATCCTTACAAGTTGTACCTCGTTGTAAAGGTGATCAATCAGGCTTGCCAATGATATAAAATACAACACCAATTGGTATTATTCAGACCGAAATAACATTTACATTTAATTACTTCAGGAGTTCATCTGAGACCATTAGAGTTTATGGAAAATCTATTGCAAGTTTGACCACTTCAAATCGTTACGGACCACTTCAAGTCTTTAATCTTAAAATAATTAATCACGCTTGTCGATCAGCTATTTAACAGGTTTCTGAAAAACGTATGTTGCTAAAATATCAGTGGTGCTCAAACCTTTTCATGTCAAGGACCCCCAAAATTACAGTATATGTATTTGGCCGCCGACCCCATCCCAAAATATTTAGTTCCAGTGACCCCCCAGAAGCAAAGATTTGAGTTACAAATGTTCGCTTTAAAAAATATATATTCCATGATTTTCATAAATTTTCACTATATATATTTTTTTCCCCAGATCTACAAGCTCATAGCGCGGCACTCTGTGCTGCGCTATGAGCTTGCATATCTGCTATTTTTGAATAGCCCAAAGTATAAAATAATGTTCCTGGACTGAATGGGTTAACAGCAACCACTGCTCTTTCTAGTCTGACGAGCCTGCCAAGCCCTGCAACCACCAGTCAACAGTGTGCCAGCCATGACGGGGGATATTTAACCCACGGAGCTGCGATGGAAATCCTGCTCTTTAAGAAGCACTTTGTCTCCATTCACCGTGACCTCCCCGCCGCTCCGCTAGCACATGGGGGACGTAGTAAAATGCTCAGCTTGCCTTGGACTTTAAGCGAATGGTAAGAGAATACGGAAGCACCGGGGAGGGAGGGAGGGAGGGAGGGGTGTGGAGTTAGTTGGCAGCTGGCATCTCCTTGCTGTCAGTGTCCGGCACTGAGCTATTCAGAGAGAGAGAGGCCTCAGACCGTCCTCACACACTCCTCCCTCTCTCTACACACTATCCTCCTCCTTTGTAACTCAACGCCACTGTCATCTCCCGGTGGGGTCAGTCCCGGGTCACACAGCTGGACCCCTGTGGTCTGTGGAAACCACAGACCTATAACCAAACCCCAACCTAGACCCACAAAGCTTAATCCATTAAGACCTGAGGCCAATTCTACATAATGTCTTCTAAATCCTAACTGTTTTTATTGAAAAAACGTATGTTACCCCCCAGAATTATTATGTATTTGGCCGTGGACCCCCATCTCAAAATATTAGAAGAAGCAAATGTTTGAGTTAAAAATGCACACATTTTCACGATTTAAAAAAACCCCGCAGATCTACAAGCTCATAGCGCGGCACTCTGTGCCACGCTATGAGCTTGTAGATCTGCTATTTTAAAATAGCCAAAGAAATCTAAATTGAGTCTGACACAGATGCTTTCCCGGTCTTGACGGATTAATCATCAGTGTTAATTTAACTCTGAAGGTGCAAATGTAACCAAATGGACCTGACGCCCAGGTCCATTCTGTTACATTTGTACACTCTGGGGAGTTACAAATGGATACATTAACAATTTAACTGTGCATTCTCTCTTCCAAGAAATAATGCCCCCCCCCCACCCAGCCCGGAACGCCCTGGCCCACAAATCACCCAGTACCAGTGTTGATTTCGTGACGAAAAATGTTCGTTGTCTACCTTTTTTCACTGACGAAAACTAATTAAAAACGAAATAAAAACTAAGCTATGGTGACTAAAACTAAGAGTAAATATACTGACAATTTTGTCAACAAATAAAAACTAGACTAAAATGTTAGTGAGGGACAAGTGGAGAAGAGATCCAGTAGAACTAAAAGACAAGTCATTTTATGTTCGGTTGCGCTCAGGTGTTGTGCTCTGAAAATAGCAGATCTACAAGCTCACAACGCGTCGCAGCGCGACGCGTTGTGAGCTTGTAGATTGGCTATTTTCAACATGCAACCAAGTGCAAAGTCAGCCATTACGACGCCATCAAGGCACGACTAAAATACATTTCAGTCGACTAAATTAACTGTAGATTTAGTCGACTATAATCTCATGATATCTAGTCGATTAAAACTAGACAAAAAATAAAACATTTCACATGACTAAAATATGACAAAATCAACACTGCGCAGTACCAACCGCCCAAAATGGCAGAGGACCGAGGTTCGGCCCCGTCAGTTAGATCCTTTCCGAGTAAATTCATCTTAGGCCATGATCGTTTCTGTGTCTGTCTTTGGACTCTTCACTACACTACTCCCTGGACACAGGTCTTTCTTTCACCGCACGGTGGGGGGTTTGGAGGACAGGGGTCTGCTGACAGCTGGCACGACCCCTCCTGTGATCAACGGGGCTTTTCACGTTGCGGACAGATTTACACCCGGGGTGGGTCGGGTTGCTCTCTCTCCGGTGACGTTCTCCCCCCCCCCCTGGTGACTGCATATTTACATGTACTGGGATATAGGCCGAATGAGTTCCATTTACAATTGAGGCATTTATATCCAGCATAATCCCGAGCGATGTACAGTAAGCAAGGTAGACACGAGGTAATAAGTCAAATGCATTGAAATAGTAATCTAGGCAGTAAACCAAGAACCTATCATCAGTCCAAACAGTATAATATCAATGAATAAATAATCTGTACATTGAAACAATACACACTATAGCAGTGGTTTTCAACCAGTGGTCCGGGGACCACCAGTGGTCCTTGAGGGGGTTCCAGGGGGTCCCCAGACAAATTAATAGTTAGGAACCAAATGGACCCTTATGTGTCTGTAACTCTGAGAGTGTACAGATGGGACCAAATGGACCCTCACGGGTCCATTTGGTCCCATTTGTACACTCTCAGAGTTAAATGAACACTAATGATGGTGATACAGTGTAGATTGGGACCCCCAATAAACCTAAATGGTTGAGTCCCTGGCATATCTTTTCAAATGGGGGTCCGTGGGCTAATATGTGTCAATTTGGGGGTCCTTGACGCGTAAAAGGTTGAAAACCACTGCACTATAGGATACCTGGTCAACACATTAACCTGGCATCTGTACATAACATGCTATCTAAATGACATTTTAACCTTTTGCAGAAGCCTACAAGGTCGCCGAGGCTAGGGCAAGTGCTACGAACAGGCTAAGGTGGAGTCTGAAGAGGTGAGTCAGATTATGGCGGAAGATTGCAGTTCTAACTGCAATGGGGAGTTTGTTCCACAGTTTGGGAGTGTTGTCCCGGGTGTTTTAGGGAAGGTTCTGACAGCTTCCCTGACAGATTCGATGATTATAGTTGGACAGTGGTGGAAAAGGTATTCACGTTTTTCACTTAAGTAAAAGTATCAATACTGAAATGTAGAAGTACTCTGTTACAGGTATAAGTCCGGCATTCGAGTAAAAGTACAAAAGTGTTGGTATCAAAATATACTTAAAGTACCAAGTATATGAACTTGGTACTCTTGAACTCTTTCTCATGCTATACAACAAAAATGTGGAATGCCCTACCTAGAGGAGTAAAGGAGTGTAAAACCCTACTCACTTTCAAAACTGCCCTAAAGAATCACCTTCAGGAGGCTGCAATTCCAAACTGGCCCCTGTCAAAGTCTTAACCTACCGCCCCCCCCCCCCCCTCCTCCTAAAACTGGCTATTGTACATATTTCTTGCTTTTCATACCAGTAACCTGTAAGCTGATTGTATGACGTTCTGCATAGTAGTGTATATTTGTATGTCTTCTTAAATGTCATCATGATTTGAGTGCGCAGGGATCTCATTTTAAATAAGCCAAGTGCTTTTATGAGCGATCCAGTTTAGAGGACGTTGTATTGTGAATTGTACTTCCATGTACTTTTACCATGTCTTTCTAAATAAAGTATTCAATCCATCAATCAATCAAACCAAAAGTAAAAGTACTCATTATGCAGAATGTCCCATTTGTCAAGTTTTCAAATGAATAAAATGTCTAATGTCTTTTGAAAATAGCAGATCTACAAGCTCACAATGTGTCGCATCGGGACACATTGTGAGCTTGTAGATTGTCTATTTTCAAATGGCCGAAATGTGTATGGGGTGAAGTGGTTAATGTATGTTTTGTAACAATAATCAAAATCTACAAAGTAACTAGTAACTAAAGTTTTCAAATAATTGTAGTGGAGTAAAAGTACAATATTCGCCTCTCTGAGATGTAGTGGAGTAGAAGTAAACGATAAACGATGTATTGTTGTCATTCCTCACAAAACATGGCGCTGGCACTTCTCAAAATGTTCCCGCCGTAGGGGGGCCATCAATTAGCTCAGCTAAAGACCCCCCATACACAGCACACTGTATATGGAGTCACACATTCCATGCAGCTTGTGCCAACCGTGGCCTGGAACGGGCTAGAAGAGGAGACCCCTCACTCCTCACGCCTCCAAACAGTCCAGGGAGGTCTATCTATCTATCGCTGTGAGCCTGGGGATGTCAAACACTCCATGGGTGTTACAACGCAGACAGCTTTTCTCTCTCTCTCTCTCTCCGGCTAACCAACCACCCACACACACAGTGGTGGAAAAAGTGCTTAGATGTTTTACTTAAGTAAAAGTACCAATACTGCCATGTAGAAATACTCTGTTACAAAGTAAAAGTCCGGAACTCAAAATGTACTTGAGTAAAAGTGCATATTGGTATCAAAAATGTACTTAAAGTACCAAAAGTAAAAGGACTCGTTATGCAGAAGGTCCCATTTCACAAGTTTTCAAAATTATAAAATGCATAAAGATCCTTTGAAAATAGCTGATCTACAAGCTCACAACGCATGAGCTTGTAGATCGGCTATTTTCAAATTGCCAAAGTTTAAATAGGGCTGAAGTGGTTTTGTAATAATAATCAAAATCTACAAAGTAACTGAAGTTTGCAAATAATTGTAGTGGAGTAAAAGTACAATATTTGCCTCTGAGATGTAGTGGAGTAGAAGTAAAAGTATTGCAAATTGGAAATACTCAAGTACAATTTCGAGGTACTTTTACTTTAGTGAAGTACAGTACTTGAGTACATGTTCTTAGTTACTTTCCACCACTGCCCACACACATGTACGCACGTGCAGTGTCGCGCACACACACACACACACACACACACACACACACACACACACACACACACACACACACACACACACACACACACACACACACACACACACACACACACACACACACACACACACACAAAACTGCTCACCTTCCTGTGGTCTGTGGACAGTTGGCAGACCAGGGGGTCGGCCCAGAGCAACAGGAGAAGTGGAGAAACTCTGCAGACAAAATATGCAACTGGTTTAGAGAAGTTTCAGGTGATAGTTGTTTATGCATTTTCATATAAAGTTGATAATGTTAAAGAAGATACACAGAGAGACACAGAGAGGGACAAACGTCATGATGCACATGCTTACCTCAGAATCCACACACAGGCTTCGCTCATAGCGTACTGACTGTTACAGTTGGGAGTGTCTGTGCAAAGGAGAGAGGTTTGCATCATCAACACAGCATTCAGTAAGCAAAGACGTTTTTAAAGGAGTAGCTCACCCCAAAAATGACTTATTTTCAATCAATTACAAATCCCATGAAGCCTTGAATTCATAGAGAGATTTGTTTTGTTTGCATTCCTTATAGGCAATAAATTGATGAGGAGAGTCTCCTACTGACCGCTTGATCATCAGCACAAGTATTGTAAATGCAAGGCTTCATGGGGTGTGTAATTGATAACAAAAAAAAAAAGTACTACTCCTTTAAAAACTGCCTGTTGCAGCCTGTACATCCGTTGTCTTTGGGTCTATCCTACAGAGCCCTGACTAAGGGTCTCCTCCTAAAAGACCCCTGGCTAAGAGGGGGGAAATGACTGCTGCCCACTTGACCATGTGACTTGACCTCTTGACCTCTTGGTCCCTAATGAGCGATGCCCCCTGCTGAAATGTGACACCTCCCTTGTGAGACAGAGCTCTGAAGTCTGTGACACCCCCCTTATGATGGTGGTTCTCAACCTGGGGGTCGGGACCCCCAGAGGGGCTCCCCACATGACTTTTGGGGGGGGGTCCGCAGATTACAGTAAGTGACAATGTAAGGTAATACCTAACAAAAAAAAAGAATTGAAAAAAGACCAAAAACTGGTCAAACATTGTCTGGCCAAATTGTCAAATAATATTAGAAAGAGGAAAATATTGTGAAAATAGCCGATCTACAAGCTCACAACCTCGCGTTGCGAGGCGTTGTGAGCTTGTAGATCTGCTATTTTCACAATATTTATCTGTGGAACTGAGTCAAACTAAATGTAATGCCTACAATTCCAAGTGCTTGTCAGGGTGGGGGTCCCCAGTTCAAATATGATTATATTGGGGGGTCCCCAGTTCAAATATGATTATTTTGGGGGGTCCCCCCCAGTTCAAATATGATTATTTTTGGGGGGTCCCCAGTTCAAATATCATTATTTTGGGGGGTCGCGGGCTGAAAAGGTTGAGAACCACTGCCTTATTAGAAAGAGCTCTGTAGTGACCCCCCCCCCCTTATGAGAAAGAGCTCTGAAGTCTGTGAAGCAGACACTTTCACTCTATTAGCCTACACCACACTGCTGTGTGCAGTGGTGGAAAAAAAGTACTCACATTTTGTTTTACTTAATTAAAAGTATAAATACTGCAATGTAGAAATACTCTGTTCAAAATGTACTTACTTTACTTAAAAGTACAGAAGTATTGGTATCAAAATGTACTTACTTTACTTAAAAGTACAGAAGTATTGGTATCAAAATGTACTTAAAGTACCAAAAGTAGAGAGTAGCCTACTCATTATGCAGAAGGTCCCATTTCACAAGTCAAATTGAATTATGTATGTATGTTCAAATGTATACAATGTATACAAATATTTTTGAAAACAGCAGATCTACAAGCTCACAACAATGCGTCACATCGTGAGGCATTGTGAGCTTGTAGATCTGCTGTTTTCAAATGTCCAAAATGTATAAATTAGGACTGAAGTGGTTAATGTATGTTTTATAATAATAATCAAAATCTACAAAGTAACTAGTAACGTTTTCAAATAATTGTAGTGGAGTAAAGGTACACTATTAGAAGTACAGTACTTGAGTAAATGTACTTAGTTACTTTACACCACTGCTCCTGCGTTCCCCCAGAATAAAGCTCATTATTGCTGATTGGAAACAGCAGGTCGAACATTCACTGTTGCAACAACATGATAGTGAGTCATTTGATGGACCGACGAGCTGAAGTCACATTAATATAAACACTTTACAAAAACATACAATGCCTTAATGTTGAATTTGACTGTGAAATAAATAAAACAAAACGAGAAAAAAAAATAACAAAAATGATTTAGTTGTAATAAAATTCAATAAAAATTACCCGCCCCGTCTACACTTGCACAATAACTTTATTTCGTTGTAAAATAATAACATAAAATAGAATAAAATACAAATAAATAGCCTATATAATTACCTTTCGTCAAGTGACGGCTGAGCTGAAACACTTTGAAACAGTGAATGTTCTCCTTTGCTGGGGTTTGATCACCAACAGACGCACCAGGTGGAAGAATAATAATATGTCGATAATAATCCAAGTGAACCAAAGAACACGATTAAATCCACGTGGAGTTGAAACACACAGTAAAGTTGAATAAATCCGTATCAGACGTTTTTCCAGGTTATATTCCAGTGTTGTGTGGACATCTGGTCATTATTGTAAGTCCCTTTAGTTGTCCTGTCCTGTTCTCTCTCAGCGTCCCACAGCCTAAACCCTGGTCCCTGTTTTACGCACAGACTAGACAGTCTAGTAGTGACCTAGAGCCATTGCTGCAGCACAGCAGCGCCACTCACTGCATGCGCCCCCGTGCGCGCGCTCCTCGTCTGTGCGCGCCGTGCGTGTGCTGGTACACTGAAAAAGAGAGTTGCAGGCTACTATAATAAATTATAATAATAATAATACACGGTGTAACATTTCAATACTTTTACTTCTACTCCATCTCAGAGGCAAATACTTTTACTCCACTACAATTATGTGAAAACTGTATTTACTAGTTACTTTGTAGATGTGGATTATTATTACAAAACATACATTAACCACTTCAGCCCAATACATTTTGGCCATTTGAAAATAGAAGATCTACAAGCTCACAAATGAGTTGCAATGCGACGCATTGTGAGCTTTTTATACGTTTTAAATACTTTTACTCAAGACACTTTTACAAAATTGGAAGGAAAGGTAGCCTACTATTAGACTATTATAGTAGGCTAAACAACAAGTTAAAAAAAGAAAGAGAAAAAGAAAGAAAACAAATATACTGTCAAGTGGCAAAGCTATGGGGAGAGAGAATGAGAGAGAGAGGGAGAAAATGAGAGAAAGGGAGGGAAAGAGAGAGGGGGGGGGGCGAGAGAGAGGGAGGGAGAGAAAGAGAGAGAGGGGGGGCGAGCGAGAGAATGAGAGAGAGGGAGGGAGAGAGAGAGAGAGAGAGAGAGAGAGAGAGAGAGAGAGAGAGAGAGAGAGAGAGAGAGAGAGAGAGAGAGAGAGAGAGAGAGAGAGAGAGAGAGAGGGAGGGAGGGAGAGAAAGAGAGAGAGAGGGGCGAGAGAGAGAGAGAGAGAGAGAGGGAGGGAGAGAAAGAGAGAGAGAGAGGGAGGGGGCGAGAATGAGAGAAAGACGGAGAGAATGAGAGAGAGGGAGAGAAAGAGAGAGAGGGGGCGAGAGAGAGAAGGGGAGGGAGAGAAAGAGAGAGAGGGGGGTGAGAGGGGGAGAGTGAGAGAATGAGAGAGAGGGAGAGAGAGAGAGAGGGAGAGAGATAGAGAGAATGAGAGAGAGGGAGAGAAGAGAGAGGGAGAGAAGAGAGAGAGGGAGAGAAGAGAGAGAGGGAGAGAAGAGAGAGAGGGAGAGAGACAGAGAGGGCAAGAGAGAGGGCAAGAGAGAGAGAGAGAGAGAGAGAGAGAGAGAGAGAGAGAGAGAGAGAGACTTTAAAACACACTGACAAATGCCACACAGGTGTTGCACTCTGCACTTCTCTCAGACATCTGCACACCCTCTCCACTAAAAGAGACATGCCTTCCCTTCCGTCTGGGTGGTCAATATTATTACCATCTCTCTCTCTCTCCCTGCATGCAGAGATCTGGAATGGTACCAATGCTCCATGACAGCAGAATGAAGCATGCTGTTACATGCAGCCTATATCATGAGCTGCTGCAAGCTGCACAGGCTTTCCATTGACAATAGCCGTATACCCACACAGACCTTATAGCAACAGCAACAAATGCATGGGCACGCAGCAGAGGATAACCATTTATAAAGGCTTAAAACTACATTAAAGCGCTCATTCTGCAGTGCTTATTATAACCACCCTGACAACATGAGCGGAATGTACAATGTATGGTCAAATTACACCTACATTCTCCAGTCATTAGCTGGGGTTTGGTATCCCAGGTTCCATTCCCAAATAGACGTGTGTAATTGAGCATGACAAGATCAGACACCACCATGCTTGATGCTCTATAAATCAGTGGTCCTCCAACATCTTCACGTCAAGGACTCTCAAATTAATAGCCCATAATAGTCTCAGATCTAACCATAAACAAACCTGATATGCCCATATAGGCATGTCACAGACATAACCATAAACAAACCTGATATGCCCACATACAGTACATATAGGCATATATGGAGATCCGGTTGTCCAGAGCCACAGATCCAACCGCTATGTACAATATGGTCATGTGCATATGGGACCGACTTCAAACTCGGCGTGCATCGGCAAGAACTCGAGGAAATGCAGTGCGCGCCGCCGAGTTGTTCAGATATCCAGTTGTCCAGAATCGCCGATCCAACCGATATATGGGATACGGGGTATGGTTATTTCCATATTTGGGCATAAAAGGGACACCGGTAGACACAACGGGTGCTCTGACAAAACCCCAGAGACATATCGGTCGGATTTGCATAACGCAGGCGTGAGGGCCACTCCTGCAAACTTAGGAAGCCAATCTTAGCCAATGTCTTGATCACATGACTATAGAGATAATGTGTACAGATGTGCGTGATGTTTGGACAAAATCTGCAGGAGTAATATCAGAAAATGTGTTTTGCAAAAATCTGCCTCTTGGTGGCGCTATAACAGGCCCATGTGAAAAATGTGGGGCAGAGGTTCTGCCCTGGCCTGCAGGGAGTGTGCCTACAAAGTTTTATGCCGATCAGTCCAACGGTGCTGGAGATTAGGCTCGCAGACGGACAGACAGACAGACAGAAAGCCAGACAGCCAGACGCGGACGGACGGACAAGGATGAACCTTCGGCCGTCCGAGCCTTGGGCCACCCAGCCTGGCGGAGACAATGAAGACTTAATGGCAAGACTCAAAGAGGTCCTACATGGAGGAAGGTGGCAGCAGAACTGTCGCAGTGGTCCCAAGTAAACTGCCTCTTCTTGAACCAAGGAGATGATCATGGATTTATGCAAGAAACGGCAGAGGTCCTGTACTACATGGCCCTCTTGATCGATGGGTCAGCAGAGTGTTATCTTTATTACCTTGTTATCTCAATCTGTATCTTATTTCTGCACCTTACCACCCCTTCACTGCACTGTATGTGCCTATGACTAGTGACACATAAACCTTCTTGATTCATTCTTGACTGAAAAGGAAATCCCATGATGTCATATTCCTTCCAACTGTTAAATCCTGACAACTTAAGTCATGAACAGTTGTAGATGATGGAGAGCAGACAGGTTCAAGGACTTCTGAGCACCTTTTTAAGCTTCAAGACAACCCAGACATGACGCTAAAAAACCTGTTAGGAATGTAAGCCTAACATTTTGCACATTCAGTGAATATTGTCAAATACAGTGTGCATTTACATGCAAAGTGGGTAAATTGTTCCAGTCAGAAGGTGCTTTAAAGTTAAATGAACGTCTTCCAATTTCTTTCTGTATACCGGCACTGCGGCAGGTATACCTTTAGAAAGATTGGGAAGTCATTCCCCCCCATATCTCTGTCTGTCTGTCTGTCTGTCTGTCTGTCTGTCTGATGAGACACCTGGGCATCGGTGGGTATATATATCTATCTATTTTCATGTGCCCTGCATCATCAAATAAAGTGTATTATTGTTGTTGCACTCAGAGACCTGTGACAGTCCTATAGACTATAGAGTTTAGTGATTGTGACATTTGTCCTTATTAACCCCAGTGTTTCCAAACGGCAGTCATGGACAAACAAGTCTCCAATTAAAATGCTGTTAATTAACAGCCGTTCCGGATGACCCATCCAAGGCCCATCCAGACAAGATCCGGAAAGAAGAGCCGTTCAGTTCTCTGTCATTGGACAAAAATGTGCATTTCCACGCCACTGGACATACAGCACACTGCAAAAAAAAGAGGATTTTCTTTCTTCCTATCCTGCCCTGAGTCTCAAAGTCTCAGTTATGTGTCTCAATTATGTTAAGTGAACATACAGTATGTGCCAATGGGTTGAGATTGAGATAATGTCAATTGTTTTCAGTAATTAAATATATTTTCACAATTGTAATAAGATCACTCTACTAGTCTCAAAGCTATATCACTTAATTCTAGAGCACTCTTAAAGAAATTTAATTGCAGCTGCCATTCCATTGCAACGGAAACTATCTTGTGCCAATGGCAGATACTTGTTTTCAGATATCTTAACAGAAAAGCAGATTTTTAGGTTTTTTAGGTTAGAGGTTTCATTCTGATTTTAGGGCGGCTATTTGTTGCAGTGTGCAACTCACAATAAACAATGTGTGAGGTTCATTCCAGGAGAAAGTAATAGTTTGCCCTGTGAGGTGGAACGAATTGGCAGCCATGTCCCCAGACACATACACAAAGCTATGGGCAGACCGCAGAGCTATGAATGAACACAAACACATCGCCTCCGGTCCCTCGGATGTGACACTCTATTCCTCTTTCATTTGCTTAAATTCCTACAGCAGAGTTTGTTATTATTCACCCACACACTATAAACTCCACTATCTTCTGCAATGTGGTTGTCTGATAACTCCTCCACACAGTGCAAGCAAATATTTATACTATATCGGTGAGTCTAAATAGATCAAAGTATACACGAGAGGGATTACTATGACAGTGACACAAACTTATCTGTTTACAGTATCTAAATGTTCTCACAATAGTGTTAGACTTTATGGGAAGTAAACGATATACTGCAGATTTCACTGCTGTCTGTGTGTTCCATCAATACACATAAAGTCCGAACCCCTCTGAGGTCAAGATGCAGGTGGCATGGCTGTTTGGGGTGATGGCTAAAAAGAGAAGGTTTCAGTCCCTATACTTCACATGTTGGGTACATATATAACTATAGGACACCGGCTTCCTATACCAAAGATTAGACCAAACATTAGAACATTCCATCAGCTAAACTCTGGCTTCCAAGGGTTGAGGGTTGAATCCTTAGATAGATCGGAGACCTTTGAAAACAGTAAACACACCGCCTTCGCGTTCCATTATTCCGAGCCTGTGTTTTTATGCCTCTACCGACAGACAGCCGTGGCTGGTGGCATTATGTTTTTGGGGTTGTCTGTCTGTCCATCCATCCATACGCCCGTCTCTCTGTCCTTACATCAGTATGTACGGTACGTACGTCCCAACATTGTGAGCGTGATATTTCAGGGACTGCCTTGAGGGAATTTCATGACATTTGGCAAAAACGTCCACTTGGACTCACGGATGAACTGATTCAATGTAGGTGGTCAAAGGTCAAGGCACCGTGACACATGCATTTAATTCCTTTGAAGTCTTCACCACAGTATATGAATCTGGAAAAACAAGGATCTAAACGGCAACGGGTTGGCGGAGACATACAACCATGATGTATTATTTCTAGTTATAAACCTACGGTATGTTTACAAAATGACTGACAATGACGAACCCTACATTATCAGTTGTCTATTATTGGTCGTCAGAATCAGAATCAAAATAGCAGATATACAAGGTCATAGCGCAGCAGTGCCGTGCTATGAGCTTGTAGATCTGCTATTTTTGAAAAATCTAGAACATATTTTGTGCAAATCTTTGAATATATATATTTTTAAAGCGACCATTTTTTACTCAAATCTTTGCTTCTGGGGGTCCCTGGAACAACATATTTTGAGATGGGGGTCCGCGGCCAAATACATATAATTATTGGGGTCGTTGACATGACACAAGACATTTGTAGAATCCCCAGAAGCAAAGATTTGAGTTACAAATGTTTGCTTTAAAAATATATATATATTCAAAGATTTGCACAGATTTTCAAGATTAAAAAAAAATAGCAGCTCTACAAGCTCATTTCTGGTATAGGTAAAACAGTGGGTGAAATTTGTTTTTGTGCAAGCTCTACAACTCTCTGCAAGAGAAAGGGGAGAAGAAGAAGAAGGGGGGCGAGGGGGAAGATATATCAATAAATAACAAACAAATTTAAAAACTAAACAAAATGATCTACACATTTACACATAGGCCTAGTACCGGATATCTTAAGACATACAGTAAGGTGTGGTAAGTGCCTGAGGTAAGACAGTCTGTTATTGTGGGAGTCAGGTGCTGGGTGCTGTGATAAAGAAATCTCCAAAAAGGATATATAGTATTTTGTAATTAAGCCAATCATTGTATTCACGCGAGGAACTGTTGTTTCTTTAGTCTCTGCAGCAGCCTCCCCACGCAGGGCTCTCCTTCTCAGCCAGTATCAAGGGCTTTTGACGGATTATGTGGGAGATTCCTCACTGACAGTGGCACCTCCATAGCCTGAGGTTCCTAAGGTCACAGAATATCAAGAATAATGATCATACTTAGTGTGCTTTGCTTTTCAAAAAACCGAGCCCCTACTTGGCTCGCTTCTGCTGGCAAGGGTTGAAAACGATCCACACACGATCATTATCGCTGTGGAGATGACACGACATTCAGAAAGCACATGTATCTTGATTTAGTAACTCTCGTTTAGATTTGGCTTCGTGGGGCTTATGAACTCCAAATATCAGATAGATAAAGTGATCTCAGTGTACAGCAGTCGATCAATTTTACGACTACGTTTTAGTCACGTCATACCAGTTTAGCAGTGTCAGCTAACAGCACATAACGGTTTTTTTTTTTACCTAATACAGAGAAAATATTGTTTCGATAACGGCAAACAGACAGTGGTGTAAAGTAACTAAGTGCATTTACTCAAGTACTGTACTTAAGTACAATTTTGAGGTACTTTTACTTTACTGGAGTATTTCCAATTGTCTATACTTTTACTTCTACTCCACTACATCTCAGAGGCAAATATAGTACTTTTACTCCACTTCAATTATTTGGCAACGTTAGTTAATAGTTACTTTGCAGATATAAACTATTACGATATAAATTATTACATTATAAAACATACGTTAACCACTTTAGCCCTATTTTATACCTAGGCTGTTTGAAAATAGCCGCAAGCTCACGATGCGACGCGTTGTGAGCTTGTAGATCGGCTATTTTCAAACATGTTAGTACTTTTACTTTTGGTACTTAAAGTACATTTTGATACCATTACTTTTGAACTTTTACTCAAGTAAATGTTGAATTCCGGAATTTTACTTGTAACAGTAGTACTACATTGCAGTATTGATACTTTTACTTAATTAAAACTTTTGAGGACCTTTTCAATCACTGGTTATTATTCATCAAGACACATCTAGATTGTGCCGATCCATCACACTAGCTATAACCCTGCTGGTGTGTTTTGCAGTGTCAGCATCTCTGACTCCGCTTTCTTAACGAGTTTGAGTTCATTCTCTCTCCCTTGTGCACTTAAAAAAAATGCTAATCCTTTCTTTTCCCTTTTCTCCCTTTCCCCCCCACTCCCCCCCCCCCCTTTACTAATTCTCCCTCTTTCACTTTCTCCCCATCTTTTTCACTCCTCCCACAAGCCAAAGCGTGCCGTCACTTGCCGTGACATTTTGTTGGAGGGAGCGAACCACCCTGCATCTTCCTTACCAACCAGTCCAGTCCATGCCGTATGATTTTTTAAGCCAATGGAAACATAAAGCTACATTTATCAGAGTATACAGTATAGAGAAAACAAACGTGGCTTGTTCTGGCATTATGGAGATGGCACGGATGCCAAAACCTCCAGATCACTGGGATTATCAAAGAATGCATGCTAGAGTCATACCAGTCAGCACAGGAAACACAGACTTCTTCCTGTTGGTATGACAGATTAGGTGTTGACTGGCAATGCAGCACCATTATGTTAAAGTGTACAGAAAACGTTTATAGATCCGTTTTCTGAGATTATTCTTTGAGGCATCTCCAGGGAACAGTGTCACATGATACTATGGTCTTGGACTGTATCTGAACAAATTAATCAAACAGTTCATACCAACAGACATTTCTCTTACTGTATTTGTTCTCTGATCTTGATGCAGAAGTGTAAAGTACGTATATTTACTCAAATACTGTACACAATTGTGAGGTATTGTTTACTTTACTGGAGTATTTCCAATTCTTACTTCTGCTCCACTACATCTCAGAGGCTAATTTTACTACACTACAATTATTTGAAAACTTCAGTTACTACTTTGTAGATTTTGATTATTATTACCCACTTCAGCCCTATAGCCTATACAATTCCAGCCATTTGAAAACAGCCGATCTACAAGCTCACTTTCCAAAAGATTTTTATACATTTTATACATCTGAAAACTTGTGAAATGGGACATTCTGCATAATGAGTACTTTTTACTTTTGTTACTTTAAGTACATTTATATACCAATACGTTTGTACTTTTACTCAAGTAAATTTGGAGTATTTCTACATTGCAGTATTGATACTTTTACTCAAGTACAAAATGTGAGTACTTTTTCCACCACTGATGATGCAAATATGTAGAGTACATGTGTATTAGGTCGTATGTCCTCTGGGCAACAGAGTGGCCCGCTACTTAAAGAGGCTCTTCCTGTAATCAAAAGGTTATATAGGTTCAATCACTACAAAAAATAATAATCCCTCTGTGTTTTGTTGATTATAATGCTCTTGATTAGAGTCAACTAAATGACTAAAATACTCCCTTTTGTACCTTTATCCTTAAAGATGATTTATGATTCAACAATAAATGTCAAGTGTTGCATGATATTCTTTTTGGAGATGCATGAAATGAAGTGTATGCCTAGGCTTCACTCTACAAAACAACCTTCGATACTACAATAGATGTGCTTAGACTACCTTGTATTTAGCATTCAGACATCTGCAGTCAGCGAGGCAGTTCTTTGAGTCAGACACAGCTGCACGGAATGAATCTCTCTCTTCACACTGTAATAAAGGCATAATAAATTCATTCAACTTGTGCTCCAGTGACAATCTTTTCTTAAGTGTTTATTTTAAGTTGATGTAGTGCAAAAACATTTGCAATACAGATAAAGATTTATAATTTGTATTATTGTATATCATGTTGCTTTGACTTTGTCTCTGTTTATTCAGTTGCTGTAACATTCAGTAAAAAAAACAAAAAACATTTGGATACCTTCAACTCAATCTTTGGCATAGGTCCTGTTCCTCTTTTCACCACTTGGTCTCGGTGCTACAGGCGTTGGCAGTTGATTTGGCTCAGCTGTGAACCTCTGACAGGATGTGAATCTCTGAGAGGATGTGAATCTTTGCAAGGATGTGAATCTCTGAGGATGTGAATCTTTGCAAGGATGTGAATCTCTGAGGATGTGAATCTTTCAGAGGATGTGAATCTCTGAGAGGATGTGAATCTCTGAGAGAATGTGAATCTCTGAGAGGATGTGAATCTTTGAGAGGATGTGAATCTCTGAGAGGATGCAATTTTATTTTAACTTTAACTTTTTTAATTTTTATCCCACGATTTTTGTAACCCATTTTTTCACCCAGTGCCAAGTATCTAAGTAATCCTGGGCGCTACTCTCCCTCTGCCAGCCTAGGGAGAGCCTAGAGCCGAGCTCATGCCTCCTTCAATGCATGAGAGCTAGCAGGCCGCTTCTTATCACCTGACAGGGGAGAGTTTCCCTGGTAGGACTTAGCACGTGGAAGGAACACGTTATTCCAACCAGTTCCTTTCCCCTCCATCAGGCGCCCCGGGTGACCAGGGGGAGGCTGTATAGAGACCAGGATTACAGCATGTTTTTGTGAGGGTACCTACCATACCCGCTAGGGGACACGGGGAGAAGAAGGATGTGAATCTCTGACAGTGCTGTCTAAGTCAGTGATTCTCAATCCCGGGTTTGATATGCATTAGGGCCACAGACTCCAATATGACAATATGATGTGCGGCTTGTTTTTATTACCTCTTGGCCCTCAATCTACGCTGTAAAATAGTTACAGATCCGTAACTCCTCCAGGATCCCTGGTGGTCCCCAGATGTTGAGAACTACTGGTCTGTGTGAAGGGCGTTCTAATTGCTGGTTGTATCTGTTGAACCATGCAGGGGTCAGTCCACTTTCAAGTAACTGGCAAGGTGGAGATACGTTATATTTCTGTATTGGAAGACTATTCCCTCAGTCAGTATGTGCATAATAGTATGATCAGGGTCCTAATGAACTACTTCCAGTAGCCAACAGTAAAAAAAAAACGCTGGTTATACCAGGGATAATGATAATATAATGATGAAACTATAACACTATTATGTTCATGCAGGAGCTAAGCTGCCTGGTTCGGAGGAGGAGGGGGACACTTTATAATCAGCGTTGCCAGATTCTGTGAGAGAAACAAGCAACCAGGTCTAGGAAAACCAGCCCCAAAAGAAGCGACTATGGGCCACGTGAGCACTTTAACATATACATCAGCTATTTTCAAATAAAGTCTTGCGGGGAAATTATAATAAGCAGATCTGGCAACCCTGTTTATAATGGTTTGATTCAAGGGAATGAGTCAGTCATATTGAACCTTATGCAAAAGGATTAACGATGCAAGTTGGGAATGCATGCCCCGCCCGTTTATGCAAGGTACTTGTTGTCAGAGTACCTTGCATCCCCCCCCCCCCCCCACACACACACACACACACACACACACACACACACTCTCTTCTGGAATTTATAGATATATTGTGATTATTTGGGGAAGTTCAGGTATGTGACACACTATCATTACATACTATCACACAGTATTGCAAAGTACTGATACAAACCACACAGGGACACTGTGCATTGTGTAATACCGTTGCATAAATTATGACACAGGTTCATAATAATGTAATCAGCCCACTGTCAGCTCCAGCGTTACCAATAAGGATTAAAATGTGCACTTGAAGTGTATGGAGCAAGTTAACCCATTCAATCCAGGAAACCATCCATGTCATTTTAGATTTTATATATATATATATATATATATATATAATATATATATATATATATATTATATATATATATATATATATATATATATATATATATATAATATATATTATATATATATATATATATATATATATATATATATATATATATATATATTATATATATATAGCACATTAGTTGGTTGGTTATAAAAATAGCAGATCTACAAGCTCATAGAGCGTCACTTCGTGCCGCGCTATGAGCTTGTAGATCTGCTATTTTTGTGAAAATGTGTGCACATTTTTTAATATATATGTATATATTTTTTAAGCGAACATTTTAAACTCAAATCTTTGCTTCTGGGGATCCCTGGAACAAAACATTTTGAGCGCGACCAAATCCATATCATTTTGGAGGTCCTTGACGTGAAAAACATAAGTTTTTCAGAAAACAGTTAAAACATTTTGTAGAATGGGCCTCAGTTCTTAATGGGTTAAGGAGTGAGGGGTGCAGGAGCAGCTGGTGAAGGCCTGGTGGAACCAGCCTCTACGTATATACATTACTACGTATGTGCCTGCAGGGACATTCCACTACACAGCCTGGGTTAACACAGCCCAGAGGTTCCTGCACGCTACGCTACGCCACGGCCTCCTGGACCTCCCAGCACCCAGCAGGGTACAGCATGCATGCATTGCACACACACACAGTACAGTGTTGCCAGGTCTGCTTAGTATAAGCGCCTTTGAGCTTGTTTTTCTGTGAAGTCGCTTGTAAATATTGGTAGTTGCGGGTTGCGTTTTTTTGGGGCTTGTTTCCTAATGTTGTTTAAACCAGTGATTCTTAAACTGTTTCATGTCGAGGACCCCCAAATTGTATTTTTCTGCGAAACCGCAAATGAAAATATTTTGTGCCAGATTTGTGTTGTTAAAATGTTTCTAAAATATGTCATTTTTTTCCAAAGATTCTGTTGAAAATAGCAGATCTACAAGCTTGTAGATCGGCTATTTTCAAAAAGCTGATGTAAATTATATTATGATTATATTATAATTATATATTTAAAGTTCTCGTGTGGCCTATAATCGCTTCTTTTGGGCTTGTGTTCATAGACCTGGTTGCTTATTTTTCTCGCAAAATCTGGCAACACTGATACTGTACAGTACAGCCGCACACAGCCTAATGGGACGGAAAAACGTTAAAGAGGCTAACGGCCTACTTGGTGTTGATAACACTGCACTTCAAAGTGACGTCCTGTCAAAGGTAATCTGGTTAAAAGGCTGGAAAAAGGAAAGAGAGGTCGAACTTGAGCATGAACCCCACCAGGTGTATGCAAAATAGAGCCACCATAACGTAAAAAAAAAACTGTTTTTTAGAAATGCCTCTTCCTGGATTAAAAAAGCAAACGGGTTTTTATTGATCCTTTATCATTTAATGCAGGGGTCTTCAACGTTTTCAGCCCAAGGACCCCCCAGCTGAGAGAGAGACAAGGCAGGGACCCCCTCTATATCGTATACAATTGTGTTTCTGATTCAACATCTTTTGTTTACGTGGTATGCTCTTTTTTCCCTCTACTCCTATACCTCTTTGCCAAAAGTAGCCGATCTACAAGCTCACAACGCCTCGCAGCGCGAGGCGTTGTGAGCTTGTAGATCGGCTATTTTTGGCTAAAGTTCTCCTCAGAAAAGGGATGCTAGGGTTCAAGTGGTTAAGGTAGAATAAAAAATCCTATCACACAAAGATTTGGCGGACCCCCTGTAGTAACTCTGAGGACCCCCTAGGGGTCCCGGACCCCCTGTTGAAGACCCCTGATTTAATGTCAACATTGATTGCCTGATAATCTCTCAAGACTGTCAGCACTCTTTCACTGCCAGAATACATAAATCACCCAGTGCCAGCGATTTTCTTACCTTTTCAAGTAGTCACAGAATATTTATCTTTAGTGTGATCGATCCCCTGATGGTTGGTAATCACGGAGGGTTTCACTGTGCGTCCGCGAGAAGAAAAAAAAAGTCAATGCGATCCTCTGGTCGCTTGTTACAGGCTGTTGAATATAGCTCGTCTCATCCGAAATGCAGGGAGAAAAAAAGAAAAATTGTTACAGCCGTTTCCCCAAACACGCTAACTAGGAAGGGAATGGTGGTGGGGATCTTTCAATCACGTGGTCTCCTGGATCTGTGTGACTTGAAGATGAAAATGGTCACTCGCGTGTTAGAGAACAGCGCCACCTGGTGAAAAAAAAAAAAAAGTATTTGAAAAAAAAGTATTTGGCAGTCTGGACCTTTGGAAAAAAAGTCATAAAAGCCGTCCTTGGCAGTGAAAGAATTAAACATGTAATGTTGTTGTTAGTAGGAATAAACACAGAAGCACCCGGGAGGGAGTGCACTAAGAAAGGGGAGGAGACAAACAGAATCCCTGTTTTACACAAAGAAGGAGGTGGTGCCCCCAGAGGCAAAAACGAAGGGGGGGGGGGGGGGGGACCTTTTCTCTTTTTCCTGAATGGGTTCCCAGATTGATTGCCCGATTGCTGAAAACGCCGTTCTCACCTGCTGCTGTGGAGACCTGTGTGGGACAACAAATAACACAGTGCAAAGTGCAAACACATACGAGTGACGAGCACTTGAGTGTTAATAGGGAATCCTTTAATACTAAGGTACAATACAGAAAAATCAGAGGTCATCAAAAGAAAACAACAAACAACAACAAAGTAACGTGTCTTTTGTGCCCTTTCTTGTCCCATCAGGCGGGAGGGAGTGAGTGAGGGTGAGAGAGCGACACATGGAACATGAATTAAGACACAGAGAATCATTCTAGTCTCGACAAAGAGACGATCTCTATTATTGAGCTGATGTCAGTATAATGGTGAAGAGAGGGGTCATTCAGGAGGCTTTTTTTGTGTGTTTAGTTTAAAGTGCATCAGTCGATAAAGTCCCTTGTGGCTTTCTCGAGTATGCTGTACTGTAGCTTCAAGCATTCTGGACTCCAGGCAGGTGAACCAAAAAAACAACAACAACTAAAAAACACTATAGCGTCTTCTCAGTGAAAATGTACATTCAAATCAAGGCAGCCTCGTAACCTTGCAACCGTTTCAAGACATCTTTGAAAATGGCTCTACTACATCCATCTGGAAGAAGAGGTACTGAAGAGAGAAATAAAACAGTGTCCGTCTTTGAAGACCGTGGGTGACCGTGACCGATGGAAGTCTCTGAGGTGATGCTCGGTGTCGTTGTGATGTGTTTGGTACCGTTGTTGAAGTGAGGAGAGCGAGATCTGAGGTGTCTCATGTTGACCACTCAAACCCTACATACTCGGCTTATCAGAGTCCCCCCCCCCCCCCCCCCCCACCCCCAGAGGTCAATACTAGGCACGCTCCTTTTTTCACCCCTTTAAACCAAATCTCTTCGCTGAAAACAGGCAATCTACACGCTCACAACCCGTCGTCATTGCGACGGGTTGTGAGCGTGTAGATCTGCTATTTTTGCTGGGTACTCGCCCCCCAGAATAGTAGGGGTTCATGTGGTTAAGGTGTTAGTGAGAGAGAGAGAGAGAGAGAGAGACCTGTCGGTCCCGTTATGTCACTTGGTCTGTGAGAGCCTGGCGAGGCAGGCCTGGCGGAAGGACGAGCAGTCCTTCATCTCCAGCACGCAGTCCCTCACCATCTCCACGAACATGGCGGGCCACAGCTTGTGCAGGGCCTCGCCCTTCAGGTTGGTGTCCGACGCCCGCTGGACGAGCTCCCGGAGGTACTGCTCCGTCGTGGCCGCCCGCTCTGACGACTCTGGGGCGCCCTCCTGAGGGAAAAAGGGAGAAAACCCCCAAAAAAGAAGAAGTAAAAGAAACTGTAAGTCAGTGGCGGCCCAGGGGTGGTGGGAGTGTGGCGTGTGCTGTAACCACTGTTGTTACAATCTCAGCACTTTGCAATACTAAGTTATTAACGTCCAAACAGGAGGGAAATTGGAAAGCATTACTTACATCTATAATTTCGTCTACATAATACATCTACCAAGCGTCCCAGACTCTTCTTCCTCATGTTTATGTGCTACAGCCCTGCTGCTCATTCATTTAGAATGAGCTGAGTAAGCCCCCCCCCCCCACAAGTATGCAGATAATGGAAGTCAGCATTTAAACACTAACCCAAAGCCTTCTAATCCTACATCTAACCGTAAACCCAATTATCTTATATAATCAAAGAGAAATCTTAATCGCAGTCTGACTGACACAGCAGCTACATTTCTTGCTCCAGCTTCTCATTTATTGTGGGGCATGTAAACACTCGTCACTGGATTAGAGAAGACAACATCAATGGATGCAGGGAAAAAGATCTGTCTTAAAAAGGCCTCTCTAAGGCCCTTTTATAATTGACTAGGCCAGGGCGGAGCGATGCCTATTGGGAACGATGCCCGATTGGGAATGCATGCATGCCTCTCTGGTTATGCAAGCTGTTATCGGGAGCACTTAGTGCAGAACCATTACCAAAGTACTTCAAGTTCCAGTCTATGACGTCAATACTATGATGACATATTGATGACTCAGGGATCTTCACACATATGCACAGACAGACAGACAGACAGACAGACAGACAGACACAAGCAGACATGCATTTTTATAGATATAGATGTGGGGGGGGGGGGGGATATTAACCCATTAAGACCTGAGGCCGCTTCTAAAAAAATTCTAAATCCTAACTAATAAATAAAATCAAGATTTTTCAAAAATAGCTAAAGAAATCTAAAGTGACACAGATGTGTTCCAGGTCTAAATGGGTTAATACGATCCATAACATTTTAAATGTCCACAAATCCAGAAACGACTTCCCAATCTTTCTAAAGGTACCTGCCGGTATACAGAAAGAAATTGGGAGACGTTCATTTACGTTTAAAGCACCTTCTGACTGGAACAATTTATCTACTTCACTTAGGTCAAGGTCAAGATCAATTACTGAATTTCCTGTTTTGAAAATGTCTTTGCTTGATTCGCTCAAATCTAACCGTTCTTGCTTTTGATTCTTGTTTTATATAATTGATTGTATTTAGATTCTGATAGCTCATTTTTATTCAAATGTTTGATTTTTTTTTGTGTGTAACAGGTGTAGAATGGTCTGGGATGGTGTGATAGTCCTCATGTGTATGTTTTGTCGTCGTTATTGTTGATCGTTATGTGGTTGTTTCTTGTCATTGTTTGTGCCTTGTGCCTGAGGGCCCTCTGGAAGACGAGATGATGCATCTCAAGGGGTTTATCCTCCAATCAAATGTTCAAATAAAAGATACAGTTAGATGGTGTCACTCAGTGGTGGAAAAAGTACTCACATTTTTACTTAAGTAAAAGTATCAATACTGCAATGTAGAAGTACTCTGTTACAAGTAAAAGTAAAAGTATTGGAAATTGGAAATACTCAAGTAAAGCTGGTGTCACTATCTGACAAAAAAGCTGATATCAGTTCAGTGTGACACGTTGTGAGAAGGACATAAACACGGCTCATAGACACTGACCTCCAGACTGTCTGTGCTGCAGTCTCTGCTGGGGTAGTTGAAGAGCGCCCGGCTCAGGCCCTCTCCCAACAGCTTCCCGTTTTCTCTCAGCTCCTCTGGGCTCAGCCCCGCCCTACGGCCACGCCCCTCCAACAGAAACTGCAGCTGACGCTTCCTACAGGGAGAGAGAGAGAGAGAGAGAGAGAGAGAGAGAGAGAGAGAGAGAGAGTGGTGAGGAGCAGAAAGAGAACAAGAAAGCAGGGCAGGAGAGGGAGAGGGAGAAAGGGAGAGAGAGCGAAGGAAGGAAGAGAGAACGATACAGAAAAAAAGAAAGAGCGAGAGAAAGAAAAGGGAGACGGCGGTGGTGGAAAAAGTACTCAAATGTTTTACTTAAGTAAAAGTATCAATACTGCAATGTAGAAATACTCTGTTACAAGTAAAAGTGTGGAATTCAAAATTTACTTGGGTAATAGTACAAAAGTATTGGTATCAAAATGTACTTAAAAGCACCAAAAGTAGAAAGTAGTCATCATGTAGAATGTCCCTTTTCACAAGTTTTCAAATGTATACAAATCTTTTGAAAATAGCAGATCTACAAGCTCACAATGAGCCGTATAGCGACGCATTGTGAGCTTGTAGATCGGCTATTTTCAAATGGCCGAAATGTATATACAGTAGGGCTATAAGTGAGTAACGTATGTTTTGTAATTACAATCAAAATCTACAGAGTAACTAGTAACTAAAGTTTTCAAATAATTATAGTGGAGTAAAAGTACAATATTTGCCTCTGAGATGTAGTGGAGTAGAAGTAAAAGTACTGAAAACTGGAAATACTCCAATAAAGTAAAGTACAGTTCTTAAGTAAATGTACTTAGTTACTTTACACAGCTGGGAGAGAGATAGAGACTCAAGGCAGTGAGGTCATAAGCAGGGCTTTTATAGGCATCAAATAACATTGTCGTGCTGCATGTCAAGTCTCGGGGGAATTAACTAAATTGTATCAGCTTGCTGCTCAGCATTAACCCTTTGAGACCGGGAACGCATCTGTGTCATTTTAAGATTTCTTTGGCTATATAAAAATAGCAGATCTACAAGCTCGTAGCGCGGCACCAAGTGCCGCACTACGAGCTTGTAGATCTGCTATTCTTTTGAAAAATCGTGAAAATGTGTGCAAATCTTTAATTTGAATATATATATGCTTTTCTAAAGCGAAAGTTTTTAACTCAAATCTTTGCTTCTGGGGATTTTACAAATGTCTTCTAAATCCTAACAGGTTTTTTTCCTAAAGTTTTTTTTTCTTTTTTTTGGTTTGGTTTTCTAACTTTTTTCTTGTCAAGGACCCCCAAAATATGTATTTGTCTAATATATAATAATAATATTTTGTTCCAGGGACCACCAGAAGCAAGGATTTGAGTTAAAAAACTTATATAAAAGATTTGCACACATTTTCACGATTTTTCAAAAAAATAGCAGATCTGCAAACTCGTAGCGCAGCACTCGGTGCCGCGCTACGAGCTTGTATATCTGCTATTTTTGAATAGCCAAAGAAATCTTAAAATGACACACATGCGTTCCCTTCCCGGCCTCAAAGGGTTAAGACATAATTTCAAGACTGACAGAGGACTAGCACTGGGAGCACCAAATGAGTGCCAAACATAGAATGACTTGGAAAATGCAATTTACTACTAAAGATACGGCCTCATTTTAACTACTCTCCAGCTGGCATCCCTATTTTGGCCATGTCATTATGGCGATACTTGATAGCAAATCTACAAGCTCACAGTCACAACGCGCCATGATGAAACAGCTTAAGGGTTTGTGAGGGCTTAAGTGGTTAAATTCCTTTATAAATACAAACCTCTTGTAATGTTTTTTTATCATCTCTCATCTCTGAAGCAATAAAGCGACATAATCTTTATTCGGAACAAGGTAGATCTTTCTGAGCTTACACATTGCAACTAAAGGGATCGACCTGTATAATGAGGTATCAACTATATGAATATTTTTGATCATCAAATCATATTATGATTATAATATGCTCCCTTCAAAAACAACACCATGTAATTGTCACTTCTCAATCTCAAACGATGAAAAATACACACATAAAAGATGTGAACGACAAACTGCCTCTGAGAGATTTTTGCCTTCAGATTTATTTGGCTATTAAAAAATAGCAGATATACAAGCTCATAGCGCGGCACCGAGTGCCACACTACGAGCTTGTAGATCTGCTATTTGTTTTTTAGATCATGAAAATGTGTGCAAATATTTGAATTGTTTTGTTTTTTTAAGCGGATATATGTAACTCAAATCTTTGCTTCTGGTGGTCCCTGGAACTAAATATGTAACAAATGTTCGCACCATTTTTCAGACATAGCAGATCTACAAGCTCATAGCGCGGCACCGAGTGCCGCGCTATGAGCTTGTAGATCTGCTATTTTTGATTAGCCAAAGAAATCTTAAAATGACCCTGTCTTAAAGGGTTAAAATAACATACGTGTCTATTTTTGGATCATCATAAGCCTCCGTGCAGCCCTTCTCCTGCTTTCCGCCAGTCTTTTTTTTTCCCCCAGTATATTAATTCACTCCCATCCGCGGCGGTTTGAGCAGCAGGATGTATACAGATGTAGAGGACATTATGAAAAGGATGTCGGCTACACAACATGCTGCTGTCTATCAGCATTAACACAGCACTGTACCAACACGTTCCACACGACTCTGCCAGAAGTGCCAAATAGTCATTTCACTTAGAAAGCAGGCTGCAGGCGGAAAATACATACCTGCTGGGATAAGTGTTTGTGTACGTGTGTGTGTGTGTGTGTGTGTCAGAGAGAGAGAGAGAGAGAAAGAGAGAGAGGGGTGTGTTTGTGTGTGTGCGCGTGCGTGTGCGTGTGCGCGTGCGTATGCGTGTGCATGTGAGTGTGTGGGTGTGTGTGTGCGAGCGTCTGTGCGCGTGCATGCATGTGTATGTGTGTGTGTGTGTGTGTGTGTGTGTGTGTGTGTCTGCGTGTGTGCGTGTGTGCGTGCGTGCGTGCGTGCGAGACTGTATTAGTGTTTGCTTGCTTCTCTATGTGTCGGTGTGCTCACTGAAAATAACACCTACTGTAGAGCAAGGGTTCCCAAACCTTCCAGACCATGACCCCCCAAAGTAATCATATTTGAACTGGGGGACCCCACCCCCCAGCCTGACAAACACTAGGAATTTTAGGAGTTGAGGCATTTCATTTAGTTTGACTCGGTTCCACAGATAAATATCGTGAAAATAGCTGATCTGCAAGTTCACAACGCAAAGCTAATCATCTGGGGACCCCCCAAAAATCATTTAGTATTGTAAAAGATAAGAGGCAAATACAGTTGGGTACACATCTATCAGATATCAAAGCACCTTCACATCTGCTCTCAGCGCAAGCAGGGGCAGTTTTACTCAGAGGCCCAGTGATCCTGACAGTCAGCATATTTGTGTATATAAGGTGATGCTGTCTGCAAGTGTGAGGGCATAGGATTATCAGACAGGTCAAGGAAACGTTCTAGCCTGATCTAAATCGTTCATGTCTTCCCGACCATTCTGCAGACCAAAGCTCTTTACACACGGGAGGCGTGATAAATAAAGGACCGCGGGCAAGTATGTAGCAAAAGCACATCAAAAAGTAACATTTATTGCTAGAGTCTCGACTCAGGTAGAGCAAAGAGCCCTGAAAATACTAGCATCAGCACTAGTACAATGCCATTTTGACAATGCCTGCACTTCCTGGTATTCTAGCACCCCTAATATCCTCAAAACAAAGCTACAGACCTCTCAAAACAAAATGATTAGATTTATCCTTAAGCTGCATCTCAGAACTCATCTTCTCCATGCCCATTTTCCTATCCTAAAGTGGCTTCGAGGAGAGAGTATCTCACGTGAAAACGTGTGTGCTGGTTCACAGGATTGCAAACAGTGTAAGTATCTAGTCAACTATTTGGTGAAGGTCAGGGACACCCCATAGGTATGTTACCAGAGGGAGCTCTACAGACTTTGTACCGTGCCGATTTAACAGCTGTAAGGGCGAGAGCACGTTCTTACACTCAGCAGCTGTCATGTGGAATGGGCTTTCCTAAAAGTCTCAAAGGCCAAGTTTAAATCTTCAAAAGATGGCTGAATGACGGCATGACCTATTCATAACTATGCCCTAATTGTAACATAATCCAGATATATCACTTTTATATATATATTACTGTTGTGTATTGAACCATCTTTGAAAGGACCGCAATAGAAATAAGCCTTCAAGGCTTTTTTGTGTTCATCCTTTTGACTATTGTATGCACGTGTTTTTTTTTTACTTGTACATGCAAATGTCAATAAAGAATTCAATCAATTCAATTCCAAAAAATAAAAACAGGTTGATCTCTTTATTCACAATGCGGAAGCTCGGAAAAAATGTACCTTGTTCAGAATAAAGATTATGTCACGTTATCACTGCATAATACTCACGTTCTGTGTGAATGTAGTCATAACAACAGTTTGAAAAAAAGATATATTTTTGGCCAAATTAATCTCCCCCAAAAGTTAGTAAATAAGAGGCTTCGTACTCTGCATATCAAACAGTATACTAGTATGTTTCATTCTATTAGTGTACAGTGCAATAGAGGCCTTTGTAACGTGCCCAGTAGGATGTGTCAACATTGTGTGGACAACAGTAGCTGACATGTGTGGTTGAGTGGAGTGTAGCCTCGATCTCCAGGCTTTTATTGTTTAGTTTTGCTAAAAAATAAAAGCCTAGAGGAGCGCGTCGGTGTACCGGGTATGGGAAGTGTTTCATTTCCCCAACCAACCAGAGTGCAGTGGGCGTCGCTCGTAATGTTGTGTTAACGGGGCGGGGGGTTGACGGACAGATCGGCGAACCAATGGGATCAGGCGCAATAGATCTGCCATCTTAAAAAATAAACTAGGATGTGGATCACAGGATCCACGTCAGGATGAGACCACGCCCACATTTGGAGTCACACGTCATATTAGCTATGTCGGCCAGTGTTGCCAGATTCTGTGAGAGGAACAAGCAACCAGGTCTAGGAAAAACAGCCCAAAAGAAGCGACTATGGGCCACACGAGCACTTTAACATATACATCAGCTATTTGAAAATAGCCGATCTACAAGCTCACAACGCGTCTGTAGATCGGCTATTTTCAAATAAAATCTTGCGGGGAAATTATAATAAGCAGATCTGGCAACCCTCATGTCGACTCGTATACGACTGACGTCACTAGAGATCCACATTGAAGCCATGATGTTCTCATGTTAATCCCAAGATCCACATGATTTGATTTGTTCGTGTTTTCCTATGATGATACGCCCAACAGACAGGTTTGAAGTGGTTAATAGCTATCATAATATTTGTCCTGGCTACAGACCAACAATAAAACATGTAGCACTTATAGCCATGTAGTACAATCCCCCTCAGAATGATGTGCCCACCCCCAATGACTGCTGACATTCAGTGGTGGAAAAAGTACTAAAATATTTTACTCAAGTAAAAGTATCAATACCGCAGTGTAGAAATACTCTGTTACAAGTAATCAAAATGTACTTGAGTAAAAGTACAAAAGTATTGACATCAAAATATACTAAAACAAAAGCACTCATTATGCAGAATGTCCCATTTCACAAGTTCAACATGTATACAAATCTTTTGAAAATAGCAGATCTACAAGCTCACAATGCGTCGCATCGCGACGCATTGTGAGCTTGTAGATCTGCTATTTTCAAATGGCCGAAATGTATATAGGGCTGAAGTGGTTCCTGCATGTTTTGTAATAATAATCTAAATCTGCAAAGTAACTAGTAACTAAAGCTGTCAATAATTGTAGTGGAGTAGAAGAACAATATTTGCCTCTGAGATGTACTGGAGTAGAAGTAAAAGTATTGAAAATGGGAAATACTCCAGTATAGTAAGAATTCCTCAAAAGTGTACTTAAGTACAGTACTTGAGTATATGCACTTAGTTACTTTACACCACTGCTGACGTTTCACCATATTGTTTCACAAAACCACAAATGACCCCAGTCAGTCCTGATGCATAGAATTGATGGGGTTTTCCTGCTTTCTTAGAGATAACACAATGGAGAGAGTCGGACACAAAGGTGAGAATATAGTGAGAGGGTGTGAGAAGCATGTGCTCAACTGGTTGAGAAAACACAGTGCCTCAAATTCAACATTTTATCATGATAAAGTAAGTGAAAAACGTGTTTGCACAGGAAACTATTTCGTATAACAGCCAAAACAGGGATGATAGTCAAAGAACCAGAATTAAAATGAACATTAAATCCTTTGTCTTCATTTTGTCACGAGGCATAACAATACAGTGCCTTGCAAAGATGACAACAATGAAAGGGAAAGGGTTAAGTTCATAGCAAGTTCAAGTGCATAGTGAAATCTGGAGTGCTAATTTAACAAGCGGGTAAAAATGGACCAGTAAGGGGTCAATTTAACACTGAGGATTGTGTGCTCATGTAAGGAAATACAGCAGCACCGACTGCACAGTGTTTCTGTCTTCTCATTTGAGAGGAAAGGGGTTATAAATTGTGTCATGCTGCTCCAGGTCAGAGCAGAGGTTAACCTGTACTTCATACGGCCCAAAGTTACGAAGTAATATGTTTTGCATATGGACTCAAGAGCAAAATTCCCTATAGAGCAGGGGTCTTCAACGTTTTTCAGGCCAAGGACCCCTTTAGCTGAGAGAAAGATGAAGCAGGGACCCCCACTACTATATAATATTGTTTAAAATTGTGTTGCGGATTAAACTTTTTCCTAGGTTTCTTAGACAGCTTCTTAGACTTGTTTGACAGCACTGTCAAGCGTTGTGTTGGATTCATGTCGATGTGTATTTTCAGACTGACGAAAATACACATTCATCTGGCGCTTAAACTGTAGACCTTTCACTCTGTACTTGGTCTGTTCTTCTCTCCCTCCACACCAAACCTCTTTTGTGGAAAATAGCCGATCTACAAGCTCACAACGCCTCGCAGTGCGAGGCGTTGTGAGCTTGTAGATCTGCTATTTTAGGCTAATGTTCCATCCAAAATAGGGATGCTAGGGTTCAAGTGATGAATGTCAAAAACGAAGTTCCTATCACACAACGATTTGGCTCCCCCCCCACCCCCCCCCCCCCCCGTAGTTGAAAACCCCTAGTAGTAGTTGAAAAAGAAACTGTTGAAAACCCCTGCTCTAGTGGCCACACCACTGCAAGCGCTGGTCCACATCCTGCACCACTCTGAGGGAGCCCGGTATCATGATGAAAGCTGAGGTGTCCACCGCTCCATCCCCGGGACACTCCTCTCTTCACACAAACACACGCACACACACACGCACACGCCGCGCACACGCACACACACACACACACACACACACACACACACACACACTGACTGACACAGCCCTGGGGTAGGCCACCCAGCCTGGCGAAGGCCTGTGCTCCGAGGAGTGCCATTTAGTTAATGTATACAATGGGAAGCTCCAACCAATGTTTCTATGTTGATAATACAACCTAATGAGCTTGTGAGCTTTCTCGCCTTGTTCTATTTGTGGTTCTCACAGACAAAACACAGCAGCACAATTACTAGATTTTTATTTTGTTTACAGTCACAATCATAATGTAGATGTACTTAACAATTAATGAATGAATTGAATGAATTAATGAAAAAGTAGTTCATGAGCAGGTTAGTATTTAGAAACTCTTCCCAGATCCTGTAACAAACTCTACACTAACCATTAAAGTGAAGTAATTAAACCTCATCAAACTCATGTCTGAACTTAACCACCTGCAAGCTACAACCATCTGATCACACCTCTGATCAATAGACATAGAACAAAATTCACTGCAAATCATTTCAGATAAAGTTGTGTCAAATCACCTGCTACAAGAGTGGCCTTGAGAAGTGATCGTTTCAGCTTACACCTTTACAACAATTAATAGGATTACAGGCATTTTTTTTTATCATCATGAACAATAATGTTATTCTTATATCATTTTCTTAATAACTTTTTCTGTACCATGAGTAATTCAATAATAAACAACAACATAACAAATAGCTGAATAATTTTGAATCAGTTTGTCTGACACAGTGGAAAACGTACTATTACACACAGGTCTGGTAAGAGATCTATCCTGCTCTCAGAACCCCTTGAAGCAAGGCAGTTTCCTAGCCTTGTAGATGTAGAGCAAAGGATGAGCAAACCCTGACATCACAACGATTGAATATGTGATGGTCACAGCAGCAAATTGGATGGAATTAGACATGACAGTTACAACAACAGTAATTTGGCACAGCACAGTCACTACCGCTACTATCAAGCTGATCAGAATAATTTTAAAAGCTCTTCCCTTCATGTCGTTTCCCTCCCCTCTGCCCGTCTGTCCTTCTCCTGGTCCAGGCTGTTTCAGAGCTCTGAGGACCGAGAAGCAGCAGAAGGACATCACAGAAATGCACACAATGCTAAAGCACAGAGAGACGCAACTCAAAACTGTCACTGTCGTTGTTAACCAAAGCCGTACGGAGCTGACTGCAAGACTCATCAGCCAGACAACGCAGCAACAGGCCACCCTGTACCGAAGAGCTTTGTACCTGAGAAATACCACAGGGTGAACCACCGCTATGTAACGCTCCACACAGATACAGCACTGGAACCATGGAACAGAGTAGAAAAAAACAAAAGCAGAGGCAAAGTCATAAATACGGTAAAAAACATAGTTGTGTGTGAAGAGATTTGCAAAGTAAAAGACAGAGGCCAGGGAAGAGATGATCACAGTTGCAGTCAGGTTGAGATAAAAGAACTCTGAGGCTATCGTCCCACCAGCTCCACTCAGTATCAGCCACAGAACGTAGCTGTTGATGGGGAGACCCAGGATGATGTAGATGGATTTGACAGCAGTTAGTAGTGCCAGGCCGGTGTCGACCTCTGAGGATATGAAGGGGATGGAGGAGTCGGTGCTGTTTCCCTGGGTGTCGTTCATCGTAAGGCTGTGCGTGTGCTCTGCAACTGGTTCAGAAGAGAAAAACATATTGGCTGGATTTGAGTACAGTTAACCTAATGTAACATTGACACAACTAAACATGTTGAACAACTCTGTCTGAAAACAACAACTATTCTAATGAACAATGAGCACAAGGTTAAAGTGATCTCACGTTTTAGATGCCAGCAGAGAGTCTCAGATCTCTGAGTCGGGTGTTTTGGTGAAGTCTCTTCTTCAGACAGTCACTGTCTTCCTGATGGCAAATCCTCCAAGTGATGTTCTCTCTACTTCGCCTCCTCTAACCATTCTCTTCCCTCCTCATCCTTCCTCTGTACTGCTTGTTGTACAACTGCACTGATAAGCATTGTCACCTTTCTTTTGCATATTGAATCACTATGCAAACTTTGCCTTTGGCTAATACTACTAATACTTAGAGCCTGGGATTCTCAAATCCTGGGGGTCACACGACTACTCTTTCTCTCTATATCACTCACTCGCACACGCGTGTATACGCACACACACACACACACACACACACACACAGACACACACACACACACACACACACACACACACACACACACACACACACACACACACACACACACACACACACACACACACACACACACACACACACACACACACACACACACACACACACACACAATTGTCCCAAATATATTGGGACAATTGTCATTTATAGTCAGGGGATTACCAGTACCTAGAAATGTCTTCACCAATGTGTTTGTAAAGTCTCTAGTCACACATAAAATAAAATAAAACGCATAACAAAACGCATAATTCACCTCTCCGAGGGCAGTGTTTCCCAAAAAATGCATTAAAAAATAAATAAAAAGAAATGCTTTTTCCATTATTTCTTGAAAGCTTTTATTAAATAAGGCTTAAGTGGTTATTTTTTTATTTAGGTTTGAATCCCGGGAGACACCATATTTCTCTTTTGGGTCTCAATAAGAAAGCTTTTGAGAACCGCTGCCCCAAGCAGACCAGTGACAGCTGCTGAAAGTTGGGGTACATGTATTCTTATACGGCCTTGTGTGAGGGTTAACTAGGTTATTTTATCATGATTGTGGATCAATTGCAAGCATTTGTCTTGCACCAATAGCACTCCTTGGCAGAAAAACTGTCAACCACACTTTCCCAGTCATCACAAACATGCAAGTACATTAAAAAGTGGCTATAAAAGGCACAGCCCTGGGTAGGTAACCTGGCCTTGTGGGTAGCTGCGCACTTTTCTAGCATTTTTCTAAACAATAGCAAAAATAGCACATCTACAAGCTTGTGGGCTTGTAGGTCGCTACTTTTCAAATAGGGTTAGGGAGGTTACATAAAGTAAGTGGTAAAAATCCTTACTGCCACTGCCTTCTGTAGAGGTTTTATTTTTATTCTATTTTATTTTTATATCATTCTTCTGCACTGTCATTTTATTCTCTTATTTTTCTGTTTTATCTCTACTTCTTTCCATTTCTATTTTAGTTATTTTCAAATGTCCTTTAATAATGTGTTGTGCTCCGTGTCTTGATGTCTTAATGCTTCATATTGTATGTGAAGCACTTGTTGAAATGTGATGCTAAACAAATGAACTGTCCTCGCCTAAGCCTTGCTTTTTTGCCACCCTTGTGTTTTTTCTAAAACAACGCAGCTGTGTCAGTGTTGCCAGGTCTGCTTATTATACTCGTCTTTGGACTTGTTTTTCTGTAAAGTTGCTTGAAAATAATGCAGTGTGCCAAAATGACCTCGTTTAAACCAGTGGTTCTCAAACATTTCCATGTCAAGAACCCCCACCAGGGGACCCCCGTACCAGATCTGCATTGTTTAAATATTTCAAAGAATATAAAAAATGTGTCATTGTTTTTCCACAATAGCCGATCTAGTGCACAATGCGGCACAACACGGCGCTCTGTGCGCTTGTAGATCGGCTATGTTTAAATATCCGATGCACATAGGTTTAAATACTTCTTTTGGGCTTGTTTTCATAGAGCTGGTTGCTTATTTCTCTCGCATAATCTGGCAACACTGATCCGTGTGTGACATTCAACTATTTGAATGTCACACACAGACAACCTGACAACATGTTTGAACTGGAGCGAGGCTCATTGGAGCTGTTGTTGTTGTTGTCATCACCACAGCATCATCTCACACGCCTTGAACCCATCTGCTGACATTGTCGAAACCCTCACAACTCTTTTAGTTTGAGTGTGACAGATGTATAATGGGCCAACATGAAAGCAAAATTTGGAAGCAAATGGACCAATTTCACCCACAAACATCCACACACGATTCGACAGGAAGAGCCTTCTTTTAAGATTTCAAAATTTATGGGGAAATAATGATGGGTTCCAGGCTGTTGTATCTGCCTACAATAGGAAAGTTGAAGTTCTGCCAACAGACAGAGAGAACCTTCAGTATTAGAATCCTGACAGCCAGGGAGGGCACCGAGATAGCGGCTGTGAGTGAAGCGTGACCTATTCAGTGGAGGCATTACGATGATCAGGAAAACAATGAAACGCACACACACACACACACACACACACACACACACACTATGCTTACTAAAATAATCCCACTGAAACTATAGTGCGGCAGAACTCCAAGAAGCTCCAATTAGAGATTAACCCGTTAAAGACCGGGAACGCATCTGTGTAATTTTTTTAGATGTCTTTGGCTATTAAAAAATAGCAGATATACAAGCTCATAGCGCGGCACCCAGTGCCGCGCTATGAACGTGTATAGATCTGCTTTTTTTGAAAAATCTTGCAAATTTGTGCAAATCTTTGAATATATATATTTTTACTAAAGCAAACATTTGTAAATCAAATCTTTGCTTCTGGGGATTCTACAAATGTCTTCTTATGTTGCTATCAGTGGTTTTCAATCTTTTTTCATGTCAAGGACCACCCAAAATTATATGTATTTGGCCGCGGACCCCCATCTCCAAATATGTTTTGTTCGCTTTAAAAATATATCTATATAGTCAAAGATTTGCTAAAATGTTCACGATTTTTTAATAGCCAAAGACATCAGAAAATGACACAAATGCGTTCCCGGTCTTAATGGATTAATGGGAGTTATAGTATTATGCTCAAGAAAAGTCAAATCCAAAGGGGGGGGAAAAAACGATCACATCCCCACAATGGCATGTTTTGCTTTGCATGGCCGTGCTTCACTGACGTGGAGTGACAGGGATGAAAGGCGCTTGGCTTGGGACAGGAATGTGTGCGTCTGGGTGCCAAGGTACCCACCCATACCCTGGGACACAGCGGAACCCATCTCACCTTGGATCCACGGTGCCAGGCCGTGTCTATAGCTGCCTCACACACAAACACAACACACACACGCGCGCACGCGGTCTCTCCAGGACACAGCGTGTATATTTTAATTATAGCTAAAGTGTGTTTTCATGAGCCCTCACCTGGATTCCTCCAGAAGCAGCAGAAGCCGACAGCGTGGCGTCTCGGTGGCCGCTATGTGACCCAGCGTCCCGAAGACACGCTCTGCAGCGATCACATCATTCATCGTCACCTAGAGTAGACATACACACACACACACACACACATGCTGTACATACACATCTCACGTCTCTGTCGGGTGGAAACCTTGTATGTACAAATCCGTTTCTCCTTTATTGTTATTCTAAAAAACGTTTTATAATAGTGAAAATAGCTACAAGCTCGATCTGCTATTTTCACTACACACCCTTGTATGATGAAGTAGAGCATTAATCTCGTTTTTGTTTTTTTGTTGTTTTCAGGGAGGGAAAAAGAAAAAGAAGAGGGGGGGGGACAGGGAGAGCAAGGAGAAATGAAATCAAACATTTTGTAATATCAACGTCTCTTTTCTTCCCTTCACCCTTCTTCTTTCATCTCATCTCATCTAATTTGATCTCATCTCATATGAATGGATGGTTCATTTTCTATCAATTACTCGCCCCATGAAGCCTTGAATTCATGGAGATTTTTTATTTTTTTGTCGCATTCCTAAACCAATAATTTGATGACCAGCGGAAAGATCCTAATGTATTCGGTAGGAGACTCAAAGTTGACACTTTGAGTCTCCTACCGAAGCCGGTCATCAAATTATTGGCTTAGGAATGCAACAAAATCAAAAAAATCTCCATGAATTCAAGGCTTCATGGGGCGAGTAATTGATAAAAAATAAGTCATTTTTGGGTGAACTATCCCTTTAAGGTGCTACACGGCGGCCCACATGACTCACCTCCAGACCGTTGACCCTCTGCAGGTTGAAGTGGTGCAGTCGGTAGATGAGGAAGGAGCGCCACAGGGCCAGGCTGACCACAGGGTTCCCCTCTGGGTGGATGGTCAGCTGGTCCAGACGTCTCACCTGAGACAGGGCCGCCAGCTGGGGCAGACGGCAGATGTTGCTCTCCAAGAAGATCAGATGCTGCAGGGAGGAGGAAACGCCAACTAAGTCAGTGTCAAGGTATACTGTGGGTTGTTGCATTATCCACTTGACTCCTATATTCTGACACCCTATTCTGGGTGTTAAAAGTATTTAAATCTAGTAGTTTATCCCGCATGTCACCGCATGACACGTCAAATATGGAGTCATGCCTATGTTCCCTTAGCCCTATGTTCCCTCAGTTTAGGATTAGGCTTGGGGTTAGTGTTAGTTTTGAGGGAACGTACGGCTGAGGGAACATATTAGGTACGCTCCCTTCAAAGATGATTTATGTCACCTCTGGAAATGAGACTGTATCCAAATGAGTGTCCTGTCCAGAGATAAAGGAGTCTCCTAAATGTGTCTAGAAATAGGTATTTCGGGCGTTCGGGTGGCGCAGTGGTAAATTAACACATTGACCGCCAGAGGTTAATCTCAAAATGTACTCACCAGTGCCAAAGTTTTATTGTTGTTTTCTGTTTTTTTCACGTCGCCATAGACCTTGTTAAAATCCGTAAGATTGGGCTCTGCACTGTTTGTATACATCGCGGACATCTGCCTGGTTCGAGCAGTTAAGACCATGTGTCAAACGGGGCATCCATGTTGTAGTTAGAACGGTTTATGTTAAACAGTGATCACCGAGGAGAAAAAACTACAAGGAGAAAATGGGGTTTCAGTTTCGTCATTAGAACGAGGGCCGACGGGATCGGCAAAACCGGATCCCGAATAATTCTGTTTCCGGTGGTGTTACAATGAAATGTGCCGTATCGAAAATTGAAAAAAGTTTTTTTTTCGAGAAAAAGGAAAAAGCACCACAGACTGTAGGGCTAGGTCTCGGCGCTTAACAGTTGGATTTAATTGACCGTAGGACTACGTTCTTGGCGGTTAATGTGTTAATACCCACCACCGCAGAGTCTAGCTAGCTAGTGCTGGCAGCAGCTAGTTAGTCAAATTTCCAGGCCAGTACACACAGGGCCTAGCAGGCTAGTTAGACAAAGCAAACCGCTTTAGTAACGTGTTTACTAGACCACTATGGACGTATTCAGCTACATCAGAAGAGGAAACAAGGACGCTGGACTTGGCTTGGTCCAGTTTAAACATTTATTGCATTTACTGTGTGTCCCTAAATGCAGTGATGTTAAATCCCCTCAGTGCGGCTGCAGCGACAGGAGCAGTGTTGCCAGAATTTGCGAGAGGAACAAGCAACCAGGTCTATGAAAACAAGCCCAAAAGAAGCGACTATAATAGGCCACATGAGCACTTCAAACCTATATATGTCGGCCATTAAACAATGTGCATATTTATATATGTTGTCTATTTGAGAATAGCCGATCTACAAGGTCACAACCACAACTACCATCATTTACCAGCAACTTTACAGAAAAACAAGCCCAATGTGGCTTATAATAAGCAGACCTGGCAACACTGCAGACAGGGAGAGAGGAGAGGTAAGATTACATTGGGGACAATGGCTTGCGCAGTCTTCTCTTAAAGGCAATAGCATCTGGCACGGTGATTGGTTTTATCATTGTAACGACCAAACCACACCTATGCATAATGCAACGGGTAGTGCAGGTGTTTTGCGGGTAAGGCAGGTGTCCCAAAATAGCAACTTTAGCTCGGCAACGCCCCTTGCGCAGTCCTAAATCCTCAAATAGTGGGTTTAGCCGGTATGGACGATTTTAGGGCCCTGTGTGTCGAAACGTTCAAATCAATAAAGCCTTGATAGGGAGCTTTTGAAAAGTCTTGTGAGCTTTTGAAAAGTCTCAGTGTGCGGACATCTATTTATTTTATCCTGCCTTGATCCACTGTTGGTTCTGCACCTGCCGTCCAGCAGGATGCGCCAGTTTTATTTGTATTTCTTATAACATTTAATGTTCCCCCAGAACATTAAATGCCAGAGTGGAACCACTGAGCTAAACCCGAGTGTTCTTCCTTTACCGAAAGGTTGGGGAACTTGACCCTTATGCGTGGCAGTGTCGGGACGATGGTCTCGAAGTGGATGTAGCGGAAGGCGATGGCGATGACGGCGGCCGCGGTCTGGACCCCCCAGCCCCGCTCCAGGGCCTCCAGGGCCCCGGGGCCGAAGAGCCGCAGGGTGTCGCCGTCCAGCTCGGCCAGGTGACTGTCGGAGAGAGAGAGGCTCTGGAGGACGCCACCGCCGCCGCTCCCTGCTTCAAGGAGCCTAGGAATGCACGGTCACACACACACACACACACACACACACACACACACACACACACACACACACACACACAGGGACACAAAGACGTTTGTTATTGAAGAGTTGTGCTATAGACTCCCTGGAGAGAAGCAGAGAAGCAGCCTGTGCCAGTCTCACTCCCAGATGGCACGATCCTATCGCCATGGTGTACGAGTAAGTATCCCCCCCTTGAAGCCTTAAACTGCTCCCTTTACATGTGTTTGGAGAAAGTGGGGCATTCAGAGGAAAAAAAAGGCTAGGAGAGAGAACTAGCAACGCCGCTGATGAATAATTGGGGGGGGGGGGGGGGTGGGGGGGAGCATCTTAGTGAAAGTCCCATTTGTCTTCCCTCGCTGCCTAATTGCTTTTCTTTCTTTTTTTTCTTTTCGGTACAACATTGGAAAGTGCCCTGCCCCTGATAAGGAAGTCGTGAGAGTGGGGAATCTGGGCGAGTCTCAGGGAGGCCTAATCTCTCTTCACCCTAGTTGGAGTGTGTGTGTGTGTGTGTGTGTGTGTGTGTGTGTGTGTGTGTGTGTGTGCCTCGCTCTGGGGCTGCCGATACTCAGGGGACCCTCGGCATACCATGGGATCGGATGGCCTAGCTAAGGCCCGCTTGCTACTCAACACTGGTCATTAAGGGGTTTGACCCTGCACCAACAAACTAATCACCCCTATTCATATTTCACACCCTCCCAATCTTATAGCAAAGCATAGGGCTTACACACACGCACACGCACACACACACACACACACACACACACACACACACACACACACACACACACACACACACACACGAGCGCGCACAGTGCGAGGAAGACTAATCCTTTGGCTGTGGAGAGGTAACCCAAGAGTCTTGTCGGGGCCAATTGGAGAGAGCTGGAGAGAGAGCGAGACAGAGACACCAGTGACAGAGATGCAGAGGTAGGCAGAAGAAAAAAGAAAACGGGCAGAGAAAGAAAGAAAGAAAGAGAGAAAGAAAGACAATGGCAGAAAGAAAGGAGAAAGTGAGAGTCAGAGACAGTGAGACTGTAACTGAAGCCTGTTTGAAAAGAGCATCTCTGTGGCATCAAGCCTGATCCCCTAGAGGTGACTCCTCTCCTCTCTCCAGGTCTGTGAAGGAGAGAGAGAGAGAGAGAGAGAGAGAGAGCAAAGAGCTTTCTCTCTCTTCCGTCTGAATGGCCACAGCCAGGTGAGGTGACTCACAGAGTCTGGTAGTGAATTAACCCATTTAGACCGGGAACGCATCCGTGTCATTTTTATAGATTTCTTTGGGCTATTCAAAAAAATTGCAGATATACAAGCTCGTAGCGCGGCACCGAGTGCCACGCTACGAGCTTGTAGATCTGCTATTTTTTTGAAAAATCGTGAAAATGGGTGCAAATCTTTGAGTATATATATATTTTTAAACATTTTTCTTACTCAAATCTTTGCTTCTGGTGGGGGTCCCTGGAACAAAATATTTTGAGATGGAGGGGTCTGCGGCCAATTACATATCATTTTGGGGGTCCTTGACATGAAAAAGTTTGAGAACCACTGAAATATAGCAACATACGTTTATAAAATTAAAAAAATGGATTTAGAAGACATCTGTAGAATACCCAGAAGCAAAGATTTGAGTTATAAATGTTCACTTTAAAAATATATATAGATTTGCACACATTTTCAAGTTTTTTCAAAAATAGCAGATCTACAAGCTCATAGCTTGTATATCTGCTATTTTTGAATAGCCAAAGAAATCTAAAAATGGCACAGATGCGTTCGCGGTCTTAATGGCTTAAAGGACATCTTGTGAATAAAAGATGAACTAGATCAGAGCGCTGGCCTTCAGAGTGGAAGAAGTAAACAGGTCTGTGGCATTCCATTCACCGACGATGACCCATCATTTTCATTGCTCACAATGGAAATGATGCATTATTGAATTTTGTAATGATGCAATTGATGCATTGAAGTTATAGCGCTTGTAGACAGGCCAATGTGTCAAGTGAGTTTTCAACGGGCCTGCGGCAGTGGATACAGGTACATCAAGCAGTGTTGCCATGTCTGTTTATTATAAGCGACTTTGGGCATAGATTTTCTGTAAAGTAGCTTGAAAATATTAGTGGTTGCGTTTTTTTGGGCTTGTTTATAAAGTGTAGCTGCTTATTTGGGCTTGCTTCCTTATGTTGTTGAACATTTTCATGGTTAAGACCCCCAGATTCATATGTATTTGTCCGCAGACCCCCATCTGAAAATATTTTGTGCCAGGGACCCCCCATACAAGATTTTTGTTGTTAAAATGTTTCAAAAATATTCAAAAAATATCAAATTTAAGAAGGATAAGTTTTCTTTTTTTGAAAATAGCAGATCTACAAGCGATGCGACGCGTTGTGAGCTTGTAGATCGGCCGTAGCCTATAGTCGCAGCTTTTGGGCTTGTTTTCATAGACCTGGTTGCTTATTTCTCTCGCAAGATCTGGCAACGCTGACCTCAAGCGGTTTGTTCAGATGAAAATGATGTGGGCTCCAGGCCTAAAAGGAGACACAGATCCACTGTTCACCAGCAACCTGAGAGGCTTTGGTGTGTGCGTGTGTGTGTGCTTAATAAAAGACTGAAAGAGAGAGGTAGTGGGGCCTCATTACAAAAAAAATCTCCTTTGATTTCTCCTTAGATTGAATAATACATTGAATTACCAAATTCACAAAAATGAATGAAAGTGATACAGTACATACTGCATCAGCAGTGCATCTGATCATGAGGTTAACATAAGCTCTTACAGGAGATTAACTACTGACTTTGATATTAGCATGAGTTTTTTTTTTTTTTTTGTAAAACAGCTTTTTTTCCATTAAATTTAGTTGTTGCCAGCAACCTCCATGTTTATAGTCCCAAGTCACTGACATCCCTTCCCTATAACTATTGGTCTATGGAGGTTGTAGACCCCCAGGGGTCCTTGGGGGGGTTCCATGGGGGTTCCCAGCTACAGTAGCTAACATAGCATCACAATCATTTATGCAAGCTCTAAGATCTTGCATATCAGCTATTTTTAGCAAGTATTTGAAAAAATATTGAAAACGTTTATTTCCATATATTTTCAGATGGTGTCCGCGGCCAAATACATACAATTTGGGGGTCCTTGACATAAAAAAGTTTGAGAACCACTGGTATATCAGATCCTGTTGGAGGAAGGCCATGAGACAGTGTTGATTTCGTCAACTAAAACTATGACGAAAAATGTTTGTCGACTACCTTTTTTCACTGACGAAAACTAAATTAAAACTAAATTGAAACTGAGCTACCGTGACTAAAACTAAGACTAAATATATTGACAATTTCGTCAACAAATAAAAACTAGACTAAAATGTTAGTGAGGGACTAGTGGAGAAGAGATCCAGTAGAACTAAAAGACTAGTCATTTTTATGTTTGGTTGCGCTCGGGTGTTGCGCTCTGAAAATAGCAGATCTACAAGCTCGCTGCGACGCGTTGTGAGCTTGTAGATCGGCTATTTTCAGCATGCAACCAAGTGTAAAATCAGCCATTACGACACCAACAAGGCTCCGCCAAAATACATTTTAGTCGACTAAATCAACTGTACTTTTAGTCGACTATAATCTTAATAATATGATATTTAGTCGACTAAAACTAGACAAAAACAACACATTTCAGATGACTAAAATATGACTAAAACTAAATGGAATTTCATTCAAAAGACTATGACTAAAACTAAGTAAAAATGTGTTGTCAAAATCAACACTACCGTGATAAAAGGTTGATTTTACACTGTGGTCAGTGGGGTCATTTAGTGAGGAGAACTACTAGGCCAGTCAGCAGCTTGGACATCATGGTGAGTGGGCAAAGTGATGAAATGACCACTGGGCATGTCACTGTGGCACGCTTCCTCTGTGTTTACGTACACATTGCACAATTACTATACTTGTTTTGTGTTCTGTTTTTACCTTGTATTGTTCTTACGTTCTGTGGTTGTTTGTTTTATTGTTGTATGTCAGGGGCCATGGGGATGAAAATGACCACTCTTGCTAACTCATTGTATATTTACACTGCTTTCTTAACTGCACTGTTATTGTGCTGTAGTTGAGTGTGTTGTTACATCCATACAGTGGGTGGAAAGTACTGTACTTTACTGGAGTATTTCCGATTTTCAGTACTTGTACTTCTACTCCACTACATTTCAGAATCAAATATTGTACTTTTACTCCATTACAATTATTTGAAAACTTCAGTTACTAGTTACTTTGTAGATTTTGATTATTATTACAAAACATACATTAACCACTTCATTTTGGCCATTATGGCCATTTGAAAATAGCCGATCTACAAGCTCACAATGTGTCGCGATGCGACGCATTGTGAGCTTGTAGATCTGCTATTTTCAAAAGATTTGTACACATTTGAAAACTTGAAATGGGACATTCTGCATAATGAGTACTTTTACTTTTGGTACTTTAAGTACATTCTGATACCAATACTTTTGTACTTTTACTCAAGTAAATTTTGAATTCCTGACTTTTTGTAACAAAGTATTTCTACATTGCAGTATTGATACTTTTACTTAAGTAAAACATTTGAGTACTATTTCCACCACTGCATTCATTCATATATGTTGTCCCTCTCAAATAAACAAATAAAGTGTGTGTGTATTATGTGCGCGTGCGTGTGTGTGTGTGTGTGTGTGTGTGTGCGTGTTCAAACGTGGGCTCATGCAGACAGATCATGAGGCCCTGTATACAGTATGTGTTTGATGGTGAGCGGGCCTTCTCTGCCTCAGGAGTTCATTAGAGGACTAATATTCGACTCAGCGTTTTAAATAAGCTCCGGGAGAACTATCGGCTGACAAAACAAACCCACCAATTACTCTGTCAAATAAACACAACCCTCTGCACTAATTGGGTCCAAATCTCCTCCAGGAAGCCACTGACTGACAGGTAAACCCACTTTAAACTCTACAGTTTGTTAACCAGAGTCCCCCAGGGGTCTATATTAGGCCCCCTCTTTTTTTTCCTCCTCTAGAGTACACCAAATGTCTTCGCCGAAAATAGTCGATCTACTAGATCACAATGCATTGCGACGCTAGGGTCCTCCTATTACGACGAACAGCTTTCTGCCTAGTTACGTTGTGAATGTTACTGTATGAGCCAGAGAACACGACAGGGCAAAAGCAAAGCAAAGTTTGTTGTTTACCCAGGGTGTTGGACTAAGTGCGGAACTTATTTACAGCCAGACCCTGCATGGAAGCCTTGCTCAAGGGCTATTCAGCGGTGATTCATGATTGATGTGATAAATTGGGGAATCGAACTAGGGACCTTCCGGTATCAAGGCCGCCCCTCTAACCACTAGGCCACCGCTATTTAACCTTATCTTATGGGATGGCTCAGGCTAGAAGACAAATCAATGGGATTGGTATTTGATACTCAAAGGGACAGTGCCCTCATACCTGTCTAACTACTGTACTTCTCCAAAGTGAGTGACGCCCACAGCCACAACACCAGAGGGAGCGACCACGATCTGGTACCGCCAAAATGTAGCACAAACATGGGACAATTCTCGTTCTACTACTGCCCTGACACCATCCATTAAAGGATGTGAATCACTGGTTTGTTTCTAAATCGGGAAACTACAAGTGGAGTTAGATATTAATTCCCATTGAAATGAGGGGTCATACACTGCCGCTGTTTTTCTGTTTTCCTTTTCCTCCTCTGTGAATATAGCTATTCGTATTTGTTGATGACATGCATTAATGTGTTAATATTCTACGCCCTGTGGATGAATTGAATACATAGGACCACAATGGAAACAAGTCCCCAGGACGTTTTTGTGTTATCCTTTTAGCCTAGATGCTTTACTGTATCTTCGTGCTGTTCAATCGTTTTTGACTAAATCAATCAAATCAATCAATCGATCGATCAATCTTAACCAAAACACCTCATGTTTGCAGTAATGTGACGTTGGGTGAGGGGAACTAGAGAATGGCGGACCCTTGCCTATCTTACTGTATTGATTTCTAATAGGGAATCGTTGCTGTCGGGCAGAAATATTCTTATATTCTAACCTTTTGTGTTTTTTGTAAACGAACGCCCTACTTGATCAGACACTACAGCGTCACACAAAAGCATCAAAAGTAGCAGATCCACAAGCTCGAAACGCGGCGCGAAGCGACGCGTTTCGAGCTTGTGGATCTGCTACTTTTGATGCTTTTGAATTTGAATCCTGAAAAGTAACAGTTTTGGACTATGTGAGGTTTCCACCCGACAGAGAGAACATGCAACATCAATTTCCTGTCTTTCCACACTGGCCGTATCTAAATAAAGTAAGAAACCCCCTCCACCCCCCAACCCCCCCCAAAAAAAGAAGAAAGAATATCCATTGAGTGAGACTGGATTCGATTTAGGAACGCAGATAATTTGTTGAGGATGTTGCAGCTGCTGCTGCAGAACGTGTGTACAACAGCTGCTCGTGCCCCAATTGCAACGTTTTTTTGCAATTTTATTTTGTGTTCTATTGTATAATTCCCTATATTAAAAAGCACCTAGAGCTACATTCTAATGTAAAGACATTTTATAGAATTAAAGTGTGTTACTTTTACCGTTATTCATGAATGCAAATGGAATTTGTTTTAGACAAGTTATCGTGTCATATACTGTACCCAGCTGTACTCTTAATTTTCCTGGGATGAAGGGAGAAATAAACGGACCTAGAGGGTGATAACACATACAGTATCAGCCCTTGGGCTGGTAACTGTTATCAGCACAAGCTAAAGTGCGCTGCCGCTGCACTGTCACACAGTGAGCCGAGTATCGCAAGCTGAGTATTCTTTTTCCTCTATTAAGAGTTTCATTTTCTCCAGATTAAAAAGCCTATAGTTCAGACCAAACCCGAGAGAAAACCGCCATAAGCTCGATTTATACGTCGTATGGCGGTGTTGTGCGGTGAAAATAGCTGACCTACAAGCTCACAAGGCGTCGCGTCCGCACCGCCTTTGTGAGCTTGTAGGCCGGCTATTTCCGGCGAAGCCTAAACTAAAAACTGCGGAGAAAAAGCTGTCTGAACTACCCTTCAGTAAGCTGGCGCCTATCATAAGCGTTGTGCCCATCCTATCCTATCCAGCACTCGACAGACGGGCACCAGTCACCTGGGCAGTGAGGCAGGAGACAGGGAGATATAAGTTACATAAAGAGTCATGGCAGCTCCTGCGGGGTGTGGAAACGTGCCATCGACTCTTCGCCGTGTCACGTATTCTTCCTGTAATCGCACTTGAAAGACAGCCAGGTGGCCCCTTAACCCATTAAGACCGGGAGCACATCTGTGTCATTTTTAGATTCCTTTGGCTGTTAAAAAAATATCACATCTACAAGCTCATAGCGCGGCACCGAGTGCCGCGCTATGAGCTTGTAGATCTGATTTTGTTTTGAAAAATCGTGAAAATGTGTGCAAATCTTTGAATATTTATATATATATATCCCAGAAGAGAAAATACAGGCAGCATATGAATAGAAAAGGTGGATTCAACAGACCACTGGACTTCATTGCTTGAACGGAGGAATGAGTCGCATAATACTTCAGATATAAACCTTTGATAGCTTCTCTCCTCCTCATGAAAGTGTTTGGTTTTATTTAGAAAGCGAACATTTTAACTCAAATCTTTGCTTCCAGGGGATTCTACAAATCTAGTCTTCTAAATCCTAACAGTTTTTTTTTTTAAACCTATGTTGCTATAATATCAGTGGTCCTCAAACTTTTTCATGTCAAGGACCACCCAAAATTATATGTATTTGTTTGCCGACCCCATCTCAAAATATGTTGTGGGGACCCTAGAAGCAAAGATTTGTGTTAAAAATATTCGCTTTAACAAATACATATATTTCAAAGATTTGCACAAATTTGATTTGCACAAATTAAGATCTACAAGCTTGTATATCTGCTATTTTTGAATGGCCAAAGAAATCCAAAAATGACACAGATGCGTTCCCGGTCTCAATGGGTTAACCCCCCCCTCCTCGCCCAAGAGCTCAGTAACAAACCCCTGATAAGGGAGTTGGAGACGCATAAGGGGAGATAGAACTGTGTGTGGTGATAAAACATGCCCTGCTGTAGTCTATTTGTCTCCGAACGCAAATTCAATTACACTTATCTTAAGTAAATCCAACGGCAGCTTCACACAAAGACAGGCTGTCATCTGCAAACAACTTAATCCCCATGAAGACAAGGCTGGTGTTGAGGTGTACTAACATTCCCAATTCCCCACTGTAAGTAGTACTGTGTGATAGTGACACGCGTGAAACGTAATATCTATCCAAGCTGTCATTTTCTCAAAAAATAACCTTTCATCAGCGCTCTCTGTTGAAAAGCAAAAAAACTAATGGTTGGCAGGGTGTTGGCGGCATGCAGATAATTGATTCGCTGTCGAAGTTTAGAATGGTTTTCTTCCTATAAAAAGTACAAGCTTGTCGCATGATGATGTAAAAATTCACTATCAATCTGGCGTTCTTGGGCATGCCATTATAAGCGATAATCTTCAAAATGTGTTACACACAGTAGATTTGTCTCTTCTTGTTGTTTCTTTTCTTTTTTGTACCTTTTTGATAATGTTTTATCTGTGCTGTCCTTTATGTATATGGGTTTGTATGTGGGGAGGGGGGAGGGATGTGGGGGGATTGTATGTGTACTTTTGTGAAAAATTTAAAATAAAACAATATATTAAAAAAAAGAAAAAAACAAAACTCACCGAAAATAGCGTAAATAGCTGATCGCATGTGAGCTTGTACCTCGGTAATTTGTGAGCAACACTGTCGTACAAAGAAGTATAGAACAGGGCTTAAGTGATTAAAATGTCTCTCTGTCCATAATGAAGAAGACACGCCCTTTGATTTATGAGCACGCCAGTCCACCTGCTTTGGATCTCGGTGTGGGTCTGTGCTAAATTAAATTAAAGTACTGTATAAATAGAAAGAAGGCACTGCCATCTCTGCACACACACAGCAGTGTGTGTGTGTGTGTGTGTGTGTGTGTGTGTGTGTGTGTGTGTGTGTGTGTGTGTGTGTGTGTGTGTGTGTGTGTGTGTGTGTGTGTGCGTGCAGAGACTACAGTATAAGATTTCTTGGCAATAACTCTTCCCTTACTCCCATCCCCACTCCACTCTCCAGGGAAATGAAATCAAATAAATCTCTGCGCACAAAAAAAGATCAAAATGTGTGGTACGGGCCTGGGTTAGGCTGCCAGAGTACTGCTGCCATTGACTGTATGCAGCCACAGCACATACAAATAAATGCACACGCACGCACACGAGCACACACACACACACACACACACACACACACACACACACACACACACACACACACACACACACACACACACGTACTGTATATATGTATATATATCCTGGCACTGAAACAAGTCCTCCTATCACGTCTCTCATATGGAGCGCATCATTCTCCCATTCTAAACGTACTGTCAACATTCTCCTCATTACTATATCAACTCCATGGGTTACAGAGATGACACCATATGGTTTCCTTTACCTGCCCCGAGTTCAGCTCCATGCCAGCTAATCCACTTAACCCTTTCAGACCGGGAACGCATCGGTGTCATTTTAAGATTTATTTGGCTATTCAAAAGTAGCAGATATACAAGCTTGTGTGCCACGCTATGAGCTTGTAGATCTGCTTTTTTTTTTTTATCGTGAAAATGTGTGCAAATCTTTGAATATATATATGTTTTAAAGTGAACATTTGTAACTGAAATCTTTGCTTCTGGGGGGTCCCTGGCTGGAACAACATATTTTGAAATGGGGGTCCGCAGCCAAATACATTTTGGGGGGTCCCTGACATGAAAAGGTTTGAGCACCACTGATATTATAGCAACATACGTTTTAAAAATAATTAAAACTGTTAGGATTTAGAAGACATTTGTAGAATCCCCAGAAGCAAAGATTTAAATTACAAATGTTCGCTTTAAAAAATATATATTTATTCAAATATTTGCACAAAAAAAAAAGGCACGATTTTCCAAAAATAGCAGATCTACAAGCTCATAGCGCGGCACTCGGTGCCGCGCTATGAGCTTGTAGATCTGCTATTTTTGAATAGCCCAAAGACATAAAAATGACAGATGCTTTCCCGGTCCTAATGGGTTAATCCATTTAACTGTATCACTCTGGGAAGACATCAGATTGAGAAGGTGCAAAGCTAGACGCTGGTATGACTTGTTGACCTCCATGACATTAACATAGCATTTCTAAAGATTTAGAAGGCTTTAGTCTTATTGTAGCGGGGTTAGCCAAAGTTCGTTGCGTGTGCCTTATTCTATCTTATAATAAAGCGCCTGTGACATTATGAAGTGTGGGACTTTGCGCTGGGCACATGCCAGGAAAGGCTGCTTAAATCTTCAAGCTATCTCCCCGTAAAATGGATCGACTTCGTTAAACAACTAATTGCTGCTGATTTATTTGGGTTCTTATTCTTTGTTCAAAAACTTTTATTGTTCCCCCTCCGCTGTTTATAGTCAAATTTATTAACCAATGATTTGTTCTGTTTAGAGTGTGTTATGCCTTCGGCGGCAGACAGCGTTTCCCAGAGGCATAGTGTTTTTGGGTGGTCCGTCCGTCAGTCAATCCGTCCATATGCACGTACTGTACATCTGTCTGTCCCTCCCAATCTTGTGAACGCACTATCTCAGGAACGCCGGGAGGGAATCTCGTAATAGTAGGCACAAACGTCCAGCTGGACTGACGGAGGTGGTCAAAGGTCAAGGTCGTGAACGTGATATCTCAGGAAGGCTTTGGGGGAAATTCATATTCATAATTCGACACAAACGCCCCTTTTGGACTCAACAATGAACTGATTGGTTGGTGGAAAAAGTACTCAGATATTTTACCTAAATAAATGTAGCAATACCACAATACAAAAATACTCTGTTACAAGTAAAAGGCCTGTGTTCAAAAATGTTACTTGAGTAAAAGTACCAAAGTATTGTCATGAAAGTATACTTAAAGTACCAAAAGTAAAAGTACTAAAATGTTTGAAAAATAGCAGATCTACAAGCTCACAACACGTCGCATTGTGACGTGTTGTGAGCTTGTGGATCGGCTATTTTCAAATAGCCGAGGTATAAAATAGGGCTAAACTGGTTAAAGTATGTTTTATTATGTAATCATTTATTTCTGAAAAGTAACTCGTAACTAAAGTTTTCAATTAATTGTAGTGGAGTAAAAGTAAAAATATAGACAATTGGAAATACTCCAGTAAAGTAAAAGTACCTCAAAATTGTACTTAAGTACAGTACTTTAGTAAATGTACTTGGTTACTTTACACCACTGCTGTGACCTCACAAAACATATTCATTAAATTCCCCCAAAGCCTTCACAACATACAATATGATGTCTGCACAGAACATGGATGTAAACGCTAAACGGTTGGCGGAGGCATAGAACCATGATATTTCTAGTTTTTTTGTGATGTTTTCCGGATGAAAAAAAGGCAAGAAGCAATCACAGTTTATACCATGGCTGATCAGTTTCATCTCAGTGCATCTGAGCCGTGGGATCCTTTCAAAGAACTGTGCATTACAGTGTGCAGCAACATGAAGGCATTTTGGATTAACCCTTTAAGACCGTGAACGCATCTGTGTGTCATTTTTAGATTCCTTTGGCTATTCAAAAATAGCAGATATACAAGCTCATAGCGCAGCACAGAGTTCCGCACTATGAGCTTGTATATCTGCTATTTTTTATTTTATTGTGAAAATGTGTGCAAATCTTTATACATGTATATATATATTTTTTTTAAAGCGAACATTTGTAACTTAAATCGTATTGCTTCTGGGGATTCTACAAATGTCTTCTAAATCCTAAATGTTTTTTGGGGGAAAAACTCATGTTGCTATTTATCAGTGGTTCTTACACTTTTTCATGTCAAGGACCCCCAAAATGATATGTACCGTATTTGTCCGAGGACCCCCATCTGAAATGATTTTGTTCCAGGGACCCCCAGAAGCAAAGATTTGAGTTAAAAATGTAAATATATATTCAAAGATTTGAACACATTTTCACTGTTTAAAAATAAATAAATAGCAGATCTACAAGCTGCCGCGCTACGAGCTTGTATATCTGCTATTTTTGAATAGCCAAAGACATCTAAAATGACACAGACACGTTCCCGGTCTTAATGGATTATGTGTGATTGTGTCGTAATCCTTCTGAGCCTTCTCTGGTAATGGTAGTCATTTCTCATGATTGGGCTTGTGGGGGGTATCAGAGCAGAGGGCAACCCCCAGACTGTCTCTAATAACGCCTGAGTTATACTCGGTAGCAACTCCATGTCGAGGCCCCAACAGCCGATCTACAAGCTCACAACACGTCGCAGCTGCGACTATGTTCTGTGCGCAACACCACCATGCAACTAAGTATAGATCACCTATTAACCCATTAAGACCTGAAGCCGATTCTACAAATGTCTTTTAAATCCCAAGTTTTCTGAAAAACTATATCAGTTTCTATATCAGTGGTGCTCAAACTTTTTCATGTCAAGGACCCCAAAAATGTCATGTATTTGGCCGCCGATCCCCATCTCAAAATATTTTGTTCCAGGGACCCCCCAGAAGCAAAGATTTGAGTTAAAAATGTTCGCTTTAAAAGAATACATAAATTAAAAGATTTGCAAACATTTTCACAATTTTTCAAAAATAGCAGATCTACAAGCTCGTAGCGCGGCACTCGGTGCCGCGCTATGAGCTTGTATATCTGCTATTTTTGAATGGCTAAAGTGTAAAATAATGCTTTTTAGCTCAAATTTAAAAAAATGACACAGATGCGATCCAGGTCTTAATGTAACCCATTAAGTGGTCACGAATTCCCGCCCTAGGGGGTCAGCTTGCTTCTTTGGCCCCCCACACACACACAACAGATCCAGATGTGTGGACTGGACACAGCAGGACAAGCCATTACTCCAGCAAAGTGGAGCAATGGCTGCCGAGAAGATAGATTAAAAGTGAACAGCAACACTATAACCAAAGACTCTCTTTCTCCAGGAGAGAATGAAAGTAAAAAAAGCATGCTGTTATTGTGACGTTTCACGGGGCTTTCCATCCCTAATGCTGTTGGATATTTGAAGGGTCAGGGAGTGTTGTGTTCTCGGCCTCATAAATCACAGAGCGGTTCATCTATCATCTGAGCTTTCTTACTCTCTGCGGGGGACGTTGGATTGTTTGCAGTGGTGGAAAAAGTAATACATTTTTTTACTTAAGTAAAAGTATCAATACTGCAATGTAGAAGTACTCGGTTACAAGTAAAAGTCTGTAATTCAAAATTTACTTGAGTAAAAGTACTAAAGTATTGGTATCTAAATGTACTTAAAGTACCAAAAGTAAAAGTACTAAAATGTTTGAAATATATAATATAATATATATTTTCAAATAGCCTAGGTATAAATTAGGGCTAACGTGGTTAATGTATGTTTTATAATGAAGTCATTTGTATCTGCAAAGTAACTAGTAACTAAAGTTTTCAAATCATTGTAAAAGTTCAATATTTGCCTCTGAGATGTAGTGGAGTAGAAGTAAAAGTATATAGACAATCGGAAATACTCCAGGAAAGTAAAAGTACCTCAAAATTGTACTTAAGTACAGTACTTGAGTAAATGTACTTAGTTACTTTACACCACTGATTGTTTGGTTCTTTTCTTTCTTTCTTCCAAGCTGTAAACTACAGTGGAGGACCCTAAACCACTATAGATACAGTATGGTATCCTGGGCAATATATTACATGGTTTTCTATACGTTATCTCATGCTGCATAGCTGGACTCTTACCTACAGTGTCTATTCACCACATGCTTGGATGTGACCGTGTGTGCAGGCTGTTACTTAACTCAACAATGGAGCTGCAACACCTTTATGCCAGAGTTCAAAAGCCCCACCCCCAACCAACCAACATGGCTAAGAGAGGGAAATTAAGATTGTTTGTGCCATAATTGGGGAGGTATTTATATTGTATATGATGTATTACCATAAAGTAAATTGTAACAGCAAAAGCTTTCAAGTGAGATCAAATAAAGTACCGTAATTGTATGTATTAGCGTGCAACGTGGCTTTGGATTAAGAGTGGCACTATAGGAAAGGCCTTGGGTTTTGTGGAAATCTTCCCGTTAGATTTTGAGATCCTGTGTCGAAGACATGTTGGCCTAAATGTGGCAAATGTGGAAAAGCTATGGGGTCATCAAAACATCTGAAGAGCACATCCTCCAAGGAACATGAAGATGCACAACAAATTCCATGGCAATCCAACCAGTAGTTTTTGAGATAATGTTGTTTATAATAATAATAATAATAATAATACATGTCATTTATGTAGTGCTTTTCCAAATACTCAAAGTCGCTTTTTTCGGGACCAGAGATGTGGACTGACGGATCAACTGGCGTACCGACCAGACCGACCAACAGACCAACTGAACATTGACCACAGCCACATCGCAGGGCCACAATAGAGCGCCGAAGTCCTGGCGTCACTGCCAGTAGAGGGCGCATTCCGCAGGTTCATGGCTTTACTTTTTGTGTTGATATCCTCATTGGGGAATCTTAGATCGCTTCATATAAGAACTGTGTTCCAAAAATAAACACACCACCCTGGCGTTTTTACTCATATGGATATGAAGCATCGACTGAAGGTGTAAATGTACACATTTACCCAATGAGTAACACAATATAAACACTAGAAACGAGTCAAACAACCCAAAGACTACATTTCCCATGAACACGGCTGCTGTAGGGACAGTGATTTCAGACCCGGAAGTAGTAATTCTTAGGACTTGTAAGGCAGAATGAATTCCATTTTCGCCAGAAACAGGCTGTATCAAAAATGAATGAGTATCATAAACGATGCAGAGCCACCCCCCTGACAAAAACGCCAGGGTGGTGTGTTTATGTTTGGAACACAGTTCTTATATGACGTGATCTAAGATTCCCAAATGGGGATTTCAACACAAAAAATAAAGCCACGAACCCTGGAACAGTGCCCTCTATTGGCCCTCTACTGGCAGTGACGTCAGACTTCGGTGCTCTATGCAGGGCCACAACGCAGGGCCACAACGCAGGGCCACAACGCATGCAGGGCCACAACGCAGGGTCACAACGCATGCAGGGCCACAACGCAGGACCATTATGTGGAGTCCATGTCTACTGTCCTCCCCCGTGTGTCAGTGTGTACCTACACTATGCATCGGTGACAACGTGAATGTTGCTATGTTTGTAAACAAGACAAATACATGTGCATCTGACGAGCTTGGCGAATGAAGTATGCTTTTTGTGGTACAAATGGTAAGGGGAAGGAGGGTTACGTACACACACACACACACACACACACACACACACACACACACACACACACACACACACACACACACACACACACACACACACACACACACACACACACACACACAAACACACACACACACACACACACACACACACACACACACACACACACACACACACACACACACACACACACACACACACACATCTGGGAGCTGTGTGTTGTTGTTCATTACTGTTTCGGTTCATTGCATAAGCACCCTTTCACAGCAGTCTTTCACCGAGGGAGGGAGGGCAGAGTGTTTTTTCTGCCCACTCTTCACATTGAAACCAGCAATGTTCCTGTCTAAAGGTCACTTCAACAGCAACCCTCAAATGTACCGTTTAAAATGCTTCAGTGACGTCAAGCCTTCTGGCTTTTTTTTTGTGCCTTTATCCTTTTGAATTCATTTTTTCGATAAAGTGCTCAAACAGGCAACAGACGTTCAATAAGCCCACATAATGACTCAACCCTACATCCACAACACAATGCTAGAGGAGCACTACAAGAGTTGCCACTTCCAGCGAGGAGGGGTTGCGCTCCAGGGATGTCCCTTTCATATCCTGACGCAGGAAGGAAAGGCTGTGTTTAACCCATTAAGTCCGGGAACACATCTGTGATCATTTTCAGATTTCTTTGGCTATTCAAAAAATTGCAGATATACAAGCTCAACGAGCTATAATTGTAGATCTGCTATTTTTGAAAAATTGTGAAAATTTGTGCAAATCCTTGAATATATATATTTCTTAAAGCTAACATTTGTAACTCAAATTCAAAGATTTGCACCAACTTTCACGATTTTTCCAAAAATAGCAGATCTACAAGCTCGCTATGAGCTTGTAGATCTGCTATTTTTTAATAGCCAAAGTATAAAAGGATGGTTAAAGTGGTTACACACAGATGCGTTCCCGGTTTGAATGTGTTAAAACGTGTAATGATAGTGTTTGACACGGCCTCCACTTTCATCTCCAAACCACCCCCTTGTCATAACTCACCCACGCCTGTGTGTGCCCTTGGAAAGATCAGGCATCACAGGGCAGCTCTCCCATTTGGCATCGACCACCGTATTACACAGTGTAACGGGAAACATAGGCTCGTGTCATATCAAATTGAGCACATGGGGTGGTGGCATCCCTGAAACTGACGATCTTTCTCAAGGACACTTTCACGGGGAAAGAGTACGGTACAGTACAGTAAGTTGTACAGTATGTTGGCTGTGGTAGGGACCGAAAAAAAACATCACCTTCCAATTATTGTAGGAAAGTGTGGAACCACAGCAGATGCCACTCCTGCCTTATACTCATAATAATAGAAAGTAGGGGGGAGACACGGATGGAGTTCCTGAATCCCACAGAATAAACTGTTTAGATTCATTTGTCATTGCCAGGGGCTGAACACGCCTGGAGTATGACAGTTGAACATCTGGTTAACACTTTCACACTAGAGACACTTATAATGTGCGCACATAACACATACTGGGCCGTTATGTATCTTACCTATCGTTCACATTCATAACAGGTCTATAATCAGCACATTGTCTATAAGTAACCAATCAATCTATGAAGCTGAATTATTCATAACATGCATTCTATGCCACAATTATAATCTATCTATAGTATATTGATAAACACTCAATGAACGCATATTACATAGATTTTCATATAAATTATGAACTGGTTGTTGGGTGCATTGATCTGCTATTTTACAAAAAATGGGTGTCCCTGGCGCGAAATCTTTTCAAACTAGGTGTTAAATTCATATGAATTTGGAGGTTATTGACATGACAAATGTTTGAGACTCCACTCTGACCTACTGTAAGCTACATGCAGTAGCAAAGCTGCTGGGTTGAAGAATTCCTAATGGTCTTGAATAGAGACCCTGGTTTCACTAGATGTTATATAGGCAACAGGTGGACCTTTCCACTGAAGTGATTTTATGGACACACAGCAGCCAGTTAACCAGTGGTGTAAAGTAACTAAGTACATTTACTCAAGTACTGTACTTAAAGTAATACTAGGTAACTTTTTCAATAAAACTAAAGTTAAATTGTATATCTGTTGTGAGTGGCAAATGTTTCACAACACCCACTCCATGAATTTCACCCCCGAAAGCCTTTTATTTATATATTTTCTATTGAACGCTGTCGAGGTTGACTTTCCCGCGAAAATGACGTCATCTGGCCGGAAAATGGAAGCGGAAATGCACCGGTTTCCTGTTTGGCCAGGAACTACCGCGCCAGTTTCCTGTTTGGCCAGGAACTACCGCGCTATTAACAAAGAGGAAACTCACGCTGATTTTAAGAGATTGTATGATTTGAAGAACGAAAAACAACAGCTAAAGAAAACACAGCTCACGGTAACTAAAGCTCCACTGGCTAAGAGAAACGATCCACAGATCGTATAAAACAATTAAAAGAACGCTTTTTGAAACGCTTCCGTCTTCCGGTGAAAATGAATGGAATTCTGGGTAACGCAGTAGTAAACGAATGGCCTGCAGTGACGGTAATGATCAGCAGAGGCTGCTAAAAATCGTTTTTTTGAAATTTGCACTGTACAACTTTAAGTACAATTGTGCGGTACTTTTACTTTACTGGAGTATTTCCAATCGTCTATACTTTTGCTTCTACTCCACTACATCTCAGAGACTAATGTTGTACTTTTACTCCACTACAATTATTTGAAAACTTTAGTTACTAGTTACTTTGCAGATATACATTATTATATTATAAAACATACATTAACCACTTCAGCCCTATCTTATACATAGGCTATTTGAAAATAGCAGATCTACAAGCTCACAACGCGTCGCATCGCGACGCGTTGTGAGCTTGTAGATCTGCTATTTTCAAACATTTTAGTACTTTTACTTTTGATACTTTAACAACTCATTCAGTGCCATTGACGTTGCCGATGTCACGTTTTTATAAGCCCAGAGTGCCAATGACGTCGCCGACATCATGAAAAAAAAATGTTCAGAACCCAAGATATCATGATTTGAACATTTGCTGCTCCATTCACTTTTTGTTTAACATCTTACTGAAAAAGGCTGTATCTCGCTTCCAAAGCACTTTTTTTTTTACAATGTACTTGGCATTGGCACAGGGATGATAAAAGCCAGAAATATGTTTGGCACTGAATGAGTACATTTTGATAGCAATACTTTTGTACTTTTACTCAAGTAAATTTTGAATTCCGGACTTTTACTTGTAACGAAGTACTTCTACATTGCAGTATTGATACTTTTACTTAAGTAAAACATTTGAGTACCTTTTCCACCACTGCTGTTAACCAGAGCTTGGCCCACGGTCCTAAGAAGGTTAGACTGAGTGCAGCTCTACATAGACTGAGATACAACTAGGTCAGGTTATACGAAAATCTAAGTTGATTTGTGATCATCGAGTCGCAATCAGTAGATATCGGGAGAAAAGAAAAAAAATAAGTTTTTTTTAAATATTTAAAACATGTAATAGCAATGCCAGGATTAACGTGGTTAAAGGTCTTTTGAAATGTTATCAGTGGTTGGGGAGAAGTTGCTAAAGCGCCGATAAAGCAGGTAGATATGGAGAGAGAGAGAGAGAGAGAGAGAGAGAGAGAGAGAGAGAGAGAGAGAGAGAGAGAGAGAGAGAGAGAGAGAGAGAAAGTCGGGAAAAAATGAAAGACATTCCACATTGTGTTAAGACTGTGGGCACTGTTATATGGGGTCTGGCTGAAACTAATTGTTGGTTGAAAAAAAAAGGTGTCAGAATGATAAAGGACCAGGTGTTAAGCCTCATGTGTCAGTGACACATTCTTTCACACATAGTGCAATGTAACAATATATTCATGGACTTTACGCGGTCTGGAAGACTCCCAGTGTCTTTGTCTGGTGGTCCCTGCATCAGTGGTTTTCAACCATTTTCATATCAAGGTCCACTATTTATTCGGCATTTGAACCACGGACCCACCGTTTGATGAGCTTTAGACTCTCGGACCCAAGACTTAGAATATTTCGTTGTCGCTTGATACGATGTTGTCCACAATAATTTAACTCTTGAGAGCGTAAAATGAAACCAAATGGACCCGTAAGGGTCCATTTGGTTTCATTTTACGCTCTCAAGAGTTAAAGATCTAATAAGGGTCCATTTGGTTACCAACTCTCCATCATTACGCTGGGGACCACCTGGAAGTGGACCCCATCTTGGACCACTGGTGGTCCCCGGACCACTGGTTGAGAACCACTGGTCTGCATGCATCCGTGTGAGTGTGTGTGCAGGTACTTGCCTTGGTTTGTATAATGCTGTCTATGTCTAGTCTATGTGCAGTCCAGTCTATGTGCTCAAATACATGTGTATTGTGTGAGTGCGTGTGTTTTGTCTACTCATGGAAGAAAGCAAAAATAAAATGGCGACTAAGAACTTCAATCCATGGTTATGTCTACTGTATACGATACGATGTGTGTGTGTGTGTGTGTGTGTGTGTGTGTGTGTGTTTCGTAAATGTCTTACTTGGGGTCCCGGGGGCTGTTGGGGCGGCTGTTGGTGCGGAGTCTGTTCTCGCTGACCGCTGTGGGTCGCTCTGGTCCTGACACTGGGCTGACCCTCCTGATCAACGCAAAAACAAACCAACACAGAACCTTCAGAAAGCAGACAAACATTCACCCTAAATACTCTCATAGAACCATGTTAGATTGAAAACGTCACATGGGGCGAAATGGTACACAAATGGCATACAAATGGTCTCCTACAGCAGTGGTTCTCAAACTTTTTTGTGCCAAGGACGCCCAAATAGACACCTATTAGACCGCGGACCTCCATTTGAAAAGATAAGCCAGGGACCCCCATAATAGAAGATTTGTACGGCTCTCTAGCAGTGATTCTCAACCATTTTAATTTCAAGGACCCCCAGTTTGACATGCATTAGGCTACGGACCCCCATTTAATGGCATTTCTGTCTCTGGGACCCCAATTCATATCGTAAAATCAATGTTAATTTAACTCTGAGAGTGTACAAATGGAACCAAATGGACCCTAATGGGTCCATTTGGTTCCATTTGTACACTCTCAGAGTTACAGACCCATAAGGGTCCATTTGGTTCCTGTCCATCATTTAGCTGGGGACCCCCTGGAACCCCCTCAAGTACCCCTGGGGGTCCCCGGACCCCACTTTGAGAACCAATGTCCTACAGTAAGTGGGCGCCGTTTGACGTCAGATCTCGAGAACATCTCATGTTTACTGGTGCTAGATCTCGCGAGAGTGTGTTGCTGGGGCAATTTTGAGTGTCAAAATATTGGGAAGATTGTGTGTCTTGCGACGATTGGGTCCAATATTTAGTTCAGTGACCATGGAGCTAGAAAATGGTTCAGAAGCTGTGTTCACGTTCACTCTCCCATTGGAAATAATAGACTCCAACCTGCTTCAGGTCTCCTAAAGAGACAGCCACCTACTTCACAAACATACAGGAAGTAAACCGGAGATCAGTGGTGGAAAAAGTACTCAAATGTTTTACTTACTGTAAGTAAAAGTATCAATACTGCAATGTAGAAATGCTCTGTTAGTTTAAGTCCGGAATTCAAAAAAGTATTGGCATCAAAATGTACTTAAAGTACCAAAAGTAAAAGTACTCATTATGCAGACTGTCCCATTTCCAGTTTTCAAATGTACAAATCTTTTGAAAATAGCAGATCTACAAGCTCACAATGTGTCGCATTTAGTTACTTTCCACCACTGCCGTAGAGGGGCGGGTCTTGCTTTGGGCCATACTGTACCTGGGCTCATCTGGAGAGGGCTCCTGCGCGAGGCCATTGGTCTGTGCAGGGCTGTGGGCGGGGCTGCTCTCCGGGCTGGCCTCCTCCTTGGTGCCGTTCTGTGGAGGAGGGTCCGAGCCGGGGGGCCGGACCCCCTCCCACTGCTGGGCCGCATTACGGATGGCCAGACGTCTCTTCTCCTGGGGAGAGACACACACACACACACACACACACAAGCACACAGAGACATTTACAGGGGCCTATAGCGCACACACATGCACGCTAGTGGTGAGAAAAAAAGTTCATTTCAGTGAACGAGCGATTTCGTTCGCGGCAATGATTCGTTCAGATGATTCGTTCACGTTCTCGTTCAGTAGCGCTATTTTCTAATAGCCGATCTACAAGCTCACAACGCGTCGCGATGCGACGCGTTGTGAGCTTGTAGATCGGCTATTTTCAAATAGCCTAGGTATAAAATAGGGCTAAAGTGGTTAATGTATGTTTTATAATGTGTGTAAAACACCATCGCGGGAGCGTTTTTTTTACGTCGCACGTGAACGTAACAGTTTCAGAAAGTGAACGAGCTCGTTCACGTTCACGGCAAATGAACTAGTTCTTTTGAACGAATCAATCATGGACGACACATCACTAGCGCACGCACGCACACACACACACACACACACACAGGAGCACACTACAACACAAAAGGATGCCTGGGGGTCCCCGGACCCCAACTTTGAAAACCACTGCATAAACACCATGCACGCACACACACACACACACACACACACACACACACACACACACCTATTGCAAGTGTGAGGTTACGCACACCATAAACACACAGGTTCATGTGTATGTGTACATTCAAGCATAATACTGTACACAGACATGTGCACACGCGTGCATATACATACACGCATATGTATGTACACTTTATAAACAGGAGGACACAGCAAGGTGTCAGGTGAGCACACTGAGGAGCAGAGAGCCCACAGGGTGACATGCAGTGAGGTGAGCCTCTCTCCGCCTGGGTCACACACACAGAGACACGTGGCACCTGCCTTGCTGGTCCCTGAGGGGTCCTGAGACTTGGGCGCTGCAGTGGAAGGAAGGACGCTGTGCTGCTGAGTGGAGTTATGTGCAGGACTCTATGAGGACAAAGTAATCACAACAACACATATTTTGACATGGGGGTCCGCAGCCACATACGTGCCATTTTGGGGGTCCTTGACATGAAAAAGTTTGAGAACCACTGCAACTTAACTCTTTTCAAAAAACTGTTAGGATTTAGACATTTGTAGAATCCCCAGAAGCAAAGATTTGAGTTAAAAATGTGCACTTTAAAAATACATATATATTCAAAGATTTGCAACAAAAAAAATAAAAAATAGCAGATCTACAAGCTCATAGCGCGGCACTCTGTGCCGCGCTATGAGCTTGTAGATCTGCTATTTTTGAATAGCCAAAGAAATCAAAAAATGACACACAGATGAGTTCCCGGTCTTAATGGGTTAAATAACCCAGCCAGATTAGTCAGCTGATTGACACGCATGGGTCTTGGCTCAACACTGTTGTAGAGTGTATAATAATAACACATCCCTATACATCCACATAGTAAATAATGCGTATGTGTGAAACCTCTCTCGAGTCTATCTGCCTGAACTAGCCTCGCATCCTACGCCTCATTTACAGCATCAGGACATCAGGTTCAGCAAAGATAACAGTTACAGTATAGAAAGTGATGTCATAAAACTAGTCTTTGTTCAGCAATGCAATGCAACGTGTTGTGAGCTTGTAAATCTGCTATTCTCTCCATACTGTATGTTAACCCCAGAATAGGGGTCGCTAGGGTAGGGTCCATGTGGTTAAAAGTGGATTGATGTTGAAGAGGTGAATTACTCACAGCACGTCAGTTCACGCCGTGTTGCAAGCTTGTTTTTGAAAATATTTGAAAAAAATATTTTGAATATTTTGCAATTTTAACCCCAAATCTTCTTCTCTCGGTGTCCCTGGCACCAAATATTTTCAGATGGGGGTCCGTGGCCAAATACATATCAATTTGGGGGTCTGCATCCTGAGCGTCTTATTTGTGTGTGTGTGTGTGTGTGTGTGGGATCTACTGCAGTGGGTGTTATCAGGCTCAGGCTGCAGCATACAGTAGTACTGTAGTAACAGTGCCATCCACACCCTGCAGCAGAAAAGAAAGCTGCTGCTTTCTCTTTTTTTTTCCCTCAACCCCCCCCCCCCCCCCCCCCTCTCTTGCCAGTGTTTAGTTTCGATACACTCAGGTATGGAATGTGCCACTCCCACTCGCTGGGGTAAACCCAGGATCCATCCACCTCCGTTAGGTCTTTTACACTAGTACTCTTGCGTATCGTTTCTGTCGAGGCAGAAACCTCTCATCTCCACATTCTGAACTTTTTGTTGTTTTTTCGTAAACGAACGCCCTATACTTCATACATGGGCAACTGGCGGCCCCCACCTTCACTTAATGCGGCCCGCAGGTTATTATTCGGTATACTGATATATTATTGATTTCAGCTGTTACAATTCCAAACATACAAACGTGACCCGTTTTAATTACTTCAGTCTATATTAGTAGCTTAATGACTAGTGTTAAAATTCTAATTGTCTTTTTAACGTCCAATGTATTTGTAGTTAAGTTCAAAAAGTTAACATAAGTATAACTAAATGCATTTGAAATTAAATAAAAACGTTACTTTTCAGGATTCCAATTGAAAAATAGCAAAAAAAAATCTGGATTCCAATAAAGAAATAGCAAAAATAGCAAATCTACAAGCTCAAAACGCGTCGCACTGCGACGCGTTTTGAGCTTGTAGATCTGCTATTTTTGCTACTTTTGTGTGACATAGAATGGCGAAGTACGGCCGTCATTTACAAAAAAAAGTTAAAATACAGCTATAAGAGGTTTCTGTACAGTATATGTAATGTGGCCCTCTGGAGTGAGTGTGGAAATATAGTGGCCCTCTCCATCATCAAAGTTGCCCACCCCTCGTTTTGAGCTTGTAGATCTGCTACAGTACTTTTAACATTTAAAAAAAAAATGTCAAGAAAAGTAACAGTTTTGGACATATGAGGAAACAAGGGAAAGCTTGTATATGTCCAAAAATACATATTTTCAAAAAACAAATAAATAGCCGATCTGCAAGTTCGCACGTTGGGAACTTGCAGATCGACTATTTCCACTCCTGTTTGTGCAATGATGAAGTAGGGCATTCGTCTTTGGAGAAAAAAAAAACATAAAAAGATGAAATATGGAGATACGTGTTTTTTTGCCAACCACAGCGACGATATGCAAGCAATGTACCGTAAAATGAGTGCAAACGCAAATGGTGTCAGCTACAATTCCTAGATTACCACCCAGAGAGTACAAGTGTTATGACAACGTACAAAAAAGAAAAGTGCTGGCAGAGGTCAAAAGTGAGGGAGGTACAGTCAGTGGTGGAAAAAGGACTCAGATGTTTTACTTAAGTAAAAGTATCAATACTGCAATGTGGAAATACTCTGTTACAAGTCCGGAATTCAAATGTTACTTGAATAAAAGTACTAAAGTATTAGTATCAAAATGTACTTAAAGGACCAAAAGTAGAAAGTACTCATTATGCAGAATGTCCCATTTCAGTTTTCAAATGTATAAAAAATATGAAAATGTTTTGAAAATAGCAGATCTACAAGCTCACAATGCGTCGCATCGCGACGCATTGTGAGCTTGTAGATCGGCTATTTTCAAATGGCCGAAATGTATATAGGGCTGAAGTGGTTAATGTATATTTTGTAATAGTAATCAAAATCTACAAAGTAACTAGTAACTAAAGTTTTCAAATAACTGTAGTGGAGCAAAAGTACAATATTTGCCCCTGAGATGTAGTGGAGTAGAAGTAAAAGTACGGAAAATCGGAAATACCCCAGGAAAGTAAAAAATACCTCAAAACTGTACTTAAGTACAGTACTTGAGTACTTAGTTACTTTACACCATTGGGTACAGTAAAGAGGCTACAAAGAGATCGAGAGGCAGGAGAAGAGATTTTTCCCAGTTCTTCTTCCTCCTCAAGACAGAAGGGCATGACATGAACCTTGGCTGCGACGTTCCGCCGTATCATTTTCTCTCCTGGGATTAGCAGAGTCAGATTGCAAACAGACAATCGGCTCCCAGCAGCAGCAGAGCCCCTTCTCCTCCACAGCTTCTCAGCCAAAAGCAGCCACAGCCGCAGCAGCAGAGCACAGACAAAAGGAATTCACGCATGCATGCATGCATGCATGTACGCAGTGTTGCCATGTCTGCTGATTATAAGCCACATTTGGGCTTGTTTTTCTGTAAAGTTGCTTTAGGTAGTTTGTGGGGGTTGCTTTGCTTTTTTTCGGGCTCGTTTCTAAAGTGTATTGTATCCTAAAATGTCGTTGAAACCGGTGGTTCTCGACCATTTTCATGTCAAGGACAACCCCATTAATATGTATTTACCCCCCCATCTGAAAATATCGTGTGCCAAGGGACTCCCGTACCAGATTTGTGATGTTAAAATGTAAAAAACATATATTCAAAATGTTTAACAAGCTCGCGAGCTTGCATTTCGTCTCTTTTCAAATATCCGGTGCTTATAGGTTTAAAGTGCTCATGTGGCACTTCTTTTGGGCTTGTTTTCATAGACCTGGTTGCTTATTTCTCTCGCAAAATCTGGCAACACTGACACACACACACACACACACACACACACACACACACACACACACACACACACACACACACACACACACACACACACACACACACACACACAGTGAACATGCCCGTATGCACTCTCACATATACAAACACAAATATTCATCCACGCATTCATGCATACATAAACACAAGTGCATGCACACACACACACAAACACGCACAAATATATTCATTCTTACACACACACACACACACACACACACATGCATCCTCAAACATACATCAACACACACAGACGGACACACCCAACATATACACTCATAGACGAAACAGATTAATGCACACAAACACACACACGGGCAACAGATGTACGAGGCACACAGATGGGACATAGTACACGCGCACACACACACACACACACACACACACACACACACACACACACACACACACACACACACACACACACACACACACACACACACACACACACACACACACACACACACACACACACACACACACACACACACACACACACACACACACACACACACACGTGTGCCTGTTTACTTTTCAGGATCAGTCACATGCCAGAAGAAGAAGCCTTTCAGCAGTTTGATCAAACATTCTATAACACCCGCTGAGCGTTGCTTTCCCAAAGCACCCCCCCCACCTTTCAATACAAGCTGGCCAAATCAGTGGCACAGAAGATCTGTAGCATATCTACAGGCTATTTTAGCTACTAACACATTCACTGCCAGACTTATTTCTGGCTGCGCGCACCCACTGCCGGCGTTTTTTTTAAATTTTCAAAGCTTTTCAAGTAGTAGTCAAGTATATTTATCTCCCGTATGATCGATCCCCTGATGGTTGCTAATCACGGAGGGTTTCACTGTGCTTCCGTGAAAAAGAAAAAAAAAATGTCATCGCGACCTCCCGTTCACTTGTCATACGCCGTTGAAAATAGCATGTTTCACCAAAAATACATAGTAAAACACAGGAGTCGAGATACAGAATACTTCCCAAGTACTTTAACCAGGAAGTGAATGGAGCAGTAAATCTTGGGATCACGTTATCTCCTGGTTCTGTGTGAAAAAAAAAATGAAATAACGGAGATTCATTTTCATACTGAATATTCGGCCCCCTGTTTGGTCCACGTCATGCTTGGTGCTTGGTTGCATTTATATAGCTCCTTTATCCAAAGCGCTTTACATAGACTGTGCATTACATTCACCCATTCATTCACACACCGATGGCGGAGGAAACCATGCAAGGCACCAACCTGCTGATCGGGAGCAATTAGGGGTTCAGCGTCTTGCTCAAGGACACTTCCGACACCAACTCTGGGGGAGCCCGGGATCGAACTGGGAACCTCGCGCTTCCCATACGGCCGCTCTACCCCTGAGCCACTGCCGCCACAAGTGTCATCTCATACAGTACATACAGTAGGCCTACTGTACCATGTGACACCCAGCCCAGCACAGTGCTATTCACACCAAAGTCTTTGTAGCGGTGCCCGCCCACGGCAGAAGGATCCAAATGATAGTCTTCAAGAGACAATAAAGTGGTGGTCTGGTAGCCAAAGTGACAATATTTCATTCTGGACGGACGTAGAGTAATGAAAACCAATGTTTCTGCAGCTAAACTGCCTTCTTCAGGGTATGGTTTTTATTACTCTGCGTCCAGAATAAAATATTGGCACTTTGGCTCCTAGTGTGTGTGCGGCCACTTTATTAACCAATTAAGACCTAAAGCTTTTTCATGTCACGGACCCCCAAAATGATATGTATTTGTCCGCCGACCCCCATCTCAAAATATTTAGTTCCAGGGATCCCAAGAAGCAAAGAATAGAGTTAAAAAATGTTCGCTTTAAACAATATATTCAAAGATTTGCACACACTTTCACGATTTTTCAAAAATAGCAGATCTACAAGCTCATAGCGCGGCACTCGGTGCCGCGCTATGAGCTTGTATATCTGCTATTTTTGAATAGCCAAAGTGTAAAATAATGCTTTTTGTCTCAAATCAAAAAAGTGACACAGATGCGTTCCAGGTCTTAAAGCGTTAAGACTATCATTTGTACCCTGCCCAACACAACCATGAGAATCATAACCGGGACTAATTGGCTCAACACCACACTCCCCCTGGCTGCCCCTGTCTTATCAAGCATAGCTCCTCCACATAAATCGGCGAGTAGCACTTAACTCAAAGGATGCTTCAAAAAGGTCAAAGACTACATCCACATTCACACAGATATCTTCAAAGCCGCACACTGCTCGACTTATGCATCTAGAAGACCCACCAGCTGACTTCACCATCCAACCAGTTTGGGGAAAGTATAATGGGAGTGTCAGACGGCCACTGCTGCGTTAAAAAATAAAATAAAAACGCAGAGACATTTTATTTTGTGAGCGCGGACTGTTTCCATAGCCCATTCAATCGGGGAACGCATCTCTGTCCAATTTCCAATTTTGTCTGCTCATTTCTTTGTTTCACTTGTTTAATCTGTATCCTGTCTGAGTTCTCTATCCTGATTGGTTAAAATTGGTATCCTGACCTGAAAAATGCATTTTCTGTTTAATAAAGAGCTGGAGAGGCATGGAGACTCCCGTTACTAAACAAACACTCTATAGCAATGAGTACTATCACAATATAGAGCTATTTAACACTTACTTAAGTCACTTACCCTATACCTTTAATTTAACTCTGAAAGTGTGAAAATGTATCTGTAACGTACTAAGTACTCCTCATACTTTGTGGGTTTTTTTTCACCACATCGCTTGACTCGAACGCTCCTACTGATCAGCGCCTCTGTGACACTTAATGCACAACAGATGAACCATCTGTGTCCAAGATGGGCGCGCCACAGTGCACAGCTACATTCCCAGCGCTTATTATGTGAGCGTTGATTTATCCCTGCTGATTCATTTGAGTGGATTCGACGACAACAACAACAGAGCCGACATGGCTCATCAACTGATCTAGGCCAGTGGTTCCCAAACTGGGGGTCGGGACCCCCAGTTTGGGAACCCCAAATGATTTTGTCAGGGGTCCCCCAGATGATTATATAGCTTAATGTGCAACATTGTTTTCTCGCTCAACAGTAAACAAACCAGTATATACATACAGGGTATCCGCGTATTTCTTAAGTGACAATTTAAGGACTTTTAAGAGTATTTTAATACCAAATTGGCCAAATTGTCAAATATCACGTAAGAAAGAGGCAAACATTGTGAAAATAGCCGATCTACAAGCTCACAATGCCTCGCATTGCGAGGCATTGTGAGCTTGTAGATCGGCTATTTTCACAATATCTATCCTACTATTGCAAGTGCTTGTGGGGGGGGGGCGTCCCCAGTTCAAATGGGATATTTTGAGGGGGGCCGTGGCCTGAAAAGTATTGGAACCCTTGATCTAGGCACAGAAAATGTGCAGGAGGAGTTATACACATACTAGAAGTAGTTTTTTTTTAGACACTGATACTTGATACTGTATAATAAGTCATAGGGGACAAGCACTTTATTATGGACTGCTGGGGATGCTGTTGAGCCTCTCTCTCTCCATGCACTTTAACCCATTCAATCCAGATCTACAAGCTCATAGCGCGGCATGAGCTTGTAGATCTTTTTTTTTTTTAAACGTATGTTACTATATCAGTGGTGCTCCAACTTTTCCATCTCAAGGACCACCCAAAATTATATGTATTTGGCCGTGGACCCCATCTCAAAATATGTTGTTCCAGGGACCCCCCCAGGAGAACAAAAATGTTCGCTTTAAAACATATATATATAGATATATATTCAAAGATTTGCACACATTTTCAATATTTTTCAAAAATAGCAGATCTACAAGCTCATAGCCGCGGCACTTGGTGCCGCGGCTATGAGCTTGTATATCTGTACAACCCCCCCCCCCCCCCCCCCACTACATTGGATTCAAGTAAATGTGTATTTTCAGACATAATAACGACTTAAAACCCCCAATACTTTGTAAACTTGACCTTTGGCTCTGTACTTGGTCTGCTCTTTCTTAACCTGACTCTGTCAAATGGAAGAAGCTTGCGACACACATTTTGTTCCTGAAATCAAATGCAAATGAGATTTCCGGAGGGAGGGGGGTTTACCAGGCTAGCTATTTCTACCCTGTGCACCAAACCTCTTCACCGAAAATAGCCGATCTACAAGCTCACACAACGTTGTGAGCTTGTAGATCGCTGCTATTTTCGGCAAATGTTTGCACCAGAATAGAGATGCGAGGGTTCAAGTGGTTAATGTTAAAAAAATAACAAAATTAAATCCCTATCACACAAATATTTGTGTGGGCCCCCTGTAGTATCTCCGAGGACCCCCTATAGGACTCTAGGGGTCCCGGACCCCTGCCCTAACCCAACTCTAGGGAGGAATCACTGTCATGTCATTCCATGTATAGCCATTTTCACATAGAATTGACAGACAGACAGACAAACAAGCCGGACAAAAACAGTACCCTTAAAGGAGAGTTCCAGTCATTTTAGGTGTTTGCTTTGATGTGTCGCTAATCACTCACCAACATACCAGGGGCAGTTGACTTTTTTCATAGAAGCCCCTGTTGTCCATTGTGGAGACGTGAAGCTAGTCCTCTGTGTTGCCAGATTCTGTGAGAGAAACAAGCAACCAGCTCCATGTCGTTCTGCATGAACGGCAGCTCATAAGGGACATTCAGTGCATGTTTGAGTGTCAGTACACTGCATAATGACGATTAGTGGGGGAAAAAAACGAACTTTGGAGCTGCTAAAATAGGTGGTTTTTGTTTATCCGCATTACTCCATTATGCCAGTGGAAGGGGTCTCCACAATGGACAACAGGGGCTTCTATGAAAAAAGTCAACTGCCCCTGGTATGTTGGTGAGTGATTAGTGACACATCAAAGCAAACACCTAAAATGACTGGAACTCTCCTTTAATAACAGGGTAATAACGGTCCGATAAGATCAAATGGAGTCATCACTCGTGACACAGATACGATCAAACAATTGCTTTGTAGGTTAGCATCCAAAAGTGCACTTAATGATATATGCTGATACAAACTAATGGTGGTTTCATGCATACTGATACCAATGAGAATCTGATACTGAACACTAAAGCACCCACAAGTGCACTTTAGAAGCCTTTCTGAACCCCTCCACAATCCCACGCCACATTAGTGCTCCCACTGTCACTGTCACCAGGGCTGACATGACAAGCAAAAATAGACAAACAAACGCAGCATATTTTTAACATGACCTAATGTTTTAGAGTAGGCTTTCTAATCTGAAACATTCTGCATCGCTGGATTGACAAACATTACCACAAAAAAAAAGAACTAAAACGTGGATACAAAAAATGTTGACAAAGCAGCATCAAAAGCCAAGGCTGTTTTTTGTCCAGATAAATACTTAGCCCAAATTACATTTGTGTTTCATAATCATAATAATAACAACAGATCTTTGGCTAACACGGTGCAGTGGATAAGAAATCACGAAATGAGTTAATGCGTGATCTGTGCTTAGATCAACCTATTAACTGTTACTACTCTATTCACTGATACCAGGCCAGTGGCATTGTGGTTAGTATTCCGCCCTGAGAGTGGGAGGCCGGAGGTTCAATCCCTGTCTGAGTCATACCAAAGACTATAAATGGTACCGGACACCCCATCCGCACTGCCAACGAGCGAGCGTCCAGACGGCGATGTCGCGCAAAAAACTGTCCTGATATGGAGCGATATGGAGCGCCGGCCATGGCGTTGCGACGTAGCCTGAACCAATCAGATTAACTATTAAATGAATAAATAATAGGAGCGGAATTGTGGAAAGGAATAAGCTACAGTGCAGCGCGCTCGCAAGCGCGCCCGCGCACACACACACACACACACACACACACACACACACACACACACACACACACACACACACACACACACACACACACACCTCTCAACCAGGTCCACAATGAAAACAAGTCCCTATAGGGCTTTTTGTGTTATCATTTTAACAACCATTTTAAAATCGTCCCTCTGTACTGTTTACAAATCTGTTAATAAAGTATTCAATCAATCAAAACAAACCAATAAAAAGTGTTTGGGGGCGGGACACGGCCGGGAAACCTCGCTAAAATAGAGACTTTGCGAGCGAATATAGGAGGGGTGGACGATGCCGCTGCACGGTTCGTTGTCGCTCGCGGAAGGACAGGACGTTCTCATTGAAACACATGTATTTTAATGAGATTTCATCACTCGCTCGCGTCTCGTCGCATCGCTGGCAGTGCGGATGGGGTGTCATGCCTCCCTGCTTGGCATTCAGCCAAGGGTTGGATTGGGGGGTAAGTCCCTGTGTCATGCTACAGTAGTGTCATGTCCAGGGGTGGGGTGGGGTGGAGGGGGAGGGGGTACTTGTGAGTCAAGCTGCCTTGCTTGCTATTCACTGATAAGCCTCTTACAGGCAGCAGCAAAAAAATCCTGCTATACTGTATATGTATGTTTACGATACAGGGCAGAGAGAAGGCATCAGCAAAGAAGGCAAAGCCAGTCCACACACAAGCTGGTGTGTAAGCTGGTAATATTAATGTTAGACTAGAAAAAGTGCTCCTCGGAGCACAGGTCTCCGCCAGGTCAGGTAGGTTATTGTGGCGTCCTGGTGGCGCTATAATAGGACAATGTGAAAAGCCATTTCTTCTTAGGCCGTGAAAGGCCCAAGAAGAAATGGCACCCTTTTCGCACTGATCGGCAATCGGACGGTGCATTCATGAGTTGAGGCATTTTGTTCCAAAAATCGGTTTTGCAATATGCTATAACAGGCCAATGTGAAAAGGGTGCCATTTCTTCCTCGGCCTAGTGGGAATGTGCGTGCAAATTTGCAAGGAAATCGCACGCTGTGTTCATGATTTGAGGGATTTTAATTCAAAAGGACCAATCCTGTAAACTTTGGAAGCCAATGTTAGCCAATTAGGATGGAATATGAAATATCGGACAGATCCGTCTTGATCACATGACTATAGAGATCCTGTGTACCGATTTGCGTGATCTTTGGACAGAATCTGTAGGAGTAATATAAACAAAAATGTTATGCAAAAATCGACCTCATGGTGGCGCTATAAGGCCCACCATCCACCATCAGGCTGATCTGAACAATTCGGAGCAGAGGTTCTGCTCTGGCATCCAGGGAGTGTGTGTGCTCAGTTTTACAGCGACCGGGGCAACAGTGCCGGAGATTAGCTGCTCACAGACAGATGGACACAAGGACGGACGGACGGACGGACAGGTTGCAAAACATAGTCTCGGCCATGCCTTCGGCCTGGCGGACATAATTAGAATGTAAAAAAAGAGAGTTCCATGAACACAACACAACATTATGTGGAGTCCAGACACCAGCTTTGCTTACTAAAAGTGAGTTAACTCTGCTGTTTGTTTACTTCATTTCTACAATGATAGAATTAAAAAAACAACTAAGTGAACGTAAATATAATAAATACAGGGATTAGTAACAGAATCGAGCAAGTGTCTAAGCAAAGGCACAACTGAAGTCAGAGAGAGAGAATCCAAATGACAACAAAACACGCCCATGGCAGAAAGACACAAAAGAACAAGGTCAACCCACTTGCCAGGATAAAAGCTAGGATGTGAGTACATAGGACCACAAGGCCCCCCCTTAGATCGCTTCATATAAGAACTGTGTTCCAAAAATAAACACGCCACCCCGGCGATTTTACTCATATGGATATAAAGCATCGACTGAAGGTGTAAATGTACACATTTACCCAAAGAGTAACACAATATAAACACTAGAAACGAGTCAAACAACCCAAAGACTACATTTCCCATGAACGCGGCTGCTGTAGGGACAGTGATATCAGACCCGGAAGTAGTAGTTCTAAAGACTTTCAAGGCAGAATTCATTCCATTTTCGCCAGAAACAGGCTGTATCAAATATGAATGAGTATCATAACCGATGCAGAGCCACCCCCCTGACAAAAACGCCAGGGTGGTGTGTTTCTGTTTGGAACACAGTTCTTATATGACGTAAGATTCCCAAATGTATTCAGTTGAATATATATATTTTTTTCTGTCTATATACACGGTCATGCAACAAAGTATAAATCATTGTAACAAATTCGCCATCCGGCTTGGCCGAGCGCTCCAACGCAACACAATAGTCCGTGATCGCTCCTCAACATACAGTAAGGTGGAAAGAAGTGGCTGCTATCTTTTACTAAATGTTGCTATGGTTAGGGGTGCACACAGGGTAAGACCTAGCCCAGTGGTTTTCAACCTTTTTCATGCCAAGGACCCCTAAATTGATACACATTTGGCCGCGGACCCCCATCTGAAAATGTTTGGTGCCAGGGACCCCCCAGAAGATTTGAGTAAAAACGTTCACTTTAGAAACACATATATTTAAAGACATGCGCACATTTTCAAGATTTAAAAGAAAAAAATAGCAGATCTACAAGCTCATAGCGCGGCACTCGGTGCCGCGCTATGAGCTTGAGCTTTTTTCAATAGCTTTGAGCTTTTTTCAATAGCCAAAGCTAAGTGGTTACAATGATTGTGACGCTATTTCAACTAATTTCACTGGGGAGCCCCCGGCCCGGTACCCCCACAAGGACCACTGGTGGTCCCCGGACCACTGGTTGAAAACCACTGACCTAGGCGGTTGAGTGTCTAAACGGGAGTACCAGAATCTGGCGGAAGTACCGCCCAAGGAAATGACGTTGACGCTTTATACAAATCTGTTTAGATTCAGTGTTCATTTCACACCGCTCTGCTGCAATGTCACGTGCAACACAGTTCGGTATGGCATTTACTCTCAGTAGCAAAAAAACTGACAGTGTGAATGAACAGTGGCGTGCACAGACGTTTTGAGGGGCAGGTGCTCAAGTAAATTATACTTTTTTTTGTTGACTTGGTCTGCTCTTTTTTCCCTCTACACCTATACCTCTTTGCCAAAAATAGCCGATCTACAAGCCCACAACGCCTCGCAGCGCGAGGCGTTGTGAGCTTGTAGATCGGCTATTTTTGGCTAAAGTTCTCCTCAGAAAAGGGATGCTAGGTTTCGAGTGGTCATGGTAAAAAGAAAAATCATATCACATAAGGATTTGGCGGACCCCCTGTAGTAACTCTGAGGACCCCCTAGGGGTCCCGGACCCCCTGTTGAAGACCCCTGCTGTAAACTGGAAAAAAAAAACTTTTTTTTTTCTTTTTTTCAAAAGGGCACTTCTGGTCAAGAGGGCAAAGGGCAGTTGCTCCAGCCCCACCTAGAGCATATCTGTGCACGTCCCTGTGTAGTGAGGTAGACTCTACTACTATACCTTGTGAATGCTCTGCTTGTGGGTCTCCTTCTTCTTCTCCTCCTCTTTTCGGGCCTGTGCGACAGCTACGCGCCGCTCCTCGTCCTGTGAAACACAGCGGGGGCTATCAGAGTGTCGCTCCATTCAACGGCAAAGAGCGGGACTGTCTGTGTGACACCATCACTCATGATGTTGTCAGTGATCCTGTCCTGTCCTCTGGTGACTGTTTGTTTGTGCTGTTGATCAGAGTGGATTCCCTGGAGGCTGGCAGAGAAGGAGGACAGAATCTCACAGCAGCCAGCTGCTGCATCACGGGATTATATAGTGCATCGTCGCTATCGTGGCAGAAACCTCTTTATCTCCATTTTCTAACTTTTGTGGGGGTTTTTTTTTCGTAAATTAATGCATCAAAAGTAGCAGATCTGCATGCGACGCGTTTCGAGCAGTGGTGGAAAAAGTACTCCCATTTTTTAACTTAAGTGAAAGTATCAATACTGCTATGTAGAAGTACTCTGTTACAAGCAAACGTCCGGAATTCAAAATTTACCTGAGTAAAAGTACAAAGGTTTTGCCATCAAAATGAACTTAAAGTACCGAAAGTAGAAAGTACTCATTACGCAGAATGTCCAATTTAACAAAATTAAAATCTTTTGAAAATAGCAGATCTACAAGCTCACAATGCGTCGCATCGCGGCGCATTGTGAGCTTGTAGATCGGCTATTTCCAAATGGCCGAAATGTATGTTAGGGCTGAAGTGGTTAATGTATGTTTTGTAATAACAATTTATATCTACAAAGTAACTAGTAGTAACTAAAGTTTTCAAATTATTGTAGTGGAGTAAAAGTACAATATTTGCCTCTGAGATGTAGTGGAGTAGAAGTAAAAGCACTGAAAATCGGAAATACTCCACTAAAGTAAAAATACCTCAAAACTGTACTTAAGTACAGTACTTGAGTAAATGTACTTAGTTACCTTACACCACTGGTTTCGAGCTTGTCGATCTGACTACTTTTGAATTTGAATCCAAAAAAAGTATAACAGTTTTAGACATAAAGTATGAGGTTTTACCGCCCAGACAGACAGAGGCGATATATCTGTCTGATTTTCAATTTCAGAGATTAGCCGAGTCTAGCCGTTGCCGCTACGATCGCCCAGAATGCAACACTGGCTGCTGGCACAATCCAAGCCATGCCAGCCGTGCCAGCCAGCCAGGCACTGGAGGATGTGAAGCTCTCTTTGTCTGAGTCAGTGGAAACAATGGCTCGATGTCTGATCAATAGAGATGAACCTAGCCGTGGGTCTAGAGCCGTGTAGCAGTAGCACCCTGTGTCATGTACCGCTAGTAATGCCAGGTCTCTTGAAAATCCATGCTGGTGATGCGTGTTTGCGTGTGTGTGTGTGCGTGTGCGTGTGCGCGTGTGCGTGTGCGTGTGTGTGTGGTGAAAACGTAATATTTCACCAAGGCAAGAAGGTGTGAAGCAAGTCCGATGTCTAATCAATACAGTATGTTATTGATTAAAGGGAGGGCTGTTTTCCAGGTACAGTAATTGTCATAAATGTATGTAAGGGCTGCACACTCTTAATCAACTGGTCAACTGTTCAGTTATTAAGGCTTTAAACAGTAGAAATGTTTTGATCATTTGTTATGGATAACTTTATACGTAGATATCACATGAGTTACTTTGTGATAACGATAAGCTAATCCCTTACATTAGGGGAAATATTCACAAGTGGGTCTTTGCGCAGTATCTTCGCCCTAGATCTAAAATTCAGTTTGTACAGTAAGAACTACGAAGATAATAACGTGGAAAGATTTATGTGCTGCATGTTGTTCTCTACTTCTCTTTCCTGTTTCTGTCCAATTGTACGGTGAAATAAGCAATAACCCTAGTGCATATACACAGTAGTGCGGAAAAAGAACTCAAATGTTTTACTTAAGTAAAAGTATGAATACTGCAATGTGGAAATACTCTGTTACAAGTAAAACTCCGGAATTAAAATTTTTACTTGAGTAAGTACAAAAATATTAGTATCAAAATGTACTTAAAGTACCAAAAGTAGAAAGTACTCATTATGTAGAATGTCCCATTTCAGTTTTCAAATGTATAAAATGTATAAAGATCTTTTGAAAATAGCAAAGCTACAAGCTCACAATGCGTCACGCATCGCGTCACGCATTGTGAGCTTGTAGATCGGCTACTTTCATTCAATTGTAGTGGAGTAAAAGTACAATATTTGCCTCTGAGATGCAGCGGGGTAGAAGTAAAAGTACTGAAAATTGGAAATACTCCAGTGAGTAAAGTAAAAAATACCTCAAAACTGTACTTGAGTAAATGTACTTGGTTACTTTACACCACTGCAAATACAATGCATGGCTGTGTAGGCTTTCAGTAGGCCGAATAGCTCTCAGAATTGGCAGCCAAGAACATGTCATGCGTCCTTTAGCTTTTGATGGAATCCAAACTCGGGTAGACACAGGATATAAATCCCAGATGGGAGTCAGAGAGGTGCACTCTCTCCTGGCATCTATCAACTCTGCCTCAGAGCCTGGTTCATTTGCAGTATTAAACTCAAATGTCATTGATAAATTGTAGCCACTCTTCAGACAGGTGGATCCCAGCCATGACTGGTGGCACAGATACAGTGGTGGAAAGTAACTAAGTACATTTACCTTAAGTACTTAAGTATAATTTTGAGGTATTTGTACTTTACTTGAGTATTTCCAATTTCCAATACTTTTACTTCTACTCCACTACATCTCAGAGGCAACTATTGTACTTTTACTCCACCACATTTACTTTAGTAACTTTAGTTACTAGTTACTTTTCAGATATAAACTATGATATAATGAAACATACATTAACCACTTTAGCCCTATTTTATACATAGGCTATTTGAAAATAGCCGATCTACAAGACGCGTCGCATCGCGACGCGTTGTTGTTGTGAGCTTGTAGATCTGCTATTTTCAAATATGTAGTACTTTTACTTCTGGTACTTTAAGTACATTTTGATACCAATACTTTTGTACTTTTACTCAAGTCATTTTTTTATTCTGGATTTTTACTTGTAACAGAGTATTTTTATATTGCAGTATTGGTACTTTTACTTAAAGGGATATTTCACTTTCAAAAAAACTTTTGGTCATTTTATCGTCTACTCAGGCTTTTGTAAGCCCCCCAGACCGTTTTTAAAGAGCTGGTGCCATGTTTTTGCACTTTTTCAGTTTTTCATGTGTCTATGAGGTTGATAGAACTTCATTAAGCCCCCCGGAGGTGGTTTTATGGTGTTTTATGTCTTCTCTGATTATTTGGAGTTTCTTCCTGGAGGCTGAAATCTTGAGGGTCAAACATGCCAATAGAGAAACAGCCCTTTAGTGACATCACAGAGACCCCAAAAAACATACCCTCCCCCTCATTATCATAACACAACATGTGTGGGCATGAGGAGGAGGAGGGACTAGGACAGGTGGGTGGTGCTAAGGTGATGGAGGAGGTGCTAAGGTGAGAACCAGGCATACTTAATGAACTGGAGGCATGTCCACATAAAAACTTTTTTTTTTACAATTTCTGTACACTTTTTTTTTTTGAAAAAAATCCTTACATAATAATAATACCTTATGATCAGGTTTTAGGGTTGAAAAATATCATGGCACTCCATCTTTAAGTTTCTTGATTCACTATTTAGATATAACTTCAAACTCCATTTTTAACATGTTAGATTCATCAAAAACACTCGTCCTTGGTTCTGGTGACTCACCCTGCCCTCCTAATACGTGAGGGGGCCGTGTTTTTTCGATAACTTTTCTCATTTATTTTTAATATTTTTTTGGGAAAATTAAAAAAATCAAATACAATTAAAAAAAATATATAAAATAAGTGAAAAAAGTTATTGAAAAAACACGGCCCTCTCGCGTATTAGGAGGACAGGGTGAGTCACCAGAACCAAGGACGAGTGTTTTTGATGAATCTAACATGTTAAAAATGGAGTTTGAAGTTATAATGGGTTTGTATAGGAAGGGGGCGTGTCTGATAAAATTAATATCAATTATCTAAATACTGAGTCAAGCAACTTAAAAACGGTCTGGGGGGCCTACAAAAGCCTGAGTAGACGATAAAATGACCCAAAGTTTTTTTGAAAGTGAAATATCCCTTTAAGTAAAGAATTTGAGTACTTTTTCCACCACTGCATAGATAGAGCACGTTAGGGGCAAGTTTTCACAGCAGACAGAGAGGAAAATAATATAGATCTTCACTTGGCTGCAGGGTAGTTTCCATACAGACATATACTATTTTGAAACTGTAGATGAACAGAGCTACAGTAGGTTACATCAGTGATTCTCAAACATTTTCGTGTCAAGGACCCCCAAATTGATATATATTTGGCCGTGGAGCCCCATCTGAAAACATTTTTTGTGCCAAGGACCCCCGGAAGAGAAGAGTCGTGTTAAAAAAAAATCTTAACACTTTAAATTTGTATTCAGGAATTTAAAATAACTTTTCAGACTATAATGTTCATATCTTAAACCACTGGCTCTACCTTTTCAGTTCATCCAAAAGTCAATGAAATAATTCAGTTTCACCTGACAATGGTGTGTTCTGAGCTGGCATGGTGTGTAGGAACAGGTATAGAGATTCTTCTGGAAGTACAAGCTCAGACCTGGGCGCTCGCCTGCATGACAGCTTTCAAATGCCTGCTGGTACTATGAGCTAAAGTGCCTCGCTGGCATAGACAATAGCATCATGCTTGCATGATCATGGCATGGTTGAATTTTGATTTAGCCAAGTGCTTCTAAAGTATTGCCTGTGGCCTCAATGGCCTGTAGGCCTAGTGTGATCTAACAGCCAATTTGGCAGGCAACCATCGAGCGGTTAATGGTCAAGCAGGGCTTAATTTGTGCCGGAGCTGGCCGGAGCCGAGCTCTGGTACCTGCCTGCTGCGCAGCGGGCTGACCGGGGGAAATCTAGAAGGTTCTCCGTCACCTCAAATGCACATACAAAACAATACGTTTTTATTTTAGGCTATTATTAATTCTACTTTTACACTTCAATGTCCCTTCTTGCAATGGAAAGGGACCGTGGATGAAATGAAACCGAGTTACGTTCGTAAATCGCCACAATTTAAACACTTTTAATTGTTCGCTGTTAGAAAAATGGTTGCGGCCGTGAGCCGGGTGATCTGACCCCTACGCTCACTACGTTAGTTGAAGAGGACTCCGCAAATAACGCAAAGGCCCCGCCTCCTCCTCATGTCAAAGCAGTTGTCAATGTTTACAACTTGATGAGAGGACATGACTTTTAGTCGGATTCATGAGCTCCAGCACCTAATAATTGAGAAAACTAACTCATTAAGACCGGGAACGCATCTGTGTCACTTTAGATTTCTTTTGGCTATTCAAAAATATCAGATATACAAGCTCATAGCTCGGCACCGAGTGCCGCGCTATGAGCTTGTAGATCTGCTATTTTTGAAAAAGATATATATTTTTAAAGCGAACATTTGTTACTCAAATCTTTGCTTCTGGGGGGTCCCTGGATCAAAATATTTGACAAAACGCTCGCTTTAAAAAAATACATATTGAAAGATTTGCACAAATGTTCACGATTTTTCTAAAATATGAAGAAAAAATAATGCGTTTCCGGTCTAAATGGGTTAAGCACTGTGGTCAAGTTATTGTAAATGTTAACTTTAACCACTTGAACCCTAGTGTCCCTGTTCTGGGTGAGTTTGTAGACTGGCTATTTTCTGCGAAGAGATTGTATGTAGAGGGAGAAAACGAGAGGGGGAAAAGGAATCGACCCCTGGAAATATAATAGGGTTGAAGTCGTCAATAAGTTTGAAAGTTGGGATTAAACAGCCACTGTGGCTTGTGTACACAGGACAGACCACAGCAGCAACACATATACAGTAGATAGTACATGATACAGTAAAGGTATGCATATTGCGCGCACACGCACGCTCACACACACACACACACACACACACACACACACACACACACACACACACACACACACACACACACACACGATGACGTCTCTGTCGGGTGGAAACCTCAAACCTCCCAAACGGTTACTTTTCAGGATTCAAATTCAAACATAGCAAAAATAGCAGATCTACAAGCTCAAAGTGAATTGCGTCGCTTCGCGCCGCGTTTCAAGCAACGGTGCAACGCGTCGCACCGCGATGCGTTGTGAGCTTGTAGATCTGCTATTTTCAAAAATGTTTGTACTTTTACTTTTGGTACTTTAACACATTGCCTGCCAGAGTTTTTTCAGATTTTTAGCTGTTGCCTGCCAGGGTTTTGCCATGTTTTTGGTACCTGTTCGCGTAGCCACAGATTTTTTTCCTCCAGTATGATTGATCCCCAGATGGTTTCTAATCACAGATGAGATTCAGGTGTGGTTTCACAAATGTCAACGAGGTCATTTTGACCTCGTTGACATGTTTGGTTGATGTTTCAATATAGCTCAAAAGCAGTAGTTTTAAACCAAAAAACAAAGTGAATTGTTTGTCCGTTTGAATTTTAACATTGAAGTGAATGGAGCAGCAAATCTTCGAACATTTTTAGCTCCTAATCTGTTCATAATTCGACTTTTTTCCAAAGACGTATATATACGTCTTTGGCAGACAACAGCTGATAATTAAAAGACGTATATATACGTCTTTGGCAGCTAATGTGTTAAGTACATTTTGATGCCAATACTATAGTACTTTTACTCAAGTAACATTTTGAACACGGGCTTCTATTTTTTTTTTTTTGCCCGACAGCAACGAAATACATAATATCCATACTGTAAACGTAAATATACATACATGCAACACACACACACACACACACACACAGCGTGTTACCGTGATGCGCTTCATGTCCAGCTGTCTGAGTTGAAGCACACAGCGCAGGACGGCCTGCTTGTACCATGTCTCCAGGGCTAAAGGGTTCCCATCCAGGGTCAGCTCACACAGGGAACGGGACTCTCCGAGGCAGGCTAGCTCGTCAACACTGCACGCACACACACACACACACACACACACGAGAACAACAACATCAACAACACACAATTAGAAACATTACACACAAATGAGAACCACAGCAACACACACATTTAGAACCCGGGAGCAGTGGTGGAAAGTAACTATAGACTTAAGTACTGTACTTAAGTACAATTTTGAGGCATTTTTTACTTTACTGGAGTATTTCCAATTGTCTATACTTTTACTTCTACTCCACTACATCTCAGAGACAAATATTGTACTTTTACTCCACTACAATTATTTGAAAACTGTGGTCACTAGTTACTTTGCAGATATTAATCATTAAATTATAAAACATACATTAACCACTTTAGTCCTATTTTATACCTAGGCTATTTGAAAATAGCAGATCTACAAGCTCACAACGTGTCGCGGTGCGACACGTTGTGAGCTTGTAGATCTGCTATTTTCAAAAATGTTTGTAGGGCTCTATACTAGTGTATTTTCTGTTTGTTGTCATTATGGGGAAAGCTTTCGCTGAAAATAGCAGATCGACAAGCTCACGATGCATTGCGCGTTGCAACGCGTTGTGAGCTTGATGATCTGCTATTTTCTGCGAAAGCTTTCCCTACAATACGGATGCTGGGGTTTAAGTGGTTAAAAAAAAAAAATGTATGTGTGTCACATAACATAACTCCATACTGTAGATAATGTGTAAAGATTTGTTTTAGAGGTGTGTTTTGAGGAAAATGTGAAATGGTGGGGAATCTAGTTTGGCTGAATATGGAGAGTTGTGTCATGATCCAAGGAATCCAGGGGGGGGGACATTTTGATTGTACGGCCTACGATTCAAGAGTGAGTTAGTTATAGGCCAAAACGTAAAACTGCCTGTTATAGCGTTACCATGAGGCTGAGTTGAAAAATCTAGCAGGGAGTGTCTTCCTTGGCCTAATGGGGAATGTGCATGTATATTTTCACGCCGATGTCCAAGCGGTGTCCGAGATTAGCTGCACACAGCTAAGACTCATAAAACGGACACACACACACACACATACAAACACACACAGACTGGGGCGAAAACATAATCTCCCCCTCCCTCCTCATCAAACTCAAAGTGGTTAAGCCTATCCCTCATATTCCTGTGAGGATTTTCCTCTGAGGTTCTGCCATCCTAGATAAACCACCTCAAGTGACAGTTTACAATTCATCTTTGATTATGGTTTAAGAGTGAGACTAGAATCTTGGAGCAATCTGATTCAAATTAATTCCTGTTTAAAGTGAAATCGAAATCAGTTTAAATTAAACTTGGGTTAGATTGAATCCATGCTTAAAAAGTTGTGCAACATGATTAAACATTAAAACTGATTTACACTGGTTTAGGGCTTAATCCTTGTTCCTGAATCCAAACCTTTAAGTAACTTATGAGTAATTAGTAAACTAAACTCCAGTGTAGGCTGTAGGTTACCCACACACACACCACAAACACACACACACACACACACACACACACACACACACACACACACACACACACACACACACACACACCAGAGTCATCGGCGGTATGAGTCAAGTAAGAGGTTTCCGCAACTATGCCTTTTGATGATTTAAGCTTTAATCCAGGCTTGCCTTGGACCACAAAGAGCTATGCTAAATTGACATGGCAGACTGTCAGCCTGGCAGCACACAAGCAACAGAGCAGAGCTGATCCCACACTCAGTTACAGTAGATATAATATCAGGGGTTACCAAATGTTTTTGAGCTCGAGACGACCCCAAAAAAGTGTCTCCCCGCTGACCCAAACATACAAAAATACATTATGAATTAACCACTTAAGCCCTTTATTTAAAAAAATAGGGTAAATAGCTGATAAACAAACATACATTGCATCACGGTGCAACGTGAAGCGAGCTTATAGATCTGCTATTTTTTGAATTTTCTGAAAATGTAATGACATTGTTTTTTACAAGATTTCTGGAAAATGTTTTTACTTTTTTGTAGGAAAGGTACAAAAAAATGAAAACAGAAAAGGGCTATTTATTCATGACCCATAAAAACAGGTGCACAACACAAAATGGGCTGTGGACATAATGGGGAACATAGGGGGTCCCTATGTTTGGAAAACACTGCTGTAGAAGCAGGCCTGTGGCAAGGAAAGATATGCAAAGCTCCACAACGCTGTGTGAGGCTGGTGAATCACAGATAATATATCGTTCTAATTTGTGATAATGATCTCTGGAACTAGAGCTCCACTGGTCTATGCCTGCCTAAACCAGGCATGTCTGCTCTCCTTTTCCCTCACTCTCTCTCTCTCTCTCACTCTCCCTTCCTCTGCCTGGCAACAGAATGCAAACTGTTAGCCTATCACAATTACTGTATGCAAGTCCAAAAGGTAGACACATTCTATAATGCATGTTTGTATGTTAAGAAGAACGATAGCCTCAAATGTCAGAAAATGCAGCGGTAAAATGTGCTCCCTAATTCGTCACTGTAGTAGAATAATCTCTCTCTGGGGGGGAAAGAACATTTAACCCATTGAGACCTGAAGCCGATTCTACACGTCTCCTAAATCTCAACTGTTTTCTGAAAAACGTACGTTTCTATGTCAGTGGTGCTCAAACTTTTTCATGTCAAGGACCCCCAAAATTATATGTATTTGGCCGCGGACCCCCATCAAAATATGTTGTTCCAGGGACCCCCCAGAAGCAAAGATTTGAGTTAAAAATGTTCGCTTTAAAAGTATTTATATTCAAAGATTTGCACACATTTTCACGATTTTTCAAAAATAGCAGATCTACAAGCTCGTAGCGCGGCACTCGGTGCCGCGCTATGAGCTTGTATATCTGCTATTTTTGAATAGCCCAAAGTGTAAAATAATGCTTTTTTTGCTCAAATCTAAAAATGACACAGTTCCAGGTCTTAATGGGTAAAAGCTGAGGAGGACACACATATCTGAAATCAAGTTATTATTTAGCATACCGTGTAACAACAGAAAACATGGATTCTGGAGACAGCAGAGTAGTACGCTAGCTTGACGTGTCACGTTAGACAGACTTGGAGGACAAGGTGACACACAGTAGGCTGGCCTTGGCAGTGACACCGATGTCCTACTCTGAGTGTCCCAGAGAGAGAGATGAGGGCACTGAGGCAGCCTCCGCTAGCCTCAGGGCAGCTGGAGGGAGAGGAACTCTAATATTGAACTCCACTGATTCTACTTGGATCAGAAAAAGTATGTGTAACTGTGCAGTATTTGTTGTGTGTGCGCCTGGTGCTATAGTGTGTGTGTGTGTGTGTGTGTGTGTGTGTGTGTGTGTGTGTGTCTCTCCATGTGCGCCCAGGGAACTATGTTTCCGCTATAAGCATCTTAAAGCGGACCACGCATTCACACGCCTTCTCCTAGCAACCGCTGCTGCTCTACTTCCGAAACCCTCATTCATCCAGCGTCATTTATTCATTCCATGCCAGGAAACGGATGAATGGATGAATGGATGGATGGATGAATGACTCAAACCACTGCAGCGGCTCCTGCCTGGTACTATACTTCTGCTAACAAGCATGCTAACTAGTGACTAACAAACAGCGTCATGTCGTCTGCATCACGCAGGCTTAAAACAGACACTTCTGTCTCAGTGACAGCGATCCCATCTCCTTTATGACCGCGTTTCCTTCCTGCTGCTGCTGCTGCAGCACGTTGTCCGGGCCGGGCCCAGCCCCACAGCACAGTGACAACAAGGGAGGGGACATTGCTGCTTACGCCGGCACCGGCCCGGCCGGGCTGCATCACGTCCCCTGTGTTTGAATTACAGCCCTGCGGAGAGGAGGGGGTTAAGCATCAGCTGCAGCCCACAGCTTCTTACCTGGTGATGTCGTTGCAGCTCAGAAAGAGGCGCTGCAAGCAGGGCAGTCGGTCCACCTCGGTCTACACAACGAGCAGAGGAGAGAGAGAGAGAGAGAGAGAGAGGAGAGGAGAGGGAGATGATGGAGGTGAGAAGGAGATAGAAGGATGAGGAAGGGGGGAGAAGGCATTAGTGAGGAGGACAGGAGCTTAGCGACTCAGACCTCCCCATCCCTTTCTACCGTTCTCTCTCTCACCAGTCACCTTGCACAGCTCCCAGCTCTGGCACACAGCCCCGTCCAGCCATGCGCGCGTCGCACGCACGCACACACACACGCTCACGCTGCTGCACGCTGCCGCTGCTGCTTCGTCTGCAGAGGGGAAGGGCGGGGGAGGGAGGGAGGGAGGGAGGGAGGGGTGGAGGAGAGAGGAAAGGACTGAGGAGGCGTGTGGGGAAGGAGAGAAACAGAGAGCTGCGCTAATGCAGAGATCCCCCCTGCTGCAAGGAGCTCACACACACACACACACACACACACACACACACACACACACACACACACACGTGCACGCACACACACACACACACACACAAGCAGATACTGTAGCAGCTAGCTGAGCTAACTATACCCAGGAACAAAGAGCCAGCAGGCAGGGCATGGCAGAAATACATCTGAATAGTAAATTCAGTGTGAATTGATTTTCTATTGTTCCAGAGGTTGGCTGTGTCATGTGGGAGCAGAATCAATGGAGGCTTTTAAACTAGGAGGAAGACTGTGAGGGCAGCCAGCTGGCTGGAAGGTTAAAGATGACACACACAGACACGCACGCACGCACGCACAGGCAACATCATCAGTGGCTCCATCTAAAGAGATGAAAATGAAGATGGCATGTTAAGTAGCAGCAGGGGCCAGGGGGAGAGGGCTGAGCATCCATCGTATAGCAGCAAAGGGGAGAGAGGACGCTCCCAGGAGTATAGCCCCGGGGAGCTGCGTCAGCGTCAGACCATATTGCAGACGCCAACCTCTCTTCTTTGCCCGCCTTGCCTTCCACAGCACTAACCAACCTGCCAGGCTCCATTCAAATGACATGTTAGAGCCCAGAACTAGAGAGAGAGAGGAAGGAGGAGGTTGCAGAGTCAGCTGTTGAGAGGGAGGGAGGGAGGGGGAAGGAATCAGGGGAGGGACGAGAGGAGAGGATAGAAGAAGAGCGAGAGGAGGAGGGGTTAAAGCAGGGGTCTTCAACGTTTTCAGGCCAAGGACCCCCTAACTGAGAGAGAGATGAAGCAGGGACCCCCTCTATATTGTATAAAATTGTGTTTCGGATTTAAGTTTTTTTTTTACTTAGTCTGCTATTTTTTCCCTCTAGACCTATAGCCTCTTTGCCAAAAAATAGCCGATCTACAAGCTCTCAACGCCTCGCAGTGCGAGGCGTTGAGAGCTTGCAGATCTGCTATTTTTGGCTAATGTTCCCCTCAGAAAAGGAATTTTAGGGTTCAAGTGGTTAATGTAAAAAAACTAAATCCTATCACACAAAGATTTGGCGGACACCCTATAGTAGCTCTGAGGACCCCCTAGGGGTCCCGGACCCCCTGTTGAAGACCCCTGGGTTAAAGGTTTCATCGGGTGATGACAGTTTGAGGTCGGATAGGTTTTAGGTTTAGGTGGGAGAGTGGCAAGAGAGACGTGGTTATGAAGTATTGGGGGGAGCCGTAAAGGGGGGGTAACAGAGAGGTTATTGGGACAGCAGGCTCTAGAGAACACTAGGTTCAATACATTACCAGCTGTATATTATGAATAATTAACTACATTGGGTTGGGTCATCATGGCAAAGACAGAAAAAGACTAGACTACAGCTGCCCATGTCCACCCTCACTCAGCACTGAACTCTGACTATAACGTGAGCAGTGGTGGAAAAAGTACGCAAATGTTTTACTTAAGTAAAAGTATCAATACTGCAATGTAGAAGTACTCTGTTACGGAAAAAGTCTGGAATTCAAAATTTACTTTTTTTTAATTTAGTAAAAGTACAAAAGTATTGGTATCAAAATGTACTTAAAGGTAGGGTAAGTGATTTGCGTTGGTTAAAATAATTGTTAAATAGCTCTATATTCTGATAGTACTCATTGCTATAGAGTGTTTGTTCAGTAAAAGGAGTCTCCTTGTCTCTCCAGCTCTTTATAAAACAGAAAATGCATTTTCATTTCAGTTTCAGTTTCATTTCCAATTTTATCCAACCAGGACAGAGAACTTGTCCTGGTTGGACAAGTTGGAAGTGATGACACTAAGAAATGAGCAGGCAAAATTTGAACTGGAACACTAAACAAATTAAGCTTAAAAATGGGTACTTTCTCCTGATTGGCTGAGATTTTGACACCTACCGAAAAATGTATTTTCTGTTTATTAAATAGCTGGAGAGACAGGGAGACTCCTGTTACTGAACAAACACTCTATAGCAATGATTACTATCAGAATATAGTGCTTTAACCTTTTAACAAAATACCTTTTGTTTTAACCAAAAAATATCACTTACCCTACCTTTAAAGTACCAAAAGTAAAGTAACCAAAAGTAAAGTAATCAAAAGTAAAAGTGCTAAAATGTTTGAACATAGCCTAGGTATAAAATAGGGCTAAAGTGGTTAATGTGCGTTTCATAATATCATAATTTATATCTGCAAAGTAACTAAAGTTTTGAAATAAGTGTAGTGGAGTAAAAGTATAATATTTGCCTCTGAGATGTAGTGGAGTAGAAGTATTGAAAATTGGAAATACTCCAGTAAAGTAAAAGTAACTCAAAATGTTACTTAAGTACAGTACTTGAGTAAATGTACTGAGTTACTTTACACCACTGAACGTGAGTCACAAGACCAAGTAGAACACTGTATCCAACAACTCTGTCACATAACTGATAAATGAGGACAACCTCTCCTTACTATGTGCATGAATCAAATCAGTGAGGATTAAGGTTCATTCTGAACAATTTCAACTAAATCTTTGAAGTCACTTTCATAGTATTTACCCAGAGCGCTATCTATCCATCCGGTTACCTTCAGTCGTTCAGAGTGATTTGCTGAGGTTTGGAAAATGTTACTGAAGTGTTTTCTGCTATCAGCCCAACACAATGGAGCTACAAAGAAAGAAAATCAGTGCTTCCTTCTATGCTATTGCTATTCCTTCAATAGACAGTTGCCGGGCATAATTCAGTAGAAAATACTCGGTAACTGTTCACAGCCAGGTCTGTGATTTATGGTAACTGAGTAACCGTGTCATGATTTCAGAAAAGACACATCGCTGTGGAGTTTTTCAAATGTGATTTTTGGCTTTTTGAGCATCACAAACTAAATGTTATTGAGCCCCTTTGTGTTGGTGTGACGAGTGACGATAGACATCTCTATGTCTCATTCTCCAAACCTCTGCACATTAAGTGCTGACCTGCTCGAGGTGCCTACATATAAAAAATACGGTGAAGCAGCATTCTGCTTTTACGGACCAACAGTGTGGAATAAACTCCCATTACACCTAAGACAGGCAGCCTCTGTCGATAGCTTTAAAGCACAGCTCAAGACCTACTTCTTCACTCTTGCTTTTAGCTGATTTTTTGGTTGATTTTTAAGTCCTCACTGTATTGCCTATTTTAATGTTGTTTTATGCTTTTGCTTTTATTTTATTTTATTTTTGTTTGCTTTATTGTTAAATTGGTTGTAACTAACTGTATTCTTGCTCTGTAAAGCACTTCGCGCTGCATTTCATGTCATGAAAGGTGCTATACAAATAAAGTTTATTATTATTATTATTATTATTATTATTACACTGATACTACTCTAGCATGACATGTACAGTTACAGTACAGTAAGAGGACTCTTTCTTGTATTTTTCTCTTTTTTTTTGTATTTTGGATGAAATGATGTGTAGCATGTGAGCTAGTTCAGGGAGACACACACACATGTTCATTACTATGTGGGTGTATATGGATGTGTTATCATTACACTCTACAACAGTGTTGAGCCAAGACCCATGTGTGTCAATCAGCTGAGCAATGTGGTGGGTTATTTAAGCACACCTCAGTCTCTGCTCGTCCTCCTGCTGTCAGAGTCTCTGGTCTGTTGGTAGGATGCACCCGTTTGCTCCCACCACCACCCCAACACCACCAGCTCTGCTAATAGTTCTGTTCCCCATGGGAGGTCGTTATTGTATATCTACCTCCCTGCTCTTAATGGTTAATGATGGTTGTCTAAATGTGCTGAGCAGGGAGAAAAAAAACATTTGCAGAGCCTGAACGCCAAGATAAAATATAATATTCACACTTGTATTTACGTTCTATGAATAAAATATTAGTTTCAATCTATCCGTGAGTTATCTGACTGAACTGAACCACACCTAAGCCCTATGTACCTTTTAGATGTGTTTACATTTGCCAGGGTGCCAATGTTACAACAGTATACAAGGACTATTTGGTGACTAACAGTCACCAAAGTTCAAACTTAAGCCTAGTTATTGCTTAAAGGACAACTTTGGTTTATACTAAGGGTTATATTTTAGCTTGTAATTAAAGTAAATAAAAGATGAGTGTTCTTTTTTTTTCATTTACTGCTTTCTATAGTTTTAGCAATTTTTGCGATATTTTTTACAGTGGGCGGGGGCATTCTGTCAGGTGGCTAAATATGCCTTTTTTACACTATAAAAAAGTTCCTGTGGTCTTTGATGGCCAGATGTGAGTTATTGGGGGCTAGAAGAGCTACTGTAAATAATAATAAAGAAAACGCCGGGTTATTGTGTAAAAAAAGACATATTTAGCCACCGGACAGAATGCCCCCGCCCACTGTAAAAAATATCGCGAAAATTGCTAAAACTATAGAAAGCAGTACATTTAAAAATGTTAACACTCCTCTTTTATTTACTTTAATTACAATCTAAAACATAAACCTTGCTTGTAAAAAAACAAAGTTGTCCTTTAAACACATTCAATCCGGGAAAGCATCTCTGTCATTTTAGATTTATTTGGCCGTGCCGCGCTATGAGCTTGTAGATCTGCTATTTTTGGAAAAATCATGAAAATGTGTGAAAATCTTTAAATATATGTATTTTAAAAAATATGTATATATTTAAAGATTTGCAAAAAAATTCACATTTAAAAAAAATAGCCAAAGAAATCTAAAAATTAAAGATACTTTCCCGGCTATGGGTTAAATGGCTTTTTTAAAAGCCATTTAAGCTATAACTAGGCTAAGTTTGAACTTAGTGTGAGGTGGTGCAACTGGGCCCAGTTGGGCATCTGGTGGCATCAATATACTTAGTTGTTGTTTCCAGTAGTCCTACCATGGTAAGTGTTCGTAGTTCAGTGACTCCATGAATAACACATGTTGTGCTCAGAGGACCAAATGAAAAAGCAGCCTCCATTAAAAGACTCATTACCAGTCACACAAATCATGAACAACAAAGGAAAACACTTCTCTCCACTTATTAAACACAGAAGGGGGCTTTCCCGTGCAGAGAGTCTGCACATCCAAGTCTGTCACGGGAACGTTTTCAAAGAGTTGGATGTCAATAACACAAAATTAAAGGTAGGGTAAGTGATCTTTTTTGGTTAAAACAAAAAGTATTTTGTTAAAAGGTTAAAGCACTATATTCTGATAGTAATCATTGCTATAGAGTGTTTGTTCAGTAACAGGAGTCTCCCCGTCTCTCCAGCTCTTTAATAAACAGAAAATACATTTTACATTACAATTTTTAAGCTTCATTTTTATAGTGTTCCAGTTCCAATTTTGTCTGCTCATTTCTTAGTGTCATCACTTCCAATTTCACTTGTTTAATCTATATCCTGATTGAGTTCTCTGTCCTGATTGGATAAAATTGGAAATGAAACTGAAATGAAAATGCATTTTCAGTTTAATAAAGTGCTGGAGAGACAAGGAGACTCCTGTTACTGAACAAACACTCTATAGCAATGAGTACTATCAGAATATAGAGCTATTTATTTCACTTATTTTAACCAAAGAAAATCACTTACCCTACCTTTAATCAGTTTGATAATAATAGTAACTAGAAAAAGTGCTCCTCGGAGCACAACTCTCCGCCAGAAGACTTGTGTTGGGAATGTTGGGAATGTTCTAATTCTTATGTTCTAACTGTCCTATCCGTCCTGTCTGTATAAGTGTCCGATCCGTCCTGTCTGTATAAGTGTCCTATCCCTCCTGTCTGTATAAGTGTCCTATCCGTCCTGTCTATGTAAGTGTCCTATCCGTCCTGTCTGTGTAAGTGTCCTATCTGTCCTGTCTGTGTAAGTGTCCTATCCAATTGTTGTAGTATCTGCCATTTAACTGTCCTATCCATCCTGTCTGTATAAGTGTCCGATCCGTCCTGTCTGTATAAGTGTCCTATCCGTCCTGTCTGTATAAGTGTCCTATCCGTCTTGTCTGTATAAGTGTCCTATCCGTCCTGTCTATGTAAGTGTCCTATCCCTCCTGTCTGTGTAAGTGTCCTATCTGTCCATTTCTCAGCCATGTCAACTCGAAATCATGCTCGCTGGCTTGGGCGCTTAGCTGTTAACTAAGCATTTGTAGGATCGAGGCCTTCCCATCTAGAGAGGCTTTAGCTTAATTAAAGTATCTGCTTTGCATGCAGGATTGTTGGAACTGTCTTACCTCACTTTGAAAGAGGCACAGACTCTTTCAAAGTGACAGATGTATTTTATAGGCCGCTATACGTCACTAGCCAATCGGATCACACTATTTCACCGTATTGTCACGTGTCACGTGGCTTGACCAATGTTAGTCCCAGTTTCAAAAAGTGAAAACAAACTCTCCTGGCGGAGAGAATAATATCTCAAATTTAGATAACGCTTTTCTAAGTACCCAAAGACGCTTTACATGGGGGAGGGGGGGGAGAACAAAAGAAAATCTATAGGGAAAAAACACAGAGAAAAGGCTAAGCCTAAGGAATTAAAATCAATAAAAAGTGGAATGGTGAGACAGGGGGGTGTGCAGTTAGCTGGGGAAAGCCATATTGAAGAGGTGGGTTTTGAAGGTTCGGAGGGTGGGGGCTTCTCTGAGACTATTGGGGAGTGTTGGGGCGGCAGAAGCAAAAGTCCTATCACCCCAGGAGGTACGGTACTTCAAGGAGGTTCTGACGTCACCAGACCTGAAGGAGCAGGAGGGGACATGACGTTTGAGGAGGTCGAAGAGGTAGGGGGGAGCCAGATTGTTCAGTGCCTTATAGGTGGCGAGTAGTTTATTAGTTTCTCTTACTGTAGGTTAGGAAATCTCATTTAGTTTTGGACCTCACTCAGTATCATCACCCTGAAAGGATATTTCCTGTCTTCCTGCTGAGACATTTCCTGAAGCTAGAAGTGAGGCTTGCTGAAGTTGAAGAACCAATGAAGCTAGAAGCTAGAAGCGAGGCACAGCAACCGCACAGCAACCGAAGTGGAAAAATAATTTGCCTCTTCCTTACTTCCTTCACAGGTCTTACCAATTTTATACTAATGAAGGCTCTGTTCCATTCTGGTCAAACAGAGTCAGGTGGTGCTGATATTTTTGCATGTTGGCTCACTGGAAACACTCTGCTACACCAATGGATCTCAAAGTGTGGTCCAGGGACCCTCATGGTACTGTATCTTGAGGGAGTTCCAAATGGCCCCTTATGGGTGTGTAACTCTGAAAGTGTACAAACACAAATACACTTGAAGAGTGTACATTTGTACACTCTGCATGACCATATTTGGGTGTAGCTGCAGTGGGAACTCTATATTTGGTTATGTCTGAGTATTCTGCCCTTATTTGGCTTCAGCCAGCTTCAAACATAAAACATAACATTTAGCTTCATGTAGGTTCAATAGTATTTGGATAAACATCACAAAATAGACTAGACTAGAAGAAAGCTAAACTTCAAGAAAACCAATAGAATGGGCTTACAGGCATATATTTTCCAAGGCTTGTCAAAAGAACAGGTTCATAGTATGCTCTCTCCTCTGCTGTCTTGTAAACACTGAACACAGATTGAGAAACTATGGCAAGCTCAAAGGTTCAAAAAAAAATCACATGGTGCAAAACAAAACCTACATACAAAACTACCACTAGGTGGCCAATGCTGGCCATAATGCCCACTAACAGTGGACAGAAGACTGAGTCATAGTGAGCTCTATATATGGTTATGTCTCAGTCATAGTGAACTATATAGTTATGTTATGTCTGAGTCATTTTCAAAATTTCAAAAATAAACAAAATAGCCATTCTACAAATTCACATTGTGAGCTTTTAGATCTGCTATTCTTGCTATGGGAAGTCAGTATGAGTGTTCATCATTCCACAGCGGCGGGTGGAATCCAACAATTCACAAACCACTTTCACAGTTATGCCTGATTTATACTCGGTTGCGTAAAGTATAAATCATCATGCATTACACTAGCCTGATTGTTTTTTTGTGGCTGGTTGAGCAGGCTACAGTAACCACCAGCCACTCCACACAAGACTGTGGGAGTGGAGAGGTACTATGAGAACTTTCAAATAGACTCCTGTGTACGCGGCTATCTGTTTTCTCTGATTTGTCTCGCAGAATCTGGCAACACTTCTAGTGGCTCCCCATTGGCTTAGACCTGCTGCTTATTTCTCTCGCAGAATCTGGCAACACTGCCATAGAGGTGAGTGGCGTGTCTAGTACCCAAAGATTGTTAATTTAGCAAGATACACAATCTCCATTGGAGCCACTAGAGGCGATTCAGGCGAAGTAGTACACAAATCCTACAAATGGTCTCCTAAGTAGGCGTGGTTTGCTTCGAGATGGACCCTTCAGATATCTTCCCAAATCTCGCGAGAGTGGGTTGCTGGGATAGAGAAAAGTCGATAACAAAGTTGATTTTCTCCTCATTTGTGTCACACAAAAAAAAGCCATTTTAGTATGAAATTCTTGTACATATTGTGTGTCTTGTGACGATTGGGTCCAATATTTAGTTCAGTAACCATGGAGCTAAAGAATGGTTCAGAAGCTGTGTTCACGTTCACTCTTCCATTGGAATCAATAGACTCCAAGCTGCTTCCTGTCTCCTAAAAAGGCGTCCACCTACGTCACGCAGAAACGGGAAGTAAACCGGAGAATGCGACTCTTGCTATTTCCCTCTTCGCTTGTACCATAGCTTGGGAGTTTAGAGTATGGGAAAGTATCCCCATTGGCTTAAAGGGCAGCCAATGATGAAAAAGTGTCTAGAAAGTGTTGACCAGACTCAGTCTCTTCTTAGACCAGCGTGCTTTGCAAGCTAGTAAAAAATGGTTGATGGCATGTTTGTTAGCTTTGCGCAGTTATGCTCTACAGTACATTCAACCTTCTGATCTGTTCAAGTATTTCCAAATTCTTAGCATTTCCACAGGCTCCGCCGGCTACAGGCATTGACCATTTCTTGCAGTTAATCATTAGCTAAAAAAAATCTTTTGCAATATCATCCTGCTCTGCATAAGATCATGACAGGTTGGGAAACTGAACTGGGCATCACTGTCAGATAAAGAGCGTGGGACAATGCATTAAATGCAATGAAGTCATCCGCTTCTTGTGCAAGGCTTTGCCTCATTCAATTCAAAGTAGGCTACGTCAGAGGATCCATTTAAATCTAGGAAATGAAATGTATCCAAACAATGGCTGACACCTGTGATGGATGCTCTCGGGTTTCGGCAGACTTGACGTGTGCTGTGGTCATGCCCGAGCTTGATGGAATATACCGGAGATCTATTTTTAAATCTCATATGATCTCACATATAACATCCTGTGGATCCATCACCACAGATCGCTATTTTTGGTGATCCTGAAGAGGGGAGTTAAGAATGAATACTAAACAAGTTAAGGTCATCTCTTTTGCCTCATCGAATTCTCCTCTTATGACAAAGGGAAAAAAATAAACTCACTCCCATCAAACATCATGGCTGTGGGTGTTAATGTCATTTCTGAAAATGGAAAAGATTACATTTGCTGTCTGTGAAAAACGGTATAAACATTGGCAGCTTCTCATCTCTCTTTGAAGCAATGCAATCTATCCCATTAGAAACCATTAAGACCTGGAACGCATCCGTGTCACTTTTTCATTTGAGCTAAAAAGCATTATTTTACACTTTGACTATTCAAAAATAGCAGATATGCAAGCTCATAGCGCGGCACCGAGTGCCGCGCTATGAGCTTGTAGATCTGCTATTTTTGAGAAATCGTGAAAATGTGTGCAAATCTTGAATGAATATATATTGTTTAAAGCGAACATTTTTAACTCTATTCTTTGCTTCTGGGGCGGTCCCCTGGAACAACATATTTTGAGATGGGGGTCCACGGCCAAATACATATACATTTTGGGGTCCTTGAAATTAAAGTGTTTGAGAACCACTGACATAGCAACATACGTTTTTTTCAAAAAACTTATGATTTGGAAGACATTTTGTCGAATCGGAACCTCAGGCCTTAATGGGTCAATCCATATAATTATGCGTACAACATGTGTAAACTATGTGAGGGTTCCAGTGAGTAAACATGTGTGCAGATGTATTACATACATCTTGGACCGTGACTTTGTGAGGTTTGGTGTTTTGCCAGTACTGTATACTGTACAGATTGTGGAATAACATTTAAAGATACCAAGAAAGACAAATCTGAAAGGAAAGTGTTCAAATGCCCGAATAAATCATATTGATTTGGAAAAAAACAGCCTTCTGAATTGATGATTGCTTACCCTGATAAGGACCATACCCTGATTTTGGAAATCAGATCATGTTTTTTACTGTTTAGATGAACATTTCAGTAACCAGAATATTGCCTTAATCGAGGTAAGAGTGGTGTATTAGTGTAAGTAAACACAGAGCTGACAAAGGTATGACTAACCTCGCATCACCAGTCTTTCCACCTCGGAGGAAAAAGGTATGACCAAAAAAACTGCCTCAACATCGTTGCTACAGGTCATCACAGGGGGTTAAGCTAATGTATTAGAGATCAAATCCCAGCACACCCTTCTTTGCCGTGTCCTCCCGTTTCTGCATCACATTCAGGCTTTCAACGTTTTCAGTAACAGAGAACACACTAATGGTGCGTTCACACGAGCAGATTAACCCTTTGAGACCGGGAACGCATCTGTGTCATTTTAACATTTCTTTGGCTATATAAAAATAGCAGATATACAAGCTCGTACAAGCAGTAGTATATACAAGCAGATATACAAGCTCGAGTGCCGCGCTACGATCTTTTTGCCAGGAAACATCTAATGACATTTTTCACCCAGGGTCTGATTTTGTGCCGAATTCTGCCTCACTTACTGTAATAGTTCTGACGCACTTGGACATAATCAGCAGCAGAGCATCTATAATATCCCACAGTTACATAAGTTGTCTGCTCCTGAATTATGGAAACCATGTTGATCTTAATGAATAGTTTCTGCCACACAATTTGATTGGTCAAAAACCTTCAGTGATGTAATTGATTGAAGTCGATGCTGCGTGCCCAAGATAATGGGCTACATACAGTACTGTGCATAACTCTGACAGGACACACACACACACACACACAGTCACATCCCATATCATCAAAAGCACTTTCAAACCTTTTGGGCATGTCATTATAAGTGAAAAGTTTAAGAACATAACAAAACAAAAAAATCCGTCCCTGTGAATCCCAATCCCATTCCCGATGACCTTTGCTGCGTGTCACTCCCCACCTCTCTCTCCCCATTTCAGACTACTGTATACTATCTAATAAAGGCAGAAAAATACCCCAAAAAATCTTTTAAAAAAATAAAATAATAAAAAACAGAAGATGTATAAGCTTGCGGCGCGTAGTGACACGCTGTGTTTGTAGATCTGCTATTTTTGAACAGCCAACGCTAAAATCTAAAATGACACAGATGCTTTCCCAGTTTTAATGGCTTAAGTGGTTATATAATACCACTCACTTTGTAATTATGGGGGACAGTGCAAGTCATGATGCCACACAGTTGCTTTATGTTCAGTGAGCAGACTTTGTCGTCTCAGTGTCTGGATCTGCGTGCGTGCGTGCGTGCGTGCGTGCGTGCGTGCGTGCGCGTGTGTGTGTGTGTGTGGCACGCTGTGTGGAGACAGCAGCAGCTTCCATCACCCTGTGTGATGCTAAATATAGCAGGCCAGTCTGAGGCTGGGTGATGTCACCGCTGGGCTGACGTAGTGTTTCACTAAAGTCCATTTATATGGTTCGGTTTCCTCTTCTAAACTTCCTAATTGATCACCAGAGTCAATCACCTGGCAGGATGTGTTATTTGTGTGCGTGTGCGTGTGCGTGTGCGTGTGTGTGTGTGTGTGTGTGTGTGTGTGTGTGTGTGTGTTACCATACTTGTGAGGACCAAATGTACCCACAAGTATAGTAGAATTTGAGAAATAGATATTGTGTGAGGACCATTTTCCTAAACATTTAGAGGTTAGGTTTAGGGGTTGGAATTAAAGTTAAACATGATTTATACTTAGATGCGTGCCAGTGTCATGCACCGGAAAATAGCAGATCTGTAAGACGCGTTGTGAGCTTATAGATCTTCTATTTTCCGGTGTTTGGTCAGGGTTAAAAATGGCATTAATAAATGCCCTCGCAAGTGTAGTGATACACTTGTGTGTGTGTGTGTGTGTGAGTGTGAGTGTGAGTGTGAGTGTGAGTGTGAGTGTGAGTGTGAGTGAGTGTGAGTGTGAGTGTGAGTGTGTTTTTTAGATTTAGATTTTTAAAACTATATTTTAATACTTATCGCTATAGTGCTCAGTGTGAACGGCCCGTAGTTGTGGATTCAAATGTACAGTGTGTGTGTGTGTGTGTGTGTGTGTGTGTGTGTGTGTGTGTGTGTGTGTGTGTGTGTGTGTGTGTGTGTGTGTGTGTGTGTGTGTGTGTGTGTGTGTGTGTGGTCCTCGCCTCTTCCTCCCAGACCCATCCTGCTCATGCTGACAGATGTGTTTAGCGTAGTCATTGATCTGTAAACACAGCACTACTGTAGCTCTCATCACTACAGACTCAGCTGCACGCAATCACACACTAACAAGCATGAAAGGTTGCTCTATAGTAAAAACACAGGTGCATAGATAGGCACTGTGCACGTGACACTGACAATGCCAGGTTTAGGGCTCCGTTTTTTAACTGGGACTACCTATGTGATAAATATACTCACAAATGTTACTGTATGGCACTTTTCATGAAAAATATCATGTGACATACATGTAGTGGACTGCAAAACAACTCTTTAGCATGGGCATGACTACATGAAACCTAGTGTCCCTATTCTGGGGCGAACATATGGCCCAAATAGCTGTTCTACAAGCTTGCAACACTTCAAAGAGATTCGGTGTAGGGGGGAAAATAGAGTGAACCAAATATGCAGCCTTGTAGATCTGCTATTTTCAAACGTTTTAGTACTTTTACTTTTGGTACTTTAAGTACTTCTACATTGCAGTATTGATACTTTTACTTAAGTAAAACAATTGAGTACTTTTTCCACCACTGGCACAAACCCATCTCCAACATCATCATGACTTTGATCATCACGCTTGTGACCTGTGTCACACAGCTTTGTCAAACCATTGCCATGCCCTTTCTTTGCGGTCGATCTCCATGGTGCTGTCATATAGAGCAGAAAACCCATAAAACATAATCTTTCAAAATAAGATACTGCAATTTCTTAACTCATTCAGTGCCCAGCTTATTTATGGAATTTTGGCTCTGAGTGCCACAGCTAAAATTCACTGTTAAAAAAAAGTGCTTAGGAGCCGAGATACAGGCTTTTTAAGTTAGAAGTTAAACAAAGAGTGAATGGAGCAGCAAATCTTCAAATCATCATTTTTATTTTTTTTATTTTTTTCATGACGTCTCTGACGTCATGTGGCGCACGGGGCGTCAGGCCACGTGACGTCTTTGACGTCATGTGGCACTGGATGAGTTAAATTACAGTAAAAAAATATGCACCATGATACTGCAGGGGTGGGCAACTTTGATGAAGGAGAGGGCCACTATATTTCCACACTCACTCCAGAGGGCCACATTGCATATACTGTCGGGCCATTCTATGTCACACAAAAGTAGCAAAACCAGCTATTTTTGCTACTTTTGAATTGGAATCCAGATTTTTGTTTAGCTATTTTTAAATTGGAATCCTGAAAAGTAACATTTTAATTTAATTTCAAATGCATTTACTTACTTTGTTAACTTTATGAACTTAAAATACAAATACATTGGACATAAAAAAGACGAAAGGAGAATACAATTGTAATACTAGTCATTAAGCTATAGACTGAAGTAATTAAAGCGGGTCATGTTTGCATGTTTGGAATTGTAACAGCTGAAATCAATAATATATCAGTATTCCGATATTAACCTGCGGGACGCATTAAGTGAAGGTGGGGGCTGCATGTGGCCCCCGGGCCGCCAGTTGCCCATGTATGCTCTATTGTACCAATCTTCAAATTCAGAAATGTGTCCACAATTTGAGGATAACCTGCGCTCAACGTACAGTAGTGCACGGAGGATTTAAACCTCCTTTGAACGTTGCTGTTCGACACACGCTGTTTTTGCGCTGTCAAAAAATCTACTTTGTATTCACCTTGACTGAAAAGGCAAAACCCTTTTACGACACCTGGAATTGCATGCGTATGTATATATTTAGTTTGAGCCTTCAAAAAGCGCTTGGCAGCAAATCCTTCTAATTACACAGAGCCGGAAACTGCTGAGACTCATCTCCCCTCCTCTGCGTTCAATAAAACATTACACCTGATAATTACAAGTAGATGTGTTTTTCACGCACATCTTTGAAGCATCAAGCAAGGCAAGCAACTGTGAGAGACAAATAGACAATGTTTAGAAATATTTTAAATTATACTATATACTGTACGTAGGCAAGGCCCTGATCACTCTAACACTGATATTGAACAACTATTACATTTATATACTGTAGTACATTGGTTCTCAAAGTGGGGTCCGGGGACCCCCAGGGATACTTGAGGGGGTTCCAGGGGGTCCCCAGCTAAATGATGGACAGGAACCAAATGGACCCTTATGGGTCTGTAACTCTGAGAGTGTATTGTACACTCTCAGAGTTAAATTAACATTGGTTTTAGCCTAATGCATGTCAAACTGGGGGTCCTTGAAATTAAAATGGTTGAGAATCACTGCTAGAGAGCCGTAAAACCTTCTCTTATGGGGGTCCCTGGCTTATCTTTTCAAATAGGGGTCCGCGGGGTAATAAGTGTCAATTTGGGGGTCCTTGACATGAAAAAGTTTGAGAACCACTGCTGTAGTAGGCCTACATTTTGACTACAGGTCTTATTTGCAAGTTATATGCTTCACTCTGACACTGTTTTCTTTCTGAAAAAACAAACAAACAACAACACATGTTGGAACTCAATGAAATAGAGATTGAAATAAATAAATAGATAAATAAAACCCAGCGTTTGGACACCGTTTTTATGTTTTCCACGTTCTGTGAGGCAGAAGGAGAGGGCTTGGGGATTTGCATACAAATGAAGCTGTTTAGGCATGCACACAGCTCTGTTTATCACATCAAAACTATGGAAACCAAGCGAGAGGAGTGCATTTCTGTTTTTCAGCGTATCCCCTTTCTCCTGCGCCGAGCCACTCGCAGGCAGGGGGTTGTGGGTAATGAGCTACATCTCCCTGGGTAACGGCAACCAGATAAATTTCTCCTCAGATCCTTTTTCAGAGCGCTTCTATTTATGTTATTTATGTGTTTGTTTTACAGAGCTGGAAAACGGGTACATGTCATATCAAAACAAAGCAGGTACTACGCCGGTAACCAAGCGAAGGCTCATGCCAAGGAGATGACAAGATGACAGGTTTTTACACCTTAATGAGACACAGCGTGATGACACTTCATGTTGGTATGCCAGGGTGCTTCTGCGTTGATGTGTGGAAGTGTGTGTGTGTGTGTGTGTGTGTGTGTGTGTGTGTGTGTGTGTGTGTGTGTGTGTGTGTGTGTGTGTGTCTGTCCATCAAAGCACAGTTGGACTCATTTACAAGTTATTATTGGCAGCATTAGGGACACACAGAGCAAAGTGTTACTGCGCAGGATATAACAGCACGCAAGGACTGAGCACCATCCTCACCTATTAATGCTGACACAGGGGCTGAACTGTTTACGATCTCAGGCCAGCGTTTGAATCATTACCGGGCTGAGACGTCACATCTGTACAGTGCATTAGTACGAGAGACCCTGCGGATCAGACGCACTACAGCTGCCTCACTACTTTACACAGAAAGAAAACAGACACAGCACCTAGAACCCACGGTATGAGCATAGAAGCATATACTACGATAGAACTTAACAGTACTACACCCCAGTCCCATAGTACTGCCATAGAACTCGCAGTAATACACCACAGTCCCAAAGTACTACTATAGAAGTCACAGTAATCAGTGTTGCATTGTTGAATTGGAAAGTGGTTGCACTCTATTTTAATGACGTAACACACACGTCGCTTAACACCTATCACCACAGGTCACACAATGAACAATTGATATGCATCTAGGCTCCTTCCTATGTTAATCCTATGCTAATTCATGCTGGTGTGACAACCGGCGGTCGGCAGCCTTTGTTAACTTTGTGTTGAGGTGTGAATTTAAAGTTGTTTTAAATCTGTGCATGTGCGTGCTCCTGTTCAAAGTACTACCATAGAACTCAATGCAACCCTGACAGTAATACACCACAGTCCCAAAGTACTACCATAGAACTCACAGTAATACACTACAGTCCCAAAGTACTACCATAGAACTCACAGTAATACACTACAGTCCCAAAGTACTACCATAGAACTCACAGTAATACACTACAGTCCCAAAGTACTACCATAGAACTCACAGTAATACACTACAGTCTCAAAGTACTACCATAGAACTCACAGTAATACACTACAGTCCCAAAGTACTACCATAGAACTCACAGTAATACACTACAGTCCCAAAGTACTACCATAGAACTCACAGTAATACACTACAGTCCCAAAGTACTACCATAGAACTCACAGTAATACACTACAGTCCCAAAGTACTACCATAGAACTCACAGTAATACACCACAGTCTCAAAGTACTACCATAGAACTCAATGCAACCCTGACAGTAATACACTACAGTCCCAAAGTACTACCATAGAAGTCACAGTAATACACCACAGTCCCAAAGTACTACCATAGAACTCACAGTAATATTGCTAAACACTGATACATAGAAAGAAAAGAATGAAGTACAGAGTCTGGCACTTCCTTGGTTTGGATGGGAACAGTATGTGGTGTAAAGCCCTGATTTATACTTAGTTGCACACTGGTGTTGCCTGCGGTAAATAGCAGATATACAAGCTTGTAGATCTGCTATTTACTGGAGCACGACACTGGCACGCAACTAAGTCACTAAAATCGCACCTAACCGCAACTAAATCAGGCTCAAGGGGGAGGTGGGGACCACGTTGGAGATGAGTGGATGGGGACAGCAGTGAGTTCAACAAGCTGACAGCGTAGAGATAAAGAAGATGTTGCACAGACCTTGTAGTCTGTGTATGGGATGCTTCTGAACATCCTGCCGGATGACAGGGGGACAAAAAGCATGTATTATGTGAGGGGCGGGAGAGCTCCTCCTCAGCGGCCGGGGGGGGGGCTTTCGAACAGAGCAGAGTGTGGAAAATGGCTTAGATGGAAGGGAGAGACACCGATGGTTTGCTCAGCTGTCTGGCGTGACAGTCTCTAGTGAGAGTGTAGAGCTTGGCGATCAGTGGTGGATCCCGTACCACAGGGGTCTTCAACGTTTTCAGGCCAAGGACCCCCTAGCTGAGAGAGAGACGAAGCAGGGACCCCCTCTATATTGTATAAAATTGTGTTTCAGATTTAACTTTTTTTGTTTACTTGGTCTGCTATTTTTTCCCTCTACACTAAACACCTCTTTGCCAAAAAATAGCCGATCTACAAGCTCACAACGCCTCGCAGCGCGAGGCGTTGTGAGCTTGTAGATCGGCTATTTTTTGGGCTAACGTTCTCCTCAGAAAAGGGATGCTAGGGTTCAAGTGGTTAAGGTAAAATAAAAAATCTTATCCCACAAAGATTTGGCGGACCCCCTGTAGTAACTCTGAGGACCTCCTAGGGGTCCCGGACCCCCTGTTGAAGATACCCTGCCGTACCAGATGGTTACGCAGCCGATGAGGATGCTCTCAATGGTTCCTCTGTAGAAGGTGGTGAGGACGGACGGGCTTCAGCCGCCGCAGGGAGCCGCGGCTGGGATTTCTTGGCCGGATTATCGGCCCAGGAGAGAGAGGGGGTCCTACGTGATGTGTGTGGGCCAAGAAACTTGGTTGACTTTATTTACCCTTTACACTACGGAGCCGTTGATGTTCAGTGGGGAGTAGTCTGGGCGTGACCCTCTGTGCTTAACCCATTCAAATCCGGGAACGCATCTGCGGCATTTTAAGATTTCTTTGGCTATTCAAAAATAGCAGATATAGTACAAGCTTGTAGATCTGTTATTTTTGAAAAATCGTGAAAATGTGTGCAAATCATTGAATACATACATTTTTTGTAAACATTTTTAACTCAAATCTTTGCTTCTGGGGGTCCCTGGAACAGCATATTGTGATGGGGATTGGTGGCCAAAAACATATCATTTTGGGGGTCCTTGACATGAAAAAGTTTGAGAACCACTGATATAACAACATACGTTTTAAAAAAAAGAAAAAACAAGACATTTGCAAAGATTTGCAAAAAAGTTGATGATTTTTCAAAAATAGCAGATCTACAAGCTCGTAGTGCGGCACTCGGTTCCGCGCTACGAGCTTGTAGATCTGCTATTTTTGAATTGCCAAAGAAATCTTAAAATGACACCGATGCGTTTCCGTCCCGGTCTAAATGGGTTAAGTCAACAATCATGTCTTTTGTTTTGTCAACGTTCAGAAACACACACTGTCGTCCTTGCACCAGTCTGACAGCTGTTCCACCTCCTCTCTGTAGGATGTTCCATTGTTATCGCCGATGAGGCCCACTGGTGTCATCCCGCAAACTTAATGATGTGGTTTGTACCGGATCTGGAGGTGCAGTTGTGGTTCAGCAGCGTGAAAAGCAAGGGGGCTGTGAGCACACAGCCCAGGAGCATGCTGCTGGGGTTCAGCATGACTGGGACGGAGCTGTTGTCGCTGATCCGTAACGACTACAGTCTGCCGGTGAGTAAATCCACCATCCAGTTACAGAGGGAGGTGTTGAGTCCCAGCAGGTCAAGCCTTAGCTGCCGAGGGATGATGCAATTAAATGCTTAAAGCAATACAAGGTAGGTCCAAAAATGACGATTTTTAGCAGCCTCTGCTGGTCACTACCGTCATTGCAGGTATTTAGCGGAGTCCTGCATTACCCAGAATTCCATTTGTTTTCACCGGAAGGCGGAAGCGTTTCAAAAAACGTTATTTTAATTGTTTTATATTATCTGCGGATCGTTTCTCTTAGCCAGTGGAGCTTTAGTTACCGTGAGCTGTGTTTTCTTCAGCTGTTGTTTTTCCATCTTCAAATCCTATGTGTCTTAAAAACAGCGTGAGATTCCTTTTTGTTAATAGCGCGGTAGTTCCTGGCCAAACAGGAAACCGGTGCATTTCCGTTTCCGTTTTTCGGCCGGATGACGTCATTTTCGCAGGAAGGGCGCCCCACCACACTTTCAATAGAAAATATAATAGAAAAGGCTTTCGGGGGTGAAATTCATGGAGTGGGTGTTGTGAAACATTTGCCACTCACAAAATATATAAGATTTAACTTTAGTTTTTTTTGAAAAGGTTACCTAGTATAGCTTTAAAGGAGTTGTTCACCCAAAACAATTACTTGTTTTCTATCAATTACACACCCCATGAAGACTTGAATTCATGGAGATATTTTTGTTTTTGTCGCATTCCTAAGCCAATAATTTGGGTTATGCAATTCAGGGTGCAATTCATGGGGTGTGCAATTAGAAAATATGTTTTTTTTGGGTGAACAACTACTTTAAGTCTATGAAGAGCAGTCTTATGTACAGAACATGTTTTGCTTTGGACCAGATGAGACAGGGACAGATAGAGGCACATGAGATTGGTATGCAAACTGCATCGGGTCCAGTTAAGGAGTGGAGACTGGACTTGAACCACCTCCGGGGTGGAGGTGGTTTAGATGCACGGGCGGGAACAACGGCTTAGCTCAGGGAGGTGTTGAAGATGTCTGTCAGGACACCTGCTCGCTGGCCGATGCAGTCTCTGAGCCCTGGTATGATTAATTAACTAATTAATCAATCGATACCAGCTGAGCAAGTGATACCAGACAAATGCTGGTAAATTGGTCGGATCTACTGTCCTCTTTGGTGGGTAATCAACAATAGGCTCTATTCACAGCAGCCATATTATCACTTCCTTCACAGGTGTTACCAATGATACTAATGAAGGCTCTGTTCCATTCTGGTCAAACAGAGTCAGGGTGCTGATATTGTGCATGTTGTGCATGAGTATTTTATAACTCTACTGGTTTTACATGCTGTGATCGGGGCGTCCTTGAAAAAGAGAGCGTGCGCTCAATGGTCTCCTCTGAATAAATAAAGGTCAAAGAAAGAAAAGAGAGGTTTAACCCCACCCAACTACACTAAGGTTTATAGCATACATGGGCAACTGGCGGCCCAGGGGCCACATGCGGCCCCCACCTTCAATTACTGCGGCCCACAGGTTAATATCGGAATACTGATATCACTTCAGTCTATATTAGTAGCTTAATGACTAGTATAAAAATTCTGCAGTCTTTTTTATGTCCAATGTATTTGTACTTAAGTTCAAAACGTTTTGAACTTAACGTACTTAACAAACTTAATATAATTATAACTAAATGCATTTAAAATTAAATAAAAATGTTACTTTTCAGGATTCTAATTAAAAAATAGCCCAAAAAATATCCGGATTCCAATTCAAAAGTAGCAAAAATAGCAGATCTACAAGCTCAAAACGCGCCACCTTTTGAGCTTGTAGATCGGCTATTTTTGCTACTTTTGTGTGACATAGAATGGTCGAAGTACGGCATCGATTTACGAAAAAAGTTAAAATATGGAGATAAGAGGTGTCTGCCCGACAGTATATGAAATGTGGCCCCTGGAGTGAGAGTGGAAATATAGTGGCCCTCTCCACCAACAAAGTTGCATCACCCCTGGTTTATAGGCTATCCTCCCCATATGCCTTCAGCATCTCACATGCATTATGCACATGCACATACGCACGCTCACTACATGCTTTCCACATGACCCGACTGTCTGTTAGTAGTGTTGAGCATCCAAGCTGCTGTCATGGTGTGAAGCGGTTTCTCAGTGGTGGAAAGTAACTAAGTACATTTACTTAAGTAATGTACTTAGATCTGCTGTTTTCAAAAGAGTTTTTATACATTTGAAAACCTCAAATGGGACATTCTGCATAATGAGTACTTTTACTTTTGTACATTTTGAAATTCCAGACTTTTACTTGTATTTCTATATTAGTAAAACATTTTAGTACTTTTCACAACACTGCAGTTTCTTGTACTTATATATGTTGGTTAACATTTTTTAAATGTTTTTTTAAATATGAATATTGTATATTCTCAGAATAGTGTAGTACCTCGAGCTCCACTCAAGGGCCTCTAGTTTGAAGGTCGTAAACAGGCACACCTGGCCTATAAGTACCCAGCACAGTGTTTTCACTGGGTTCCGTGCAGGTGCTAAAGAAAACTCGTGTAGTTAGATTCCGAAGGATTATGAGCCGAAACCATCATACTTTTCAAGCAAAAGAAAAAAGAACCTGTGTTCCAATGGATCCGGTGTTGATAGCATTTTGTCACAAGCTCTTGATAAACCCAGACACATTTAGCCACTAAATTAAACAAGACATGAGTCAGTCATGTATACCAGCTTGCCCCCCCCACCCCCCGCGTCCCGTCGCAAAGTCTTAAAATGACAGAAACAGATGCTTTCCCCGGTCTTAACACATTTACCGCCAATACCGAGATATCTCGGGATATCGAATCCATCCGTTAACCCACCTAACCCGAGACATATCTCGGGATAGGGTATTTTTTGTGGTTTAGTAAACGATCGCGCTGTTCTCTGTACCATCCTTGATCATTTTCTCTTCCCATTCGCTTTCCGCTCATCCTATGTGAAAATATCGGTAAACCGTCTCCTGTTTCCGCTTTTATCTTGAGTTAACTGGTTTTGCCCTGGTTTTGGCCAGACATCACAGTTTTCACATGGTATAAAAGACAAAGGGAAAGCTCTGGTTATATTTTCTTTTCTCTGGACGACGAACAGTTATCCCCTTTGTGTTTACCAACCATCTGACACGCGATCATAATATATATAAACTGGATGTGAGGGCCGCTTTGCGGCCCTCACATCCAGTTTAACAAATACAGGTCAAGAAACCCAAAACGCCAAAGCCTGGCCTAATTATAGCTCTGCACACACGTCATGCGAAGTCCGGCCTCTCTGGCCTCTCCTCTCCTCTCGGCTGCTCTCCTCCCCTCTCCTCCCTCCCCGCTTTGCTTTGCGGCCCTAACCTCTAGTCACATCCTCCCAACCTCCCAACCTCGTGCATTATTGCCGGATATGGTGCCTGCAGCCTGGTTGCGCTGGTGAAAACTAACTCAAGACAACTCGCCTCAGAAAACGTAACCCTTTGGGAGCTGGTACAAGGATCGTGTTTATTTACACACACACGGTAAGACGATGGATCAAAATGGATATAACATTTCTGTGACCGGTTGAAAAGGTTATAAAAAATCGCTATAACAAATCGCTGGCACTGGGTGAGTATGAACAAACTCTGGCAGTGAATGTGTTAATGGATTAATTTATGAAGAGGGAAAAAATGGAGATACAATATTTTAGCTATGATGACAGGTGATTATTACCACAATAGAGATGCAGTTGTGTCGCAGGTTGAGTTCAGCCAGAGAGTCCAGGCCCCGCAGGTTTTCTACCCTGGAGATGTTGTTCCCTGCCAGGCTCAGCACCCGCAGCGCGGACAGCTGAGACACGCCCTCTATCCTCGTGATCTGGAGAGAGAGGGAAAATCAAGGGTTAACCACATGTACCCAGTGGTGGAAAAAGTACTCACATTCTTTACTTAAGTAAAAGTACCAATACTGCAATATAATAATACTCTGTTACAGGTAAAAGTCCAGAATTAAAAATGTACTTCAGTAAAAGTACAAAAGTATTGGCATCAAAATGTACTTAAAGTACCAAAAGTAAAAGTACTAAATATTTGGAAAATAGCAGATCGGCTATTTTCAAATAGCCTAGGTATAAAATAGGGCTAAAGTGGTTGATGTATGTTTCATTATATCATAATTTATATTTGAAAAGTAACTAGTAACTAAAGTTTTAAAATAAATGTAGTGGAGTAAAAGTACAATATTTGCCTCTGAGATGTAGTGGAGTAGAAGTAAAAGTATTGGAAATACTCAAGTAAAGCACAAATACCTCAAAATTGTACTTAAGTACAGTACCGACCCCTGCAGCAAAATGTGTTAAGCAAAGAAATCGTTTTAACCACTTTTATCCATATATTTTATATGTTGGCCATTCAAAAATAGTAGATGCCCCAAGCTCAAAGCTTGTGCATTTGTTGTTTTTGAAAGATGTTTGGATGTTATATATATATATATATATATATATATATATATATATATATATATATATATATATATAATAGGGGTGGGACGATATGGGTATCTCACGATACGATATCTGTGGCGATATTAGGCCCTCGATAACAATAATATCACGATATTCGATATACTGCGATATCGCGATATATTGCATGAAATTTCACCAACGATATATCACGATAGTCCTTGTATTCAATTCATGAACACACAAAATAGCACCAAACAGTTGAAAATCATCATTACACAAATACAGATATTTTTCGGCAGTATATCGATTATTTATCGCGGGAGAAAGTATTGCGATATATCGCGATATCGATATATCGTCCCACCCCTAATATATATATATATATATATATATATATATATATATATATATATATATATATATATATATATATATATATGGTTAAACTGATTTTGATGCTGTATTAACACATTTTCCTGGGGACCTCCTGGAACCCCCTCAAGGAACCCTGGGGGTCCCCGGACCCCACTTTGAGAACCACTGCCTCAACAATATACTTCAAAATGACCTGTTGTACAGCAACAAAGTGCACAACACTCGCACGACTACGTCATCTGATGCCATGATAACGAGAGTTCACTTTGAACTAGTGGCTCCCGCGTGACCTTCCAAATTAACAAAATATAATTTCTATGTCAAAACAGTTAAGGAACAAGGAGTTGACACTAATCACATAGAAGGTTTCTATGATAAACACAAGAGGGTCAATGGACTGTGAAATATGATTCTGGCCTTTTCGAGACAGTCTCGATGGGACAGAGGGACTGGAGGCCCCACCCTCTTGTCAGGATGAAACTCAAACCAGATTGGTGGGATTCTGTGCGAGAAACAAGCAACCAGGTCTAGGAAAACCAGCCCAAAAAAAGCGACTATGGGCCACATGAGCACTTTAACATATACGTCAGCTATTTGAAAAAAGCAGATCTACAAGCTCACAACGCGTCGCGATGCGACGCGTTGTGAGCTTGTAGATCGGCTATTTTCAAATAAAATCTTGCGGGGAAATTATAATAAGCAGATCTGGCAACCCTGTGTGTGTGGGGGGCGGGGGGGCAGGATCCCCAATGGCTGTCCTGGTTGCTCTATATGCTAAGGTCGAGGTGCCGGTCGATAAGTGGTTTCCTGTAAGTGTGAGACATGGGGTCAAAACTGAGCTGGGGGTCGAGGCAAGACAATGCCCCAAGACTCACTGCAGTTCAGAGGTTACGTAGGATCATCAGACAGATTTGTACAGCCTGCTTGACGCAGGGAAGAATGGGTATTGGGAACAGACTGAGGCAAGATTTTAAAGGTTTCATGACGTTCAGTTTTACCACACATTAAAAGTCTTTGTCATGGTCCTTCAAACGTGTATAGGTTTTAACAAAAACATCCACTCCATTGATCCATGGCAGGTGTTTTTCTCTCAAATTTCTAAAGCCTTTTGAACTGCAATGAAAAAATAAATCTTTGCCTGCGGGTGTCGCTGTTGAGGGATTTTGCCTGTCAATCATCGCCTCTGCTCCCCCCCCCCCCCCCCCCCCCCCGCCCCCAAAGGAAAGGATAGGGGAAGGGAGGGGCAAGGAGGAGAGTGGGCGGGATTAATCGGCTGTGACCTCACTGCCGAAGGGCCAAGCTCAGATTACTTTTCAGCCTAATTATTCAGAAAACCCCAGACCACAGAAAATCCACTGAATGTTCAAAGTTCAGATTTTTTGGGTGTAATTGAGGTCATAAACCCCCAAAAAAAACACACAAAATAAAAAAAGTGAAAATGAATGTCATAGAACCTTTAAGGCCGGGTCTTACCAAAGACTATAAAAATGGGACCCCATGCCTCCCTGCTTGGCGCTCAGCATCACGGGTTGGATTGGGGAGTCCCTGCAACATACTATAGTGTCATGTCCAGTAGCTGACAAGAGACTGTGGTTCTGTGGTACCGTGCTGCTACCATATCGTTACTGTCGGGATTCGGGAAGAAATCCGGAAATCCCTCTTATCTTATCTTGTGTTTTTTCGAACATTAAAGGGACTACACCATGAATTTTAACTTTTCCTTCTTTTTTGTGTGTTTTTGGTCTCCCCTACCTCTTTTCTATCCCAAAAAACACCCCAGTTTGAACACTCAGGCTTTCACAGCATATCTGGGGTTTTCTGTAAATTGGTCTCAAAACAGACCAAACTGATTTTCACCCGAACGTGACGTCACGTTCCCTCCCGTTTTTTCAGTTCCAACTAAAAATAACATATATTTTTTTTTACTTTTTCCACACAGAACCAGGATATCACATGCCAACAAACTGGCTCAATAGCGCCCCGTGCCAAACAGGAAAATGTGGTATTGCAGGTGAAAGTGCTTTATAAGCCAGAGAGAAGTTGGAATGAGTATATCTGAGGCTTGATTTAGGCTCAAACCTTTTGAAAAACGTTTGAGGGACATAAACAATATGATATTAAACATAAAAAAAAAAAGAAATCATGGTGTAGATCCTTTAACACCCTACTTGATCATACTACAGCATCGCATAAAAGCATCAAAAGTAGAAGCTCCACAAGCTCGAAACGGAACGCAAACGCGAAGCGACGCGCTTACAACTTCTAGATCTGCCACTTTTGCTGAATGAACTGAAGCTCAGGGCCAGGTTTGGTTGGGTATCCCTTAAATCCGGCAAGACCGGTATAGTGAATGTCTGTTGCCAAAAGCGAAGCATAATCTCCATTATCCATGACCCCTCTCTCATCAGGGTAGATTGGATAAGCTCATTTGAAAATATTTAAGGAGGTCGTGTTACAGACCACATATTAGGTGCTTTCCGTTGGTGCTGGCCAAGCATCCCAAATATGTTCAGGTGGTTTCCCGTCAAAATTAATGTCAGGCTTCGTACCTGTACTGCGGCTGTGTTTTAATATGAATATGCTGCCTTTATGGTCTCGCAGTCGACCTACAATTACAGAACGGACAACCAAGTTACAAACACCAAACACGGCATAGCGTAGGCGGGCAGGAAGAGGAGGAGAACAAATAAAATCTGTTCTATGATGCATGGGCAACGACAAAAAAACATCTAAATGGTACATGTGTCTGGTATGAGTCTTGTGAGAATGAAAGAGATTTACCTGTCTATGTATTTACCGCTGTTCTACACGCACTTCATGGTCAAATGGTTAGCTAGAGGGTGAATAAAACTTTTTGTAAGATTGTTATTTAAGCCAAGTCCTTTTCATTTAAGAATATGTTCCATTTGGATAAGCTCATTTAAATATTTTGAGTGGGTTGTACAGTGAATAAAGACACACAGTAAATTCTGCATAATTTAAAACTGGACACTTACTAGTCTGTTATACTTTCAGAGTTAAAAAGTGTTTGTCTTTGTGGTTCACATATAATAGCTAGCTCCCATACAGTGTGCAAATTGCTTGAGAACTTGAGAACTCAAGGAACGCTGCTCGACAAAATGGTTGGTTATTCAATAAAGAGAGGTCACATTTTGTAACCCAATGACTTGGTCGCTGAGGTCTGGTTTGAATGTCCTACCCTCCCAAAGAGAATATCTCTTTCTGAATATTTCTAGTGAATACTTCCAGTGAACTGGACATAATGACAACATCCTGCCACAGAACCAAATGGGTATATGGGAAAAGGATAAACTGGGAGTGATAGGAGTGGGTTAGCTACAGGATGAGGGGAATGAAAGGAGGAAATTAAATGCTGTTTTTGTGGTTGATGATACCTATGCCAGCACTGTATCCTGGGAGACGTTCACGCACATACTAAGAACAGAAGAAAGCAGGACATTGTTTTGTGGCCAGCAAAGCGTGGGAAACTATATTTTTTTGCAGCTTGATAATAATATAACATAACATTCATAGCTCTGCATTCATTCATAATATTCACTGGAATAACTAACTTATGTTATGTCGTGCCAGCCACAAACACACACACACACACACACACACACACACACACACACACACACACACACACACACACACACACACACACACACACACACACACACACACACACACACACACACACACACACACACACACACACACACACACACACACACACACACACACAAATAAAAGACAAACTTATAGTGTTCTGTTGTTAGCTGTGACTGGAACTCAACCAATGCTGTTGGGAATACGATAACAGTCATTGTGGTGACTGGGATTGTGAGGCATGTTGTAAAGAACAGTCAGAGTCAGAAGGTGAGTCTCTCTGTGGGCCAGTGGAGAAACTCTAGTGGGGTTGTGTAGGCGGTATGCTGGCAGAACACAAATATATGACTTCTGCTGAAGCCACTTTGTGCCGTGGGGTCAGGCCACAACGCCTGGCACTGTCCCAAAGCCACCACAGAGAGACATGACCCAAATGCACAACAATGACCCAAATGTCAGGTCAACGGCCTTTAACCCATTGAGACCTGAAGCCGATTCTACATGTCTCCTAAATCTCAACAGTATTCTGAAAAACGTATGTTTCTATATCAGTGGTGCTCAATCTTTTTCATGTCAAGGACCCCCAAAATGATATGTATTTGCCCGCGGACCCCCATTAAAATGTTTTGTTCCAGGGACCCCCAGAAGCAAAGATTTGAGTCAAAAATGTTCGCTTTAAAACAATATATATTCAAAGATTTGCACACATTTTCAAGTTTTTTCAAAAATAGCAGATCTACAAGCTCATAGTGCGGCACTCGGTGCCGCGCTATGAGCTTGTATATCTGCTATTTTTGAATAGCCCAAAGTGTAAAATAATGCTTTTTAGCTCAAATCAAAAAATGAGACAGTTCCAGGTAATGGGTTAACCTGTAAATACCACTCATCAACACAGCACAAATACAGTATTTTTGGACATCATCTTGCACAACTTTGTAGGTTTTTCGTTTTTAGATTGAATCTAGGCCAAGGGCTGTTACTGTTATAGTTCACCACATAATACTGACTGACTGTTTGCACTATGTACTGTACTTGCGAATAGCCAGCAAGGCTACACAGCACCTATAAGTACCTCAAGAGTACTGTGACTAATGTATGACCACAAACTATTTATTTCCTTCTACTACTGCTGCTGCTATTCCTCATTATACCGTGTCATTGTTTATAAATACTGCTATTCTTTATTAAAACATTGAGTGCCAGGTACTATACATCCGCTTCATCCGCAGGGTGCCAGCGTTTTTGACCGTGTTTTGACAATCTTTGGAGAGCCGCAGAAGCCACGACGTGCACGCGGATGTAAACAAAAAGTGTCCGGTGGGTGGGGGAGGGTCTCATCTATCTACTGGAACTAGGGGTGTGCCGATACACTAATATCATGAAACGATACGATATATGGCACTTTTTTATTATGAAAATATATGGGGGGGAAAAAAAGCTTATACAAATATTTGGGGGGGGGGGGGGAAGCAAATGCAAACAAATACTTTTGTTTTGGCATTATTCAGACATGCAAACTTGTAGCTTTTCAGCTAAAATAGGGCAATTATGTGACACCTGACCCAAAAAAAAAAACACGTTGTCACCTTTTTCACCTCGGGCTGTTTGCATGCCTGATTATTATTATTGAAAAAAATAAATATATATATATATTTATTTATTTATTTTTTCAAAACGATATTTTTTTCCCCCAAAACGATACATATCGTCACGAAATATTTCCGAATATTTCCAATTTCCAGTACTTTTACTTCTACTCCACTACATCTCGGATCCAAATGTTGTACTTTTTCTCAACTACATTTATTTGAAAACTTTAGTTACTAGTTACTTTGTACATTTAGATTATTATTACAAAACATGCATTAACCACTTCAGCCCTATACATTTCGGCCATTTGAAAATAGCCGATACCAAAAACAACTGACCTCACCTCCTCTCCATTTCAAAGCTTTTGATATCATGGGATATCGGCCAGCAGGCAGGCAGGGCAGAGCATCTCACAATAACAGTTACACGCTAGACTTCAATTTTCCGGTTTATATTGAGAAATAACATATTCAGCTTCCCTGAGCCTTTTTGGGAAAAATGTCTGTGCCTGTTGAGTAACTCAGAATTCACAGCGGAAATGGACGTGGGTGTAAACTCCAGACAAGAACTTTGTGTGGGCTTTGATGTCGGAGGATCATTGTTCTTAAACAATGGTGGGAAAAACACTCAAGTCACCTCATGGTAGAGTTTCTAAAGACTGAGGTAAGTAAGGCGATCATTCAAATCTGACACTTACAGATGCTGCGACGGCAAATAGGAAAATGGATTTAGGTATTCAACCTACAAATTGGAACTACAATTTAAAACGGTGGTCCTTGAGGGCGTTCCAGGGGGTACCCAGCTAAAGTAGTTAATACGGCATCATTTTAACAACTTTATATACATTTATACGTTGGAAATTCAAAAATAGCAGATCTACAAGCTCACAGCCTGACAGCATGTCGCGGGTTCAAATCCAGATCCCGACGACCTTTGCTCGTGTCACTCCCCATCTCTCTCGCTCCCCATTTCCTGTCAGTCTACTGTATCTATCAATAAAGGCAGAAAAAGCCAAAAACATCTCTTTATAATTTAGTAATTTCTTTACACAAATCTTCTCTTCTGGGGATCCCTGGCCCAAAACCTTTTCAGATGGGGGTCCACGGCCGAATACATATCAATTTGGGGGTCCTTGACATGAAAATGTTTGAGAACTACTGATTTAAAAGGTTTTGTATCAAATACAGCACTAGACATGCTACGAATCTTCACCCCCCCCCCTTTTTTTTACCGTACTAGTCATGGTCAATTTTCCCTTAAATACAGAGGTACTACACTTTGGGACAAGTACTCTACTGGTATACAACTTTCTTCACTTCATTTATATAAGAACAAAATTGAAGGATGTTCTGATTGACCAGGTCACATGATGTCACATCCATTATCACACATTCCCTGATAACCTTTGTTTGGTTTATCTTCTATTTGTTTGGTTGCTCTATGGGTTTGGCATCCTTTAAAATCCGATATGTCAACTATGTTGGCTAATTTGTATCAGTATTCTTGTCATGCATAACCAGGTATTTTATTTTATTTTATACTGCAATCATTCTATATATTCATATTTTGTTGTTTACAAATCATGTTCTATTAATATTTGTATTGTGTTACACATAGGTAGAGGCCTCGCATAAGCCCTTTGGGCTTCTTGCCTTTTACTAGCCCTTTTTTTTTTATATTTTGTGTACAGTTTTTGGTATTGTTTTTACGTTGTGCTAAATAAATCAAATAAAATCAAACCAGACATGGGAAAATTAGGTTATAATGGGCTGTGTTGAACAGGCACATCAAATGGTAACATTTTGCGCATTTAAGGCACCCCCCAAGAGTCAAAGTGGAAATGCTTTTAGCGATTTGTTGAGTACATGACCCTCAATATGTGTTTAAAATTTGGGGTTGATTGGACATGATCTTAGATTTTTTTTTTGTCAAATAGGCTCCTGCCACTAACTGTGTAAGCCTATTACGGACGAACGGTAGGGACAATCAAAATTCCACCAAAATGTGTTTATCACATAGGTCCAGAGATCATGTGTACCAATGTGTGTGAGATTTGGACAAAATCTGTGGGAGGAGGAGCAAAACGTTTTGAAGAAAATTCTAAGAAAATTCTAAATGGCAGAAAATCAATACGTACGCAAATGGCCGTGGCCTATATGGGGAGTTGTGTCATGAGTCAAGGAATTCAGTGAAAAAGTGATTTTAATTCTACGACTTACGGTTTAAGAGTTAGAGGCCGAAACGTAAAGTGGGCTGTTATAGCGCCACCAAGAGGCCGACTAGTGTAATATATATATTTTTATGTAGGCCACTGGACTATGAACCTTTCCTCCAAGTGTCCAATAGCCCTTACGGTTTTTGAGAGAAAAATACTTGAATGGGAGTTTTCGCATTTGCCCATTCAAGTCAATGGGAAAAATGTATTCACTAATAAATGCATATAAATTAAACTATACAACATATAGTTTAAAGCACGCGATTCCCGATGAAGCCGGTTGATTTGACATATGGCTCGAGTGTATGCCGCCAAAACTGTGGGAGAAGTAGCGTGCCAAACTTTTGGGGTTGCTCTAGAAATAAATAGTCGCCCAAGTACTATAGTGTGTTGCCCTTTCGGGCAACCACACTAATAAATCCTTCTTCTCTGCCCTTTCTCTCTCACCAAGGAAAAATCATAGTTATACAATAAGCAAACAATGCGATTTCCGAGCGATGCGCCCAATGTGGTGCCCTATCGAATTCTGTTGACCAGAGCACTTAAGTTTCTGAGTGTTTTGTCAAATGTGGTCACCTAACGAATTCTGTGACCAGAGCTGTTCTGCCCGTCCGGAGCATGGGAAAAGCATCTCATTGGCTGTCCTTCGGACCAATGATCAAAAGGTCGCTGCCTTTTGAAGTGCATAGCCTCTGACGTAACGCTTAGCACGACTCTCTTCACTTCTCATCTGTCCTCTCAGTTGTCTCTTATAAATGAATACATTTTATCGGTAATACCCTGAGCCTTTCCCTCCATAATGAATACTTCTAGGGTTGATGGTCTAAAACTGAAGCTTACTCTACTCTTGTGTCTACTCTGTATACAATGCTCAAAAACATCTCAAATGATTTTAAAATAAAATAAGGAACAAAGTTTTAAAATAGCAGACCTACAAGCTCACAACGCGTGTTGTGAGGTTGTAGATCCGTAGATCCGCACCAAGTACAGTGCAACTCAGTTCCGTTTTACTAAGTATAGAGGGTCAGTGGTTAAAAAACGGTCAAATTGGCTTCCTTTACAGAAACAGGTCCTGTTTTTCTTTTACCAGCAGAAAGACTATTGTTCAATCTGTAATAATGTCTGTATTTGATTATGGGGATACACTGTATATGCATGCTTCACTCTCCACACTGAAGCCTATGGTTGCAGTCTACCACAGTGCTTTGCGTTTTATTACTGGTGATGATTATCTCACCCATCACTGTATTTTATATGATAAAGTGGGTCGGCCATCTCTCGCAGTTCGTAGAGAGCAACATTGTATGTATGTTGTTTATTTATTTAAGGCCTTGTGTGGTAAACTTCCTTTATACCTAACCTCGCTTTTGGAACCAAAGGTTACTGGTCACTCAACACGTTCACAAACACACATTAGATATACCAGTCCACGTAAGTGCAGTGAACATGGAAAAACTGCATTCATGTATTATGCTCCACACAAATGGAACAAACTTCAGGACTCTCTGAAACTGGTGCGATTGGTCTCAATTGAGACATTCAGGATGCTTCTTGAGGACACACTACATAGTGACTGTACCTGTTTCATTTAACACTGTTTATCTGCATCTGTTAAATCTCTGTGTTTTATCCATGTCCTCACTGTATTGTCTGATTCACCGCCTTTTAGGATTAATTTGGTGTTGTTTTATGCTTCTGCTTTTCTTTTTTGCTTTATTGTCAAAGTTGTGACATTGTAATGTGATTCAAATGTTTGTTATCAGGGCGTCCTTGAAAAAGAGAGCTTGCTCTCAATGGGTTTCCCTGAATAAATAAAGGAAAAAGAAAGAAAGTAAGAAAGAAACTGAAGTGATATTGATCAATTTAAAATATTATCAAAGTATTCTGCAGCACCCCTGGACTTACTCACCCACTTTAAGAAACCCTGGGCTAGAGGAGAGATCAGATCAGAGAATTTGTGATCATTGAATACCTGATTGCCGTGTAGATCCAAGACATTTAGTTTGGACAGCTTTTGTAGACAGCTTATGTTATGGATTCTGGAAAATACAGTAAGCAATAAAATAAAATCAGAATAAGCAACGACATAAATCAATCAAAGAGTAATAGGTCGGTGGGTACATAGGACATTATGGGATCAAACGGGTATTGTTGCTTGCCAGGAAGGTACTGTAGATCCTTAACTTACAAGGATAAGTGCAGATTTCCAACACATTTCTCCCCTTGAAATTTACCACGAAAAAAAAAACATCAAGATCTTCATTTCAAGAATTGAATGGAAGCTTTTGGCCAGTGTTCAAGGCTGTATGATGGTATCGTCTCTTGGAAATGGCAACGGAAACCTAAATCTGTGGTGTGCTTTACTGTGGAACGGGGACTTCAGATGGCCTATGAAAGTGGCTCTGAAAAGACAAATGTCATGTTTTACAGAGGCCGCCCCGTGGAACGGCAGCACTGGACCTCAGTTGTACATTCCCAATGGCTTTCACCATGATTTGTGACTTTAATCTCCTTCCTGTCGACCTTTCAGACCGACACGACATTAGACGTTAACAAAGAGAGGTATGGTTTTCCACTGACATTTGGGCACCTGCAGGAAAACACTCATCATTATAGCCTGACATGATCTAGCAGCAGACATATCATATGCGAAACACAAAAAACAGAATGAGCTTGGTGTGCGAGAGGTTTGCATCTGTCCGTTATGTAAAGAATAGCAGAACCTTAAAGGAGTAGTTCACCCCCAAAATCAATTATTTTCTATCAATTACACACCCCATGAAGCCTTGAATTCATGGATTTGTTTTAGTTTTTGTCACATTCCTGACCCAATAATTTGATGACCGTCAAACTCTCCGGAGTTAAATTGATTGAGACTCAATCAATTTATTGGATCAGGAATGCAACTAAAACAAAAAAAAAATCATGAAGTCAAGGCTTCATGGGGTGTGTAATTGATAGAAAGTAAGTCTTTTTTGGGGGGTGAACTATCCCTTTAAGAAGGATGGGGACTTTTATTTTTGTTTGTTAGGTAACTACAGTAAACAGTAAAATCCTGAGAGTTCATTTAACTCGGAGAGTGGACAAATGTAACCAAATGGACCCGAGTTAAATAGGCTCTACGCGCAGTACCCATATTAGGAAGAAATTGGGCCTCTTGGCGGTCTTACCACTCACTTATACTAATGAAGGCTCTGTTCCATTCTGGTCAAACAGAGTCAGGATATTGATATTATGCATGTTGGCTCACCGGAAACACTCTGCTACACCCCTAGGTCTCAAATTGGAGTCCAGGTACCCTCATGGTTCCTTGAGGGGGTTCCAAATGGCCCCTTACAGTTTAATTTGTACACTCTCAGAGTTATCGGGGTCCTTGAAATTAAAAGGTTTGAGAATGACTGTGATACACTAAATGGAACAGAGCTTTAATTAGTATAATTGGCCAATTTCTTTCCAATACAGCTGCTGTGTATAGAGCCTATTAACACTCAAGATCTCACTGTGTAACGACCATGAGCAGTCATCATGATGCAATGACGAGGGGTTGTCTGAACTCACCTGTTCTTCCCCAACATCAACACTCTGAGAGAGCTCAGGGCTTCGATGCCGGTCATGTGCGAGATGTGGTTGTCGTAGAGGTCGAGGAAGACGAGGCGCCTGAGGTGCGACAGATGCTGGATACTCGTGATGAAGTTGTGTTGCAGGTTAAGCAGCTGCAGCTGCTCCATAAGGCCCAGCTGAGGGCACTCATACAGACCGCGCCTAAACAAAAAATACATTGACAAAAAAAGATAAGTGCTACAGAAGAATGTCCAGAAACACAATACATATATTCAAGAGGTGTTTCCAATATGCCGTTACCATGTTGAATACCGGGTATATGAGGCGGCAGTGGCTCAGGGGTAGAGTGGCCGGTGGAGCGGCCGTAAGGGAACCGCGAGGTTCCCAGTTCGATACCGGCCTCCCCCAAAGTTAGTGTCGAAGTGTCCTTGAGCAAGACGCTGTTGCGATGAGCACGTTGGTGCCTTGCATGAATTCCTCCGCCATCGGTGTATGCATGTGTGTGTGAATGGGTGAAATAAAGCGCTTTGGATAAAAGCGCTATATAAATGCACCATTTACCATTTTTTAAATGTATTATTCTTCTTAAAACATTTTAAAATAGTAAAATAGCCGATCTACAGGGTCACAAGGCGTTGTGCGCTTGTAGATCTGCTATTTTCACTACTTTAGTGTAACATTCTTGTATGAAGTAGGGCTTTAATGTATGAAAAAAACAAAAAATAGAAACTTGGAGATACAAGAGGAGTGCTCCGGGTAATCAGATCGATCACATGACGTAATGGTAAATTGACCGCATTTATAGCTCTTTGTCTAAAGCAGTGGTGTAAAGTAACTAGTACATGTACTCAAGTACTGTAATAAAGTACAATTTTGAGGATGAGTACATTTACCACCAGTGATCCGACCACACAAAGCAAAGGCGTAACACCATTGCACATTAACAGCATGTGGTACACATTCACACACCAACAATGGGAGAAACCATTCAAGGCACCAAGCTGTTCATCAGGAGCAGTTAGGGGTTCAGTGTGTTGCTCAAGGACACTTCACACGCAGGCAGGAGGAGCCGGGGATTGAACCGCTATGGTCGCTCTACCTCCTGAGCCACTGATGCAATGTCCCTGGGTTGATTACATATATACACTGTACTCTCTGTGAGTGTGTGTGCGTGCGTGCATGCGCTGGAAGCTCTTTTAAGTCATTGTGTCGGCAAATGTCCATGTATGAAAAATAAAGAATTATCCCATCTTTCACAGTCAAGGTTCTCAATTATAATATATATATGATTGACTGAATGAATGAATATGTTATCTCCATCATTAATGTCATATATCGTTAATGCTTTATTAATTCTCTATGGCAGGAAATGTCTGTGATTCTGGTACCAGAGGTAGTAGAACAAATAGATATATATAGTGTAAGAAAGGGATGTTGCTGCCCCCTTGTGGCACGCTGCACCAACACCACCTTGTTCTTGTCATTTTGAGTTGACTTCTCAAAAGCCAGAAAAATGAGGGACGAACGCAAACAAAAATGTTAATGAATGGTCTGCCACACACAAAACAAATACACCACAGTAAGTTTGACCTCCAGTTGAATAATTCCATTATAATTCATGATTCTAGATGTTCTAGATCAGGGGTTTTCAACAGATATGTGAACCAGGGACCACCACCACAGGGAGTAAGAATCCCCCTGGGGACCACACTGAGTGGAGAATCGAGATACTTACTGAGATTCTAACTAACCTACCCTCTAACCCTTTTCTGAGGAATTCTGACTTCTCAGTAACTCACCCATTTGTACCGCTTTTACTCTACGCTCTGGGAATTGCGTCTGACAACTCATCCTGATTGTGTTTCACAGACGTGCCTCTTAGTCTTGACTGAGTCTATGAGCTGATCCTCTTCTATTCAAGTACTCTTGTAAGGTAAGCACAAGCCTCCTCAAATGGCCATGATACTCGGGTACCATGGTACTCGTGTAACACAAATACCTTAGATTTTGATATTAAGAAAATAGGAAGTAGATATTTCAGGCTGCTCTGTGCACATGGAAGTGTCTTTGTGTGAAGAGTATTAGAGGCAGGCTGGCAAGGTGAAGTGTTTACATGTTCGCATGAATGAAAGGTTTTATTTTTCATTTTATTTATTTTTTTCAATTAGTTTTGAGCACCCAGCTGATAAGAGCACAAGCTCTTATGGTGTGTTTGAAGTGGATGAAGATGGAGAAGCTGGAAGATGGACAAAATCCACACAAAACTAACATATATACAAGCTAATGGATGCATAAGGCATTCTTACTGTTTTGTTTCTTTGTACTATGAAAAGGTATTTATAATTTTACACCAGTTGCTTTTCTTAAGGACATATGAGGTGAGCTACTTTAACACTTTCACCCAAAATGTAATTTAACATTGGAACATGGAATATGTTCCAGGGGCCACGAGAAAGCTCAGCTGGGGCCGGATTTGGCCCGCGGGCCTTCAGTTGAATATCACTGTACTGGAGGTACGGTATCTTTTTTTTCTTTTTTTTTTTTACATACGTTTTTTTGTTTGTTTGTTTTATCTTCACTTTCCTACATTATGCATCTATGCATGGTCAGACTCAGGGACCACACACTCAATACGTTCGTAGGGATGCATGGGATCATATCTGCACTGTGTCTAAAGTCTTTTGTTGGACATCTCAAGCTGAAGGCTGCCAATTGAAGGCTAAGTAGTTTTGCCAGGCTATGCATGGCTGGCATAGTTGGCTGTGAGACACATTCCACTCATTAAGTAGCACCTGTTTCTGTTTATAAGTCTCATTTTGAGTTTGTTCTGGGTGGAGAGAGGAGGTCTATTGTTACTGGGCGTTTATGCATACTTTGTTATGTGGAATTTATACAGGCAATTATATTTGTTGTTTAATTGTTTGCTGTTAACCTATGTTCATATTATGCTATTGTTGTTCATTCATGTTGTACTGGATGCTGTGCTGTTTTCTGTCTGTGATTTATATTCCTGCAGACCATTGGTAACCTGATAAACTAAATTGAATGAATATCTCTTCACATGGAGTTCTTTCCGATGTGTTTCCAAGCAGTGTTAATTAGTCCTTCCCTAACATTTTAGTGAGTCTAGTTTTTGTTGCGAAATTGTTAATATATTTAGTCATAGTTTTAGTCAATATAATTTAGTTTTTATTTCGTTTTCGTCAGTGGAAAAGGATAGTCGACACTAGGTCATATAGCATTGGTTCTCAAAGTGAAATAAAAGTATTGGAAATTGGAAATACCCCAGTAAAGTAAACAATACCTCAAATTTGTACTTAAGTACAGTACTTGAGTACACGTACTTAGCTACTATACACCACTGCACAGTACTCAGATATCATGCACCAGAGATAAAGCTTTCTCACTCAGGTAGTGAAAACAGATGCAGACCTACCTATCCAAGTCCATCCGTTCGGGATGTAAAGCGAAGTCGCCATAGGAACCAGAGGAGATGGGAAATCCTGTGACTGGGCGGTCAGCATTGCCTGGCATGGACAAAACTTTGGTTAACTTTGGTGAATGTTGCATACAGAAAAGTGCAGTACTGTTTTTAAACATAATCTATTTCAATTAAGTCATATAGCGTTTAAGTTTATTTGCACATGGGTAAAAAGAAAAGAAAAAGAACAGGCTAATACTAGTTTCATCAATAAGAATGTAGACATGGTGATGGAATAGTGCAAAATGCAAATTTCCGTTTTATAGTGTTTATTTTATGTCACAGCAAACATGCTGCCATAAATTCACATTCTACCATACAGCATTGCGGACAAACTAGCCGCTCAGGATATAATCTATATTCAACATTGCCTGGCTATTGCACATTGTCGCCAAAAGAATAATTAAAAATAAAACCGCATCATATTTGAGCTTATACAACCTCAGCACTTGACAGTCATCAGTCACTCTTTTTTTCTTCACAGCATAATAAAAGAAAACAAGGGGCTAAATAACTTTAATATAAATAGGTTATTCTTAATTGGGATCTATATGAGATAATTCAATGACTGTATGTTGGAGGTATATATGCAATGAATGCTTCTGTTAACCCATTAAAGGGAAATTTTGGACCGAAATATAGATGAAATCTAATCTAATGACACAGATGCTTTCCCGGTCTTAAGACCGGGAAAAGCATCTGTGTCATTTTAGATTACTTTGGCTATTCAAAAAAAAAAAGACATACAAGCTCATAGCACGTCACTTTGTGCCGCGTCATGAGCTTGTATAGCTGCCAAAAATAAATGTTTGTGAAATTTTGTGTAAATCTTTGAATATAATCAAAATCTTTGCTTCTGGTGGTCCCTGGAACAAAATATTTTGAGATGGGGGTTCGCGGCCAAATACATATCATTTTGGGGGTTCTTGACATGAAAAGGTTTGAGGACCACTGATATAGCAACATACATTTTTCAGAAAACTGTTAGGATTTAGAAGACATTTTTTAAATCGGCGTTAGGTCTTAATGGGTTCAAATCCAATAAACAAAAAAACAAGGGGCTTGTGACATCAACTGATATGTAAATATTGTTTGAAACCACTTTCCATTTCCAGAGTATAAGCTTTATGTCTCTCTGCCACATTTACCATTTACCTGTTGGCCTAGTAGGGAGGTTTAGGGCATTGTGGTGGTGGTGATGATGATGATGATGATACGAGGCTCCAGCACTCAGAGTGGTTCTCTTTGGTTTTCTTCCTCTGTGTCCCTGTTGCACTACATCCACTCCAGACGCAGCTGGTAAACGACATTCTCTACAGTCACTGGTGGAGCCCTCTGGTGGTGGAGGAGGGGTCTGCCTACGGTTCCTGCTCCTATGGTGTGTACACAACCTGTTGTCTACAGAGGGGGGGTGGTATGTAAGGGCTAGTGTCACCATTACAAATGGTTGACAATTAATTGTCATACAAATAATTGCGATTAACAACTTCTGTTTTCGGCATTGAACATTGGAACATTATGAATAGAAATTATATTTCTGTTTGCCTTTAAAGGGATAGTTCACCCCAAAAAAAATCACACCCTGTGTGAAGGAAGCGGTGCCTTTGGGGCGGGGCTTAACTCATTTCAGTTTGTGCCTATTGGTGGTCTGAGTCCACTTACCAAATTTGTACTTGGTACCATGCTGCAAACTGGAATGATGGCTGTTTAAAGCCCAGCCAATGGACAGACAGAGGGGGCGGGGCTTAAGTAATTACAGTTCGTCCCTATTGATGGTTTTAGTCCATGTACAAAATTTGTACTCCGTAGCATGCTGCGAACTTGAGTTATGGCTGTTTAAAGGCCAGCCAATGGGAAGACAGAGGGGGCGGGGCTTCAGCAATTCATGCTCGTCCCTATTGGTGGTCTAAGTCCACATACCAAATTTGGACTTGGTGGCATGCTGCAAACTGGAGTTATAGCTGTTTAAAATCCCGTGCTCATACGGGCGGACGGACATAACATACGCTGGGGGTCCCTGGACCCCTATTTGATAACTTCAGCAATTCATGCTCGTCCCTATTGGTGGTCTAAGTCCACATACCAAATTTGGACTTGGTGGCATGCTGCACACTGGAGTTATAGCTGTTTAAAATCCCGTGCTCATCCTGTGCTCGGACATAACATACGCTGGGGGTCCCTGGACCCCTCTTTGATAACCAGTGGTACGTGTGGGCAATGAGAGGAGAGATGGCATAGGCAGTCTCCACGTCCGTGTGTCCGTGTGTGTGTCCGTGTGTGTGTGTGTGTGTGTGTGTGTGTGTGTGTGTGTGTGTGTGTGTGTGTGTGTGTGTGTGTGTGTGTGTGTGTGTGTGTGTGTGTGTGTGTGTGTGTGTGTGTGTGTGTGTGTGTGCGCGTGTTTGTATGTGTTTCTTCTTTGCCGTGCTCATCCCGGGCTCATACGGACGACGGACGGACGGACATACGGACAAAGTCAAGTGTAGAGCGGTTGGCACCGCTAAAAAAAAATCTTCTATTGAATAGTCACCCCATGGAGACTTGACTTCATGGATAATTATGTTTTAGTTTTTGTCGCATTCCTAAGCCAATATACGATTATGTCATAATTGTGACAGGACTACATTGCAGTCATTTAGCAGACGCTTTTATCCAAAGCGACTTACAATAAGTGTATTCAACATAGGTAGGGAACGAAAACTACTAATCACCAGAAGTCTTAAGTGCATTTCCTGCAAAAACAAGCAACCAAAAGTATACCTAGCGCTAAGGTAAAAGTGCAATATATCAGCTACCTACTTTCTTTAACAGATGAGACAAAAATGGCAAAATCAAATGAGCACAAGCTAAAACAAATAAGTGTATCGACTAAACAAGATCCAACAAAGCAATACAAAAATAAAACAAGAGTTCGTACAACTAGTTAACAACAAGTAGGCCAGGCAAAGAGGAAGGGTAGTGTTTCCTGAAGAGGTGGGTTTTCAGCCTGCGGCGAAATATGGGCAGTGACTCTGCTGTCCTAACATCAGTGGGAAGTTCATTCCACCACTGTGGGGCCAGAACGGAAAAGAGTCGTGACCGTGTAGATCGACCAGAAGGACCCTTGAGCGACGAGGCAATCAGTCGCCCCAAGGTGGCAGACCGAAGTGGTCGAGCGGGGGTGTAGGCATTGACCATAGCCTGGAGGTAAGAAGGAGCTGTTCCTTTCACTGCCCTATAGGCTAGCACCAGGGTTTTAAACTGAATGCGAGCCGCACGGGGAGCCAGTGCAGAGAACGGAGAAGGATAGTGTGGGAGAACTTGGGGCGGTTGAACACCAGACGAGCCGCAGCTTTCTGAACAAGCTCCAGAGGTCTGATGGCTGATCCCGGAGCACCAGCAAGGAGGGAGTTGCAGTAGTCCAGGCGGGAGATGACAAGAGCCTGGATGAGCACCTGGGCTGTTTTCTCCGTGAGGAAGGGGCGAATCCTCCTGATGTTATGATGAAGTCCAAGACCATATGAACAAAACAGGCTGTTTGGTTGATTGATTGGAGCAGTACCTAGTCTGAAGGGATTCATTGTCAGCATGTTCATCATGTGTGTTTCTTTTGAAAGGTCTTTGGAGAATCGGCGGTCCATCTATCAAAAAGCCAAGAGGAACACATAATTAAAAACACAGACATAGGCCTCTCTTTTCACATTTTTTCTGATACTTGTATTCTCTTGTAAAGCACAGATTTATATCCTTGAGTGAAAAATGATGTGCAAATACATTCTGATGTGACTTGACATGTCTTCATCAACACTTTATGCCTGATGATGATGACTCACTGGCCTCTAGAGCTTCCTTGGAACCAAAGACTTCTGGAGAATGATGATGACTGTTATTTTTCAATTTTTATTTGCTGCTGCTGGCTGCAGAATCTGTCTTCAGAGCAGTGGTGTAAAGTAACTAAGTACATTTACTTAAGTACAGTACTTAAATACAATTTGAGGTATTTGCTCTTTACTTGAGTATTTCCAATTTCCAATACTTTTACTTCTACTCCACTACATCTCAGAGGCAAATATTGTAAGTACAATTATTTGAAAACTTTAGTTACTAGTTTTCAGATATAAATTATGATATTATAAAACATACATTAACCACTTTAGTTAATGTATGCCGCGTCGCGGCGCGTTGTGAGCTTGTAGATCTGCTATTTTCAAACAATGTAGTACTTTTACTTTTGGTACTTTAAGTACATTTTGATACCAATACTTTTGTACTTTTACTCAAGTAAATTTTGAATTCCGGACTTTTACTGTTTTACTAACAGAGTACTTCTACATTCCAGTATTGATACTTTTACTTAAGTAAAACATTTGAGTACCTTTTGCACCACTGCTTGAGAGATTAGTGTGCTACTGGCACAGGACCCATTTAAAATGTTCATTTCAACTACAGTATATGTGACATACTTTTGTTTTGTTCAAACGCATTATGACTCAGCTGCTCATACTGTACGTGGCGCAATATCAAAGTTTCCAGTATATCATGAAGATGTCAAAGGTAAATTGCATCATAATGATAATTCACTCATATATCTCATCTCTTTCTCTCCTGTCACACATAAGTCTGACGTCACAATAAAGACAACGAGATGAAGATGAAAAGGAAATTGCATTGGGAATCAGGTGGTAATAATTGAATGAATAAACAACTTACTCTCCTTCAAAACCACTCAATGCAATTCGGAGCTGGCCCTTTTATTAAAGTGCTTTTAATAAAAGACTTGATATGAATGTAGTAACTACCGTGGGGGTGAGAGACATTCTTCTGTTGTTTGTCAAATTGGTGTGTTTTGGTGAATGAATTACAAATTAAGTGCAATTAAGAAATTGCTAGTTACAACAAATGTGTTTAACACGAAAATTACTATAACAAATCTACCATTAAGAATGTGTAATCTTATTTTAATCTCTCCATTTAGCAACTACTTTGTAGGATAGAGCAATGCATTACACTGTTAACGTTACTTTTAAATACTTTAGTTTGTTTATGTGTTTACCTTATCACAAACTGATCTTCATCCTCGACCTGTCTGTCACGTTGTCACTACAAACAAAACATACAACTTCCGGTTTGAGTTCATAATAAAAGCATTTTTTTTGTATCAAAACGCAAAACAAATGACGTTTTAAACGAAAATATATTAAGTACTGTTTTGCTAACCATAAGCCTATACATTTACTGTCTGGAGCCAATGCACAATGTCATGAAGATCAACAAAGCAACTGACAGCACCAGCACTGGTGGAAAAGGTACTCACATTAAAAGTATCAATACTGCACTGTAGAAATACTCTGTTATGAGTAAAAGTCAGGTTATCAATGTGTTATCAATGTCCCATTTCCCATTCAAGTCCCATTTCAAGCTTTCAAGTGTAAAAAAAATGTATTTAAAAAATAGCAGATCTACAAGCTCTGTATTCTCCTGTAGCCTCCCAAAAACAATACTTTTATTTTCCACGCCATGTCACTCCACATCCGCCCATCAGAGGCTAGGTGTGGGTCACATGACCAGACCGTTTGCATCTTTACGACACACTTCCTTAGAAACCGTTGCCATGGTTAAGGGAAAAAAAGAAAAACGTTTACATGTGGTTTCACAGCAAATCATACTGCAGAATGGTTGGTTCCTTATCTTTGTAGACTAGGGGAAACGGTTAATCGATCAAATCGATGTGTAATCAATTATAAACAATCAATAAATAAAGAAAATGATTAGTTATCAAATCCCAATTTTGGGCATGTCATTATATGCAAAATCTTGCAAATTGTTTAAAAACGTTCAAAATAGTCAGCATGTAGCTGATACACACTCACAACACTGAATATTAATTTCCATATGCCTGGATAAAGTTTAAAATGTAGTTATTTATCAAGTGTAAGTTATGTTTAGTGAACACATAGGGATGAACGATCAAATCGTTGCACTTTCAGTTATGATAAAGCCTCTTATAAGCTACTCTAGTCCAGTACTGTCAGGTGTTAAAGGCTGCAAGTAATATTTTGCTTTGTTTGGTTTAATAGCTATATATTCCAATCATTGAGTGTTTGCTCAGTTACATAACAGGGGCCTCCTCTCTTCAGCCAGCACTTACACAATGGAGAGAAAACTCATAAAGGATACAGGTGGAATTAATTTAAAAACAAAAATGAAACATGGTACACTATGAAACTCTCTCTGGACAAAATTGGTAAATTTGAACATTTATTTTCTGTTCACTAAAGTGCGAGAGATACACTCTGGTTACTCATTGAATATAGAGCTTTAACATTTTAAACACATCACTTGTACCACTTCAACCTTAATTTATACTCCATTGCACGACAGTGTTTGCTTGAAAGAACTGATTTTCAAGCTACAAAGTTTAGTTTTTGTTATCAAGGGACACCTTCGTACCGAGTAGGCTATAAATTAAGATTTAGCCTGTGTCTTGCTTAAAGCCTAGACACAGGATCTGACAGAAATTTTGACCCGATGGTCAAGATTCAATTTATCCCCTGAGCAAACAGGCAGGCTCAATTATTATCTCAATGGTAAAAAAAAAAAACTTCAGCACTTGCGCAGGAAACCGGGTTCAAATCCAGGGTAGAAGGGGAAAGTTACATAGTGCAGCTTTAATAACACTGACATAGAGAGAAGCTGTGACCTGGTCGTTATATAGGCCAGCCTCTGCAATCACCAGGTTAACCCTAAAGTATCAGTTCTACTACAAGAGCTTAAACCCAGGACCTTCTGTGTGTAAAGCAGATGTCATAAACACTACTGTATATGAAAGAAAAGCAAGGACAGCATAAACCTGGTAACCAAACAATATTATTTAGCACACACACTGTAAAAATAGCTGAATGTGATAAATCCAGACATCCAACTAGCAGAAGCAAGTGCTTTCTGAGAGTTCTACTAGAGCTTAAACCCATGAGGACCAACTGTGTGTAAAGCAGATGTCATAAACACTACTGTTTACGAAAGAAAAGGGGGGAAAAGCAAGGACAGCATAAACCTGGTAACCAAACAACATTATTTAGCACACACCCTGTAAAAATAACTGAATGTGATACATCCAGACATCCAACTTGGCAGAAGAAGCAAGTGCTTTCTGAGAAAACACCAGCCTTGGTTTACCAAAGACACTTCCCACACACTGGTGCCTGTCACAATCTATTCATAAAACCCAGGGGGTGTCTGGGAATGCATTGTCAGTTGAGACAGTGACAGGCACACCAAGAAACAGCTCCATGTAAATCTGAGCAGTATAATGCTTAATTTATGCTACGCGTTGTGCCCTTGTAGGATGGCTATTTTCGGGGTGTGACATTGGTGCACAACAAAATATTTATCAGTGATATTGATAAAACAAAAGAAGAATATATCCAAAGAACTTTCAAATATATATATATACAAAATAAAAGTACCGCCCAATTATGATTGAATAATAATATTTCTTCTATTATCTGTATTACTGACCTTTTCACTGGGGAAGGGAGGGTACTTTTCTTTTCCCTAAAGAAATGCTTGGAGGCAGGGGCTGCGTTAAAATGGTGCAAACTGCAAGAGTAGTAGCCTACTGTCGTGACATGAGTCGTGACTCAGGGAAATAAGGAACCTTATGTAACAGAGGTGCTGTGATGGGTGGGGAAAGACATCTAGAGGCTGAATATTGTCTATGGCACCTTAAAGAACATATGTGAAATGAGACAAATACAGGCATGCAGGAAATGTACTTAAAACTTCTGGTGATTAGTAGTTTTCGTTCCCTACCTATGTTGAATACACTTATTGTAAGTCGCTTTGGATAAAAGCGTCTGCTAAATGACTGTAATGTAATGTAATGTAATTGTATGTAATGTAGGCTATCACACACGCTGCAAGTAAATAAATAGAACAATCCAGTAACAACACTCAGGTGGGTCAACGTAATTTGTTTTGGGACACTTCATCAGTCTGAAGCCTCTTCAAATGTTAAAAGGTTTATTAACATATCGTCTGACCAGTGACGGCTCGTCTACATGTGCGTTGCGGGCATCTCATAGATGCCCCCCAACCCTATCAGTGTTTGTTCAATAACAGGGGTATCTCCAGCTCTCTATTAAACATAAAATGGCTACATTTTCAGGTTGGGATACCAATTGTATCCAGTCGGAGACTAAACACATACATATTTGGAACATTCGCCCTCCCTGAAAGATTTGCCAGGAGCCACCACTGCGTCTGACTCATATTTTGCATAATGATGCGGAGCAGACCACAAGTGCAACACAAGTGCTGGCTTATAATTGAAGAACGTATGCTCTAGTGGCCTCTATTATAATTACCATCCCAGAAAATCTACACAAAACGAAAGACAAAGGAGTATTAATATTCCTGGCAGTGGCATGGTGCCAGTGAGAAGTGCTTTCCATGCAAGGCAGGGGACAGGGTGTTTCAACAGTTGACTGAATCAGGTGTTAAAACACACAGGAAAACAGGCCACCTGAGGGGAGAGATGGGAATGAGATTAAGAACATTTGTGAGAAATAAAGATAGGCTACAGTATGTTGCTTTCGATGACCTGTGTTTGCTTAACCTGCTCTCTGTGTTTGCTTAACCTGTCCCTCAGGGCTTTATACTGGTATGTTTTCTGTTTTCACTCTACATTGAATATTTTTCGCTGTAAAATAGCCGATCTACAAGCACTTGTAGATCCGCTATTTATATTTATTTTATTTCTGCGAAGGTTTTTCCCTGAATGTGTGAAGTTCTGTGTGTGTGTGTGTGTGTGTGTGTGTGTGTGTGTGTGTGTGCGTGCGTGTGTGCGTGCGTGCGTGCGTGCGTGCGTGTGTGTGAGAGAGAAAGAGAGGGGGGGGGGGGGTATCCATTATCGGATTGCCTAGCATGTGTCAAAACTGGTTAACTATTCACTCGGAGCTAGAAAAGAATAACACACCTTAAAAATATCATTTAGATTTTAAGATTGAACAGGGAAACTATAAAGTGCGTTCATCAATAATAGTGCTGCATGGCATCGTGTGGTGGTGCAGGGGATGAGTCAGACTGTCCACCAGCTGTGAGCTTCTCTTGCCAACAGGGAGGAGTAAAGTTATCTCACAGGGCATGGAGAGGAGAGGGGTGGGGGGCACAGCAGTGTGGATGACGTACAGGTTCATAAAGGATTAGATGTAGTAGTAAATGTGGTGCACTCAGTGAACTGATATGATGGATGAATGGCTGGCAACAATGTTATTTTTGTTATTCTGTGAACTGTTGATATTGTCAGGCACAGTGGTGTAAAGTAAAGTAATTTACTCAAGTACTGTACTTAAGCACATTTTGGGGTATTTTTTACTTTACTGGAGTATTTCCAATTTTCAGTACTTTTACTTCTACTCCACTACATCTCAGAGGCAAATATTACTTTTACTCCACTACAATTATTTGAAAACTTTAGTTACTAGTTACTTTGCAGATATACATTATTATATTATTAAACCACTTTAGCCCTATTTTATACCTAGGCTATTTTAAAAAATGTTAGCACTTTTACTTTTGGTACTTTAAGTAGGCTATTTGCCAATACGTTTGTACTTTTACTCAAGTGACATTTTGAACACATGCAGGCCCTTTAACTTGTAACAGAGTATTTTTATAATGTGCTATTTTGCCATACTTTTACTTAAGTAGAATATCTGTCATTTCCTCTGAGAATAAAACGCGTCCTGGAGAGACAGAGACATTTATAAAAGCCACAATAAGAAGCCTGTTATCCAATTAGTGAGGTTAAAAAAAGGGGTCGTCCTTGTCACACAGGTCATTTCCCAATTAGAACGCCGCACGTTGATTCGCAGCCAAACACATTACATATACTCCCCCCTTTTAGACACATGTGAACCATGTGAACCAACCGAGAGAAGCCAAATTCTCTCTCTCCCTCAGAAAGAAAGAAAGAAAGGAATATATAAGAAATGCACGCTTTGGTGAACGCGTTCATGCGCTGCCTGGGCTTCCTGCTGCTGCCTGCCCCCTGGCTCTCTGTCACATTGTGCTGCTGGGTTGGAGGGGGGGAAACGACGCCATCATGGCCCAATCCCAGAGCTCGCCTCAGAGGCAGAAACAAGCCTCTTACATATGAGGAAGTAACAACCTCCACCAGCAGCAGCGTCTCAACACTAGTTCCTGCTGCTGCTGCCGCTGCTGACGGCTGCGTCTCGCCGTCACCGTGGGCTCCAGTCCGGGGTGTCTGGGAGGCTGTGGAGCGCGTCCTCGGAGCTCCCTGGACCCTGAAGAAACGTCGAGGTTTGTGCGGTGCTGCTGCTGCTGCTACTGCTGCCCGCGGCGGCTGCTGCTGTCCTCCCCCCGTTGTTCCCGTTGCCAGTGCCGCCACGGTTTATAATACTAATCATAATAAAAGCAGCGTTCAGGGAGGAGAGGGAGGAGGGGGAGGAGGGAGCGCCGTTTTAATCGAGGAGGAGGAAGAAGCGCAAGCGGAGGAGGACAAGAAGAGCGCGTTTACTGCTTCCTATCTGCGGTGGAGGAGCGACATGAGCGCGGCGGCCGCGGAGTTCCCGTCGAGCCCGGTGAGCCCGGTAGTAGGACCCTCCTTACCGGCGGTAGTAGGACCCTCCTCACCGGCGTTCCCGAGCCCGGTAGGGGGACCCTACTCCTCACCGCCGGTGGAGCCGGCACCACCCGGTCGTGCCGGCTCCACCGGTGGGGAGGAGGAGGGTGCACCTCCTCCGGGTCCGAGATCAAGCGAGCAGGTGATCACCCACCACACCGTGGTGGTGGACCTGCTGGACGAGCACCTGCAGCAGCGGGAGGACGTGATGCCGCCGCCGGGCGCCGCGGTGAAGATCACCGTGGCCATCATCCAGGCGGCGGAGGACGAGGAATTCGAGCCAGAAGACCTAGAAGTGTCGTCTATGTCTAATAATAATAATAATATTGATTTCCTCATGGGTGGAGGAGGCAGCTGTAGCGACGACGACCAGGGAAGGCACGACAAGTCCAGGTACACCACTGTGTGTGTGTGTGTGTGTGTGTGTGTGTGTGTGTGTGTGTGTGTCTACTACAGCTTTTTAATGTGGAAAATCACCTTGCTCTTTTACAATGCCTCAGAAAGATGTATCTTCCTATATACTGTGTCAAGGTTATTGGTCTGCATCGGCACTGGACTTTTACACTATTAAACTCTGGCTGTGTACACATGGAAAGGGTTCATTTGGTTCCATTTGTACACATGGAAAGGGTTCATTTGGTTCCATTTGTACACATGGAAAGGGTCAATTTGGTCCCATTTGTACATATGGAAAGGGTTCATTTGGTTCCATTTGTACACATGGAAAGGGTTCATTTGGTTCCATTTGTACACATGGAAAGGGTACATTTTGGTCCCAATTTGTACACTCTCTGAGTTATAAATGGATTACATTGGATGCTTGGTTTTCTATTTGTATTTATTTTTTAACTGTGTGTGTGTGTGTGTGTGTGTGTGTGTGTGTGTGTGTGTGTGAGACCACCTGTAGGCAGCAACAGTGACGTAAACTCCCAGACACCTGGGGGGAGAGAGAGAGCAGAGGATGAGATGAAGGATGGCACCTTCACATTACTCTAATCTAATTCCCCTGCGTCATCCTGGTGCTATTCTTGTCCTCTGTGCCCTATATGTTATCCTCCCATCTGCTTCACTGTGTTGTGAAATGTACTGAAAGGCAAAGCGGCCAGAGGTGGGGGAATCACAGTCACCGCTTTCTATTCTAGCCATCCGTTATATATTGTATATTTTCACTTTTCCCCCAGTACAACTGCAAAGCACCTCAGTTGCACTCTGCTCTGCTGCAGTGACTCCTCATTCCTTTTCCTTTTCAAGGACCCCCATTTAATCTCTGGGGACCCCCGTCTTCACTGTGGAATCCTCAGTGTGTATTTGACACTACAAATGGACCCATAAGGATCCGTTGAGGTTACATGTGTGACCTCTTAAGCGTTCCAGTCCCATAAGGTGGTCTCCGGACCTGCCATTGAGGAACAGTGTTCTACTACAGCACGTATGAAATATGTTACAGAAATACAGTTCTAGCACTGTTATTGTTCCTTTGTTTGATGCCTACTGAGCAGGCCACGCATGCGTTTGCAAAAAAGGACATGTGTCCTTTTTTAGATAGATAGATAGATAGATAGATAGATAGATAGATATCTGTAGATAGATAGATATCTGTAGTTTGTAACATGTAGCCTCCAAGCCAGATGGTTCCTAATTTTGGATCATTCTTCTTTCACACAGGATGCATTTTGACCTCAGTTAACCCTGACATCATTCTGCTGTTGTTGAGACCGTTGACGGCATATGGAGCCGATTTACTATAATTCATTTTAATTTGTGTGCCTTTGCGTGGGTGTTTTTTAATTGTCATCTCATGCCCATTGCTGGCTTTTAATCTGAGCTCTTGGCAAAGGCAAAGGATTTATCACACATGTGGCGGTGGTCAGCAGGGGTTAGGCTACTTACTGGGGGTTTAGTAGCAGGGGTTAGGCTACTTACTGGAGGTGTTTAGTAGCAGGGGTTAGGCTACTGTTTAGTAAGTGAGTAGAGCAGTGGTTTTCAACCCTTTTCATATTGAGGTCCATTATTTATTCGAGCCACGGAACCACCATATGATGAGATTTAGCCTCACAGACCCAGGACTTGGAATATTTTGTTATTTTGTTAGTGGGTGGATACGATTTTGTCCACAATTCCATGCTGTATTGATGTGGAGAGCTATTAGGCAAACGTTGATCAAAAATAACAATTCTTTGATTAAGTAATTCAGCGTAAAATGATTACGCTCTCAAGAGTTAAAGATCTATAAGGGTCCATTTGGTTACCAACTCTTCATCATTTAGCTGGGGACCACCTGGAAGCCCACCAAGGACCACTGGTGGTCCCCGGACCACTGGTTGAGAACCACTGAAGTAGAGGAAAGAAGAGAGAGCGAGAGAGGGGGGGCGAGAGTGAGAGTGGGCGGTTGTGGGAGGTGATGAGTCATCCACAGAATTTCATTCACACCCTCTCTCTCTGTTCCCACACAGTCCTTACCTGAGTGTAAACTTCAAAGCTTTGGCCACCACAAGTCTTTCTATGCATTATTGAACAAAAGCCTCCCAGATGGACAGTTAGTATTATTATTTTTTTGGTGAACATCCACATCCTATGTATGTGTGGGAGGCGGTGCCGCGTGGACAACCTAGGCCTGTCACAATTATACATAATCGTACCTAATCGTAATTATCTGAGATAATAACGGCAATTATTCAGCATAATCTTTATAATTTCCATGTTGAAACATTTTCATACGTTTTTCAAATCTTTTAAAAGAATAGTGGAAATGGCAGCTTCAAAAACAAGCTCACAATGCGTCGCTTTAGCTTGTAGATCGGCTGTAAGTATAAAGCTATTAAATATGTCAGCCGTTTCTTTGTATATTTAAGTTATTTGTCGTATATACCCTGTGGAATGTTTGTTTACAAAGCCTAAAAGCCAAACAGAAATATATTTTCATATTTATGTGTTCCAACTAGGACTGGCTCTGTCTGCTGCAGGCAGCCTCTCAGATGGAGAGGTCTTAAGGGAGTAGTTCAGCCAAAAAATGACTTATTTTCTATCAATTACACACCCCATGAAGCATTGAATTCATGGAGATTTTTTTTTGTTTTTGTCGTATTCCTAAGCCAATAATTTGATTACCGTCGGAAGGATGCTAATGTATCCGGTAAGAGACTCAAAGGAGACTCTTTGAGTCTCCTACCGGAAATGCACCCGGTCATCAAATTATTGGCTCAGGAATGCGACAAACACAAAAAAATCTCCATGAATTCAATGCTTCATGGGGTGTGCATTTGATAGAAATAAGTCAATTCTTTGGGTGACTATTCCTTTAACAGGACACTGACTGGCGGAGGCTCTGACCACAGAGGCATGGTTGGTGACTCGCACGGCTGTTGACAACAGTCTGTCACAAAGGGTTGACAACAGCCTGTCACACTGTCACAAAGGAAAAATGTCAAGGAGATGCTCTGAGGACAGAACAACAATGTTGGCAGCCTTTGTGTCCAGTCTGTGCAGGGCGAGGCTGTTTCATAATACAATTTTCTGACTAAACCAGTTAAGTTTCTGCTGCCTCGTGTTCAAGAAGATAACTGCTGTGTTCGTAGCAATGTGTGTGAATATATATATTTAGATGAAAAGCAGCACGTGTGCAGCAACCTGATGCTGTTGTATAAATTGACAGACATGTCTTGTACCGGGTTGTTTTTTACTTGTACAAAACGGAATGCAATGATGCTGTCATGGAATTCTAGATCGATCGAAGAAGCGAGTCGAGACAATGGGGATGTGATGGTTATGCTTTAATTTACATATCATTCATGGGGAGAAGTACGTTAGACACACAGTCTGACACAGATCAGTTGTAAGGTAGTTCTGCCGACGAGCACAGGGTGCAGACCATAGATATACTAGCTGCAACAAGGACAAGCTGAACCATAACATATGGGCTGTAACAAAAACAATAGCTATCAGGCCTAGCGGAGACATCTTTGCTCCTACAGGCTACCAAATATCATGTCGTATCATAAAAATCTACAAGTGATGGTAAAATATAAAGGTTAGATATAAACCATAAAAACATAACATAATTCTTCCTCAATGCCGTCGTGTCCCATGTGGATCTCTGACATCAATATGATGTTAGCTTCGCCCACATATGGACAGATTTATGGGGTTTTGTCTCTCATCCAAGCCTTTGTTATCTTTCTGCTTCTACTTATCTTTGAATGATGATTTGCGGCGAGGCGCTGTGCTGTAGGCAAAATGACAACTAAAGCTGCCCGCACCCCGCTTTTATCATTTATTTCTACCTGATTCAGATGCTATTTCTGGTGTATCGATGACATCATATTTATGTCCGTCGCCTCCAAATGTTAGGGACGTACGATTCGTCTTAAAAATGCAATATCTGTAAAATTGGTATCAGCAAAATATTTTTTAGCCGATATTTTATTTATAATTATGTTTTAACGTGAAAAAGCATTTTGTGACTGAAGTCTGCAGATTCAGTCATAACGGGTGTAAGGTAAACCCTACTGGAAACTTATTGCAATACAGATCTGTATCGATCGATTTGACATGCAATCAATCAGTTATCGGCCAATGTTTATATTTCGTGCATCTCTACCAAATTCAGGCTCAGTTCTTGCCCAATCCAAGGCAAGCCCCATTGGCTTCCATTATACATTTAAGTTAGATTGATTTTTTTAAAAGCGTGACGGTAATCAAGAAGGCTTTTATTTGTCACTACGACTCATACAAGTACAAGAAGTGAAATGTTGTGCATTCCATAATTTGCCCTGCTGACAGAATGAACAAAGACATTTGGTGAACGATGGTCCAACGGTTTGCACGATTAGCTTGGGACAAACATGCACGCACACACAAACCCTCTTCTCTTCCCCAGCAAAAACACATTTTGCTGGGGACCCCCTGGTACCCCAAGGACCCCTGAGTCCCCGGACCCCACTTTGAGAACCACTGTTCTAAGCGGCTAGCCTCCTACAGAGCCAAGCCGGGAAAAATCTGTTTACAGTCTGGTAAAAACAAGCTTGAACTACCTACCTTTGAACTGCTAAGATGCAAAGTAAATATTTCCTCCTCTCTCTCTCAAACAGTGGAGCTGGCACCAGCGGAGGTGAGCTGGAGGAGGAGAGTTGGCAGCCCCCAGACTCAGACCTGATCCAGAAACTGGTGGCTCAGATCGAGTACTACCTGTCGGATGAGAACCTGGAGCACGACGCCTTCCTGCTAAAACATGTCCGACGCAACAAAATGGGCTTCGTCAGCGTCAAGCTTCTCACGTCTTTCAAAAAGGTAGGGTCTGGAAATCTGTTTTAAAGAAGTTGATCTCCAGGTCTTGCTCAAAAAGGAGGAAAGAGTTGTGAAGGACATGAACACATAGTTGATGTATTTGTAGAACTGTTATTGCAGTATATCATGTTGTAATATTGTTTAAAGACATTTAAGCCATAGTGTATTGGTATTGCAGTGAGGCTTTGGTTATAAACCAACACAAACCTTTTTTTTTTTTAAATGGTGAATATGCATGAAGTCTGTGTAATTATGTCCAGCCTGATGTTTAGCAATATTGCTATAAATTACAAATGCCATGAACACTTAAATTGGAAAACAATTCAGACAAAAAGTCTGTTTGATTATGTCTAGCCTGTTGTCTAGCAATATTGCTATCAATTCCATGGACACTTGAATTGATATTTAGGTCTATTTAATTATGTCCAGCGGCCAGCCTGTTGTCCACTGTCCAGCAATATTGCTATTCATTCCAAATGCCATGGACACTTGAATTAGACAATTATTGAAGTCTGTTTATATTAATTATGTCCAGCCTGTTGTCCAGCAATATTGCTATTAATTCCAAATGCCATGGACACTTGAATTAGAAAATTGTTTATGAGTTTCTAGTTTCAGTATGGTTTGCTGTTTGGGGGCAGCAGTGAAATTCTAACACCAAGCGGCAACAGCTGGTGCTACTGAGTGTCCTTCCTAAGTGTTGGTGGTTTAGTTCTGTACACACACACACACACACCCTACTTAAATCATTTGGTTAAACATTATTCAAACAGCTTTACTTACTGTAACCATGATAACCATCAGTGCCAAAAGAAAGTTAAGTGATTCATTATTGGCTGATGCAATGAAACCAGGATGTTGTTGTCATGAGTCACATCAGTTTATCATAATAACATCAGTGCTCTTACTGCTTCAGGAAGTCTGACAGAGGATGCTATAGGGGGTGCTGCAAATTCTGGTGAATTTCCCTATAGGGGAAGCCGTGAATTTCCCTATAGGGGAAGCTGTAAATTCTGGTGAATTTCCCTATAGGGGAAGCTGTAAATTCTGGTGAATTTCCCTATAAGGGAAGCTGCAAATTCTGGTGAATCTCTCGTCTGCCAATTTGACATAACATTTTTTTTTGGCTTTTAGTTAACTTTGTTATTTGTAGTATATGTAGCTTATAGTATAATGAGCACCTTATTTTTTGATTTACCTTAGCATTTAGTTTTTAGCCACTAGGCTGTACCCTAATGGCTTAAGACAATATTCCATTATCTCCTCGTTGCAGGTGAAACACTTGACCCGTGACTGGAGAACAACCGCGTACGCCCTGAGACACTCGACCATACTTGAGCTCAATGACGAGGGCCGCAAGGTGCGGCGCAGGTCAATGGTGCCCGTCTTCGCCAGTGAATCTCTGCCCAGCCGCATGCTGCTACTGAGTGACCTGCAGAGCTGGCCAGAGCTGGCGGCTCTGGAGCCGGACGGTGGGGAGAACGGAGGTGGCGGCGAGGGAGCGACCCAGCAGGAGCAGCTGATGAAGCTGTTGCTGAAAGCGTTCGGTACGTACGGCGCCATCTCCTCGGTCCGGGTCCTGAAGCCCGGGAAAGATCTTCCGGCCGACCTGAAGAGGCTGAGCAGTCGATACAGCCAGCTGATCACGGAGGAGTGCGCCATCGTGGAGTTTGAGGAGGTGGAAGCGGCGGTCAAGGCCAACGACGCCGCGGGTAACGAGGACGGAGGGGCCGGCTCTCTGGGGCTGAGGGTGGTCCTGATTGGAACCAAGCCGCCGAAGAAGAAGGTGCCCAAAGAGAGAGCGCCGCGCGAGGAGGGAGGGATGCGCAAAAGCCGTTCGCTCAACAGCAGAGTCCGAGAGCTCCAGTACCACGGCGAGGATTCGGCCTGCAGCTCTTCGGACACCGAGAGCAACCCCACCTCCCCCAGTCTGGCCCGCAAGTCGCGCTCCTGCAACAAGCTCAGCCCCACCACCGCGGGCATCAACCACCTCAGCCCCGTCGTGTCCCCGCGAAACAGTCCCTGGTCTAGCCCGCGCGCCAGCCCCGGCCCCCAGCGCAAATCCCCGATCCCCCAAAAGTCTCCCCTGGCCAGCGAGGGCAGGCTGAGCCCCGAGGCCGGGCGCCGCTGGGCAGACTACTCCTCGGATAGCAGCCTGACCCCTTCGGGGAGCCCCTGGGTTCAACGGCGTCGGCAGGTGGCATCGCAGGAGAGCAGTCCCGTGGGCAGCCCCATGCTGGGTAGAAAGATCCAGAATGCAGACGGTCTGCCGCCCGGCGTCATGAGGCTGCCACGAGGCCCCGATGGCACCCGTGGCTTCCACTGCATCGCCATAGGCGAGCGGGGCAAGACTGCGGCTACTCAGACTTGAAGCATTAGAGCACTTATGACACACTTTCCCTTTATATACCCTCCCATATAAACGGTACAGTGGAGATTTTGACCCAGTCCCTGGACACAAAACGCAACCCCCTCCCCCATATTTGAATGACGTGTAGATATTTTTTGTTGCGATTTAGTTTAGTCTCTTTTTGTTAAAAATATATATATTTATATTTTTTTATATGACTTTTTTGGTTAACATGGTGACATCTTTTTGATTTGCTAATGAAGATTTAAGTTGTAACTTCATATTGATTCAAGGGAAAAAGAGATTCTGAATAGTTTTATTGTTTCTCAGGCGCCATAGAAATGGACTATGTCACCTCCATTGCTCCCTTTTCCATATCGTCAGTGGGGTGGAGAAGAATGCCCACATCAGATACATTTATTTTTGTTAGTTTTTTTGTGTCTGCTGTCTGCAAGTATGTGCTTTAAAAGCTCACAACGTTGTCTGTGGATGATGTATAAATATGTAAATTGTGTGAAAAGTGGCATGGGCGCAATGGGGTTGATATCGAGGTATTACCATTATGCCTTTATGTATTTGTCTACTGTGATTATCACTCTTACATGCTATTTAAACTGAGCCCTGCCGTACAGTTTGATCGGTTATCTTTCATGGACATTTTATTATATATATTTTTAATTTTTAATTTTGTTTGCCTTTTTTTTTATTTCTTTATTTTCATAATGCCTTGGTGGTTACTTAACTTAAGCTTCCAAAGTATGGGAGGTGAGAGGGGTTCGCTCCAGTCTATGAAATGTTGGGCTGTTTGGCAGGTAGCTCTGGGTTGGCTTATCTCTGTTTTCTGTCAGTATGACAAAGCTGGTTGGGTTTGGGGAATGTCAGTGATTTAGATGCTCTCTTGCCTTTACACCTAAGCTGGGGTATTGTACAGTGCATTTCTTAAATAAATCACTTAAATTGCATTTGGCTTGACTATGCTTGATTGACTTTTCTAGCGATTCTGTAGGTCACTTCATGATCATTCTAACCTTTTATTTAAATGTTCTTTTTTTTAAATAAGGGCTTTGCCAGTATGGTCTGGAGATTTCATGTACTGTGCCAAAACGCATACTGAATTAATTTGAGTGTTGGAGAGTGGAATTGGCTGTATTCCAGAATTATACTCTAGCTAACCCATCTGAGACTGGCTGCACAGATGGGAGGTTTTGGAGATATGGGAGAATATAGTATATATGTTTAGCTCTGTATCTCAGCAGAAAGTGAATTATGTGTGTGAGTAGTATATTTAGATGAGTGACTGACTGTAGTGGAGATCCAGAATGCCAATTGTAAAAGAATCAACTTCATCTAAGGATTAAATGTGTGCCTTTGCTGCTTCAGCTATCAAAGACGTAATGCATCTTTCATTTTCTTGGGAGATTTCATTTAAATGTATGACATGTTTTTGCTATATAGTGTAACTGACCATCATGTGAGTACACGGGAGTGCCTAAAGCTATTCAGGTACTGTTTATCCAAAAGGACGGGGCTGAGGCCTGTCTTTTGGGATCAGTGACTGATGGGAATAATTGGGCTTACACAATACTGGAATAATGGTCTTTAGTTATCTTTGCTCATGAATAGTGAATGAAACGCAACATTGGGTCGGCTCACCTCAGAGTAGCACCCTGATTTCTGACCACTTATCACACATTACAGCCATTATTCCTGTAATATCATGAACAAATGAGAATAGTGGATGGCCTACATAATTATATAAAAACATAATGTAACCAAGTCCAGTAATGACGTTTGATTTCTCCCATAGGTAATGAGAGGATAATAAGATAATGTTGCATCTAGTGCCGAGCAGGAGCATTGGCTGGTAATGATGCCAGGGGCCCTGGACTGACACAGGGTTACTTTAAAGATGACAGATTTGATTGTTTAATGTAATCCATTAAGAGTGGGAACGCATCTGTCATTTTAAGATTTCTTTGGCTATTCAAAAAATAGCAGATATACAAGCGAATAGCGTGGCACTATGTGCCGTGCTATGAGCTTGTATATCTGATTTTATTAAACTTTTATTTGTGCAAATCTTTGAATATAATATATGTTTTAAAGCAGGGGTCTTCAACCTTTTCAGGCCAAGGACCCCCTAACCAAGAGAGATATGAAGCAGGGACCCCGACTACATATTACATAACATTGTGTTGCAGATTAAAACTTTTCATAGATGTTGGTTTCATGTTAATGTGTATTTTAAGACATTTAACCACTTAAACCGTCAATACTTAGTAAACTTTCACTCTGTACTTTGTCTGCTCTTTTTCCCCCTCTTTGCCGAAAATAGCCGATCTACAAGCTCACAACGCCTTGTAGATCGGCTATTTTCGGCTAAAGTTGTCCTTAGAATAGGGATGCTAGGGTTCAAGTGGTTAATGTGAAAAACAATGATCCTATCACACAGAGATTTGGCGGACCCCCTGTAGCAACTCTGAGGACCCCCTAGGGGTCCCGGACCCCCTGTTGAAGACCCCTGTTTTAAAGCAAACATTTTTTACTCCGATCTGTGCTTCTGGGTGTCCTTGGAACAACATATTTTGAGATGGGGGGGTCCGTGGCCAAATACATAGCCTTTTGGGGGTCCTTGACATGGAAAAGTCAGAGCACCACTGATATAGCAACAATGTTAGGATTTAGAAAACATCTTCAGATATGTATTTGGCCGTGGACCCCCATCTCAAAATGTTCTGTTCCAGGGACCCCCAGACGCAAAGATTTGTAAAAAATGTTCGCTTTAAAAAAATATATATATTCAAAGATTTGCACACATTTTCAAGATGTTTAAAAAATAGCATATCTACAAGCTCATGAGCTTGTAGATCTGCTGTTTTTGAATAGCCAAAGAAATATATAGTGACCACAGATGCGTTCCCGGATTGAATGGGTTAAAGATGCCAGATTTGATTGTTTAACCCACTAAGACCTGGAACGCATCTGTGTCACTTTTTGATTTGAGCTAAAAAGATTTATTTTACACTTTGCCTATTCAAAAATAGCAGATCTGCAAGCTCATAGATCACGAGCTTGTAGATCTGCTATTTTTGAAAAATAGTGAAAATGTGTGCAAATCTTTTAATATATATTGTTTAAAGCAAACATTTTTAACTCAAATCTTTGCTTCTGGGGAACAAAATATTTTGAGATGGGGGTCGGCGGCCAAATACATATAATCTTGGGGGTCCTTGACATGAAATCACCACTGATTCAGAAAACTGTTGGGATTTAGAAGACATGTGTAGAATTGGCTTCAGATCTTAATGGTTTAATACATTTTAGGGGTCCAGTGGGATACACAGTACATAACCCATAGCCCAGAATGTAGTGTTTCCTCTGGTGCTGAGTGCTCCTAATTATTCAATTCATCAACATGGCATGTTGCAACACAGTCCGTGTGGGTGTAGGCTGTTAGGTGGAGGTCAGAGATCCATGTAGATTTGAGACGAGGGAATTCCAAAATGCTTCTTTTTTTTCATGTGATCCACGTACCTGTAGACCTCAGGGCAACAGATAAGGGACAACTTTTCACTCAATTACATATCTATGTCCATATCTAAACGACAAAAGCTGTTTCTTTTTTCATATAACTATATGGAAATGAGTAAAATTAAGAAGTTTGGAAAAGGTGACCCTGAATGGAACTGCACAGTGATGACATCACAGGGTGGAGAAAACTGCAAGTTTGTTGTACACTGTATTGCCAGTACTTGGTTCAATATTGGCTCTGAAATGAACATGGTGAATGTTCTTTTATTGTAAAAGGTTCAATTAAATGTATATTGATGAGATGAGTATCCTTGTATTTGTTAATAGGGAGTTTAGGTGAGTTTAGCAGGGTGCACTTCCTCCACTCAGATCCTGACATGACAAAACTGCTCAACTGAATGTTGGGGGCGGGGCAGATTCAGCCGTTCAACACCCTTTTCTTTCTTTTTTTATAGCCAGCATTTAACCCATTAATTCTACAAATGTCTTCTAATTCCCAACAGTATTCTGAAAAAACATATGTTTCTATATCAGTGGTGCTCAAAACTTTTTCATGTCAAGGACCCCCAAAATTATATGTATTTGGCCGCGGATCCCCATCTAAGATATTTTGTTCCAGGGACCCCCCAGAAGCAAAGAATAGAGTTAAAAACGTTTGCTTTAAACGATATATATTCAAAGATGTGCACACATTTTCACGATTTTTCAAAAATAGCAGATCTACAAGCTCGTAGCGCGGCACTCGGTGCCGCGCCTATAAGCTTGTAGATCTGCTATTTTTGAATAGCCAAAGTGTAAAATAATGCTTTTAAATGGTTGTTCCGACTCTCTCTCTTCACATGTCTCTTAGCGTGGACGTTAGTGTAATGGGGTGGTGTCAAATTTGAGGAACTAGAGTCTGGGGAGGAGTAAATGTTTCTCAGCTGCTTGCAAAGAAGAACAACCCATTCTAACTGTTGACACAAGCCCCAACCAAGTCCGCCGTTAGGGGAAGTTATTTCATGTACCTCCCACACCCCACCCGCATTATGTAACAGAGAGAGAGAGAGGGAGAGAGGATCGGATTTAGCGAGTCGATTCACACCAACTAACTGTGGTATTAGAAGTTAGAACGTGTCCTTTGACTCTGAGAGGTTACTCCATGGACCATGTTTCATCTGTGAAAAAGCACACACACCTGTGAAAGTGGCCTGAGCTAAGAATATAGCTGTGAATTCTATCAACCGAGAAGTATATCGCTGTTGTTGTTGTCGTCTGGTAGAAACCTCTCCATCTCCAAACTTTTTTGTATTTTTTTTCCTACTTGATCATACTACAGTGTCACACGACACGTTGCTTCAAATCTGCTACTTCTGGCTTTTGAATCCTGAAAAGTAACGGTTTTGGACATATGAGGTTCTCCTTCTACCCGACGATATGAGAGCACTAGCACTAATCTTCAAACGAGGTTTAATCTTCCAATCACTGCATAACGGACTGTACAGCCGCTAAACATCAGAATAAAGCAAATGACAGCTCCATGACATTTCACACATTTATTTACACGGTCACCAAGCAGAAAAGACAATGACAATGAAAACTTCAAATAAAAAAATCATAATGTACATTTTACAGCAGAACAAGGTGTATATTTGTGCTGCACATTCTCGAGTAACAGCATCCTACAGTATAACCATTAACCCATTAAGACCTGAGGCGATTCTTAAAAAATGTTTTCTAAATCCTAACAGTTTTTTTTTCAAGGTTTTTTCAAAAATAGCAGATCTACAAGCTCATAGCGCGGCACTCGGTGCCGCGCTATGAGCTTGTGTATCTGCTATTTTTGAATAGCCAAAGAAATCTAAAGTGACACAGATGCGTTCCGGGTCTTAATGGGTTACGGTTGGTGTAATATATGACGAACAACCCAATGAAACCAAACAGAATGATATGAAAAGGAATCAAAACACTACTTAGGAAGCATAGCATCTGCCTGGGCATGTCGAGCTCTGAGAACAGCAATTTAACGATAACGTACTGTACAGTAAGCATGGATTAAAGCAAAGATAACATGTCACGACTGAAAAATGTTGTCCTAATGTGCGATTTGTGACCCCCCCCCCCCAAACACACACTAGTGCGGTTTCCTAAACATCACAATATGTCAAGTTATTATGTTTTAGTCCGATTTTTCCTGCTGTTCCACAGTACATACTGGATTGAGGCTTTAAACTTTGCTTTTACAAGAAATATCCGAGACCATAAGGGTTTTATGAAAGCGGCTTCAGATCGTTGTTCTAGTTTGACCACTTTAAATGCTCTTATCTTAAAATAATAACTGAAAAAATCTACTGTACAAGCTCTCAACGCGTCTGTGACGCGTTGAGAGCTTGTAGGTACATGCTGGCTTCTATGGAATTCAAATGAACACCAAAACGCTCGCCCCAAAACAGTCGCCCCGGGGCAAATCAGGCGGCCTCGGAACGGTCACCTGGTATTCCTAAACGTAACCTCAGTAAACTATGCCTAAACCTAACCTTATTCCTAAACTTAACCTCAGCAAAACTATGCCTAACCCTAAACTTATTTCTAACCATATCATCAGTAAAAAATACAAGAACCGCTGGGGGCAAGAAATGGTCCGCGGAGAAAATGGGGGCGAGGGTGTTTTAGGGCGAGTCTTCCGGTTACCATCCAAATGACTGAAATCAAGTCGTGGCGACTGAGAACTTGAATCCATGCATACAGTAAGCTATGTGAAGACATACAGCCTGAGTGAGTAGTAAGTGTAATACTTTTGAAGTGAATAAATCCAAGTATGTATTATGTACACATACGGTGCAGTAAAATGCGTTTCCTTGGTTGTGCTCCCAACATCAAATAATGTGCGTCTGTGTGTGTGTAATCAGAATGTGGGGCTGCACAACCATTAACCCATTAAGACCTGGAACGCATCTGTGTCACTTTTTGATTCGAGCTGAAAAGCATGATTTTACACTTTGGCTATTCAAAAATAGCAGATATACAAGCTCATAGCGCGGCACCGAGAGTCAAGTTAAAGAACTTGACTTCAGTTCTTTAAGCTGTAGTTTCAAAACTATTCACTCAATCGTATTAACCAATATATCATTATTTTGCTATGATTCCCTGCTTTCATATGACATGAAAAAAATCTAATGAAAAAATGCTAGATGACAGTCTCCCAGTCAAATCTGGTCACATATACACACACACTACTTTCAGTGATCAACAAAACCAAGTTTTCTAGTAATTGAAGGGAGGGGGGGTGTAGCTGGAGGGGCCCTGTACAACTGAATCAATGGACAAACACTCCCAATCAGGCCCCATTTCTTACAGTGTTAAATCCGCAGTACACACACAAAAGCGCCATTGAGGCTGGTAGGAAAGAAAAAGGTTGTCTGTAAAAAAAAAACTCAAAATCTTTGTGTTATACGTTCTCGTAGGACATAAACCGTGCCTCTCAATTGTTCTTCTGTCAGCTTCCATTGTTGCCACAAATCGTCTCTGTCGGGATGGAAACCTCACGCGTCCAAAACTGTATTCAGATTCGGAAAATAGCTAAAGTAGAGCTCAAAACACGTCGATTCGCGCCACGCTTCGAGCTTGTGGATCTGCTACTTTTGATACTTTTGTGTGACGCTGGAGTGTGATCAAGTAGGACGTCAACCCATTAAGACCTGGGACGCATCTGTGTCACTTTTTGATTTGAGCTAAAAAAAAGCATTATTTTTACACTTTGGCTATTCAAAAATAGCAGATCTACAAGCTCGTAGCGCGGCACCGAGTGCCGCGCTATGAGCATGTAGATCTGCCATTTTAGAAAAATCGAGAAAATGTGTGCAAATTTATATATTTATATTCTTTTAAAGCGAACATCTTTAACTCAAATCTTTGCTTCTGGGGGGTCCCTGGAACAACATATTTTGAGATGGGGGTCCGCGGCTAAATAAATATCATTCTGGGGGTCCTTGACATGAAAATGTTTGAGAACCACTGATATAGAAACATAGGTTTTTCAGAAAACAGTTAGGATTTAGAAGACACTTGTAGAATCGGCTTCAGGTCTTAATGGGTTAATTTACGGAAAAAACGCAAAAAGTTAGAACATGGAGATGAGAGGTTTTCTGCCCGACAGCGACGAAATGCACTATAACCATGGTTACGTCATGGCATGATGCTCCCTCCGGAAATACATTTATTTACCATGCAGTGAGCGCCACAGGAGTCCCCAAGGTGACGGCGTGTCGTCAACGAGAGCAAAAGCTCAGCAGGAAACCAAACCATCTAAACGTAGCTCCAGTCAGCATGACCGAACCGACCGTACCCATCATCAACTAACCTTTTACAACCCCTCTTTGATTTCTCCCAGATCCACTGACATAAAAAATAATGAAGGTCTCTTTAAGCTCTCCAGTGCGGTTTCTCCTACAAAAAAGGTCTTCCAGCAAGATGAGTGGAGGAGGAGGGTGAATGGAAACGGAACTGTGGGTACCGTAGCCTCCTTGACCAGGGCGAAAAACACATCCTGCCTGCTTTAGTCTGATGATGGGATGACGGATATGTTGTTGTTGCAGACAGAGGAATATACAGGAAGCTTGAGCAGGCGAGACATGCTGAGAAGAAGTGACATGGACAGTCATAGGGCATAGCAGTGGCGGCCATTTTCTGGTTCCACTTCAAAATACTCAATGCATTTTTCCCATTGACATTTACAAAAATATTTATATAAATTAATTTAAGCCTAGAATCAAGCCATCCAGGGTCCTGGTGACTCATTTTTTTCTGTGATTGTATTTTATTTTATATTTAATGATATGATATACTATATTTAATAAATACCCTTTGTTTTGCCGTTTTCAAAAATGTTTTTTCACAGAATCAAACGTTTTATGGTCATGAGTCACCAGGACCCTGGATGGCTTGATTCTAGGCTTAAATGAATTGATATAAATATTTTTGGAAATGTCAATGGGAAAAATGCATTGAGTATTTTGAAGTGGAACCAGAAAATGGCCGCCACTGCTATGCCCTATAGCGGTGGCGCGCAGGCCAGAACATTGGAGGGCAACGCAGCACTGTCCATCCAGCCAACCAACCAACCAACCGGGTCCACCACACACACACACTACAGAGGTCAGATGTAGAGAGAACCGTCGGCCGGCCCAACGTAGCCGACCCCTATTAGCAGTACGTCTATTAAGGTCCAGATACCCAGGCCTCCGAAGCTGAACAGCTTGCCCAGGCCTTCCCTCCACTGGCCCAGGTAGAACCGGTCGGCTCCGAAACCACCCAGTGTTATACTATAAGAGATAAGACAGAAAAATCAGTGACGCCCTCAGACCGATTACGACAAAATAAAATCTCACGACTGATGACTGACTAATGTGTGAATTGTGAAACAGTGTGAGAGGAACACCCCCAAGACTAGCACTGCCTGATTTCTAAACAATTAACACCTGGCTGCGGGATTTAATGTCATTTTTGAAACTTGAAAAGATTAAATTTGCTGTCCGCGGCTCGGTTGAAATTTTTTATAAACACTGGCAGCCTCTCATCTCTCACTTTGATGCATTACAGAACATTCCACTTGATTAGACGTGATTAGATGGAACATCTGAAATCTGGGGGTGTGGGTTGTGAGGTACTTGCGACACACAAGGCGCATGCAACATTTGAGGATGAGTCAATATGCTGGTTTCACTCTTTCCTTTTATTTCTCTTCTCTCTTTCTCTTTTCCTTCTTTTTCTCTCTTTTCCTTTCTTCTGTTCTCAATGCTTTCTCTTCTAGTTTTCCCTTCCCCCGTCTTTTAATTTTAAGGGGTGGACAGGTGGGTGGGGAGGTAGGGAAGGGGTACTAGGAAGTAGGAGGATAGCTGAAGGGTACGTTTTTAAAAAAAATAGAAAAACCACAAGAAAGCACTGACCTTGGAACCACTGGTAAACTACCGGTAACTGTAACTATGCAAAGTCATGAAATATGTATTCACATATATAATGAACTATGTAATATATTGTATATCATGAACTACGTACTCACATATATAATCACGTGATGTATCATTGCAAAATTGTGGAATAAAACTTAAATATATAAAAAAAAAAAAATTAACACAATGTTAATTATGTAAAATTATGATGTTTTTGTAATACTATGAAATATCAGAGACCATTAGAATTTTATGGAAAATGATTCTAAACGGCCCCCCCGACGGCTGGCGTAGTGGTCCGGGCACCTAGGCTGTTAATGCAGCCTGACAGCGTGTCGAAAATAGCCCATCTATAAGCTCTAAATACGTCGCGGATGCATTGAGAGCTTGTAGCAGCGCAACATGCTTTCATTTACTGAAAGTTTGGAAAACAGAAAGGAGACACTGACAAGGTCTTGGCAGGATAAGGACTCAGTCCTCCTACGACAGCTGTGAGATTTCATAACCAACCATCAGTGAAACCTTCTCTTGTCTTGGTTTAAGTCTGCGTTTAGGTGGATAAATGGAAACATGTGCACTTTTACATGGAAAATAGCGATAATGTTTTAATTATGTTTAAGATAATGTGATTATGTGTAAGCTATGGTAACAGTGGATACAACTAAGGCTGGTGTTACAGGTTTAAGTGATACCCCATCACTTGTTTTTCCAGGAGAGCTCCTGGTGCATTGCCATTAGTACATAGCGAGTCCCACTAGGGCCGGTTTTGGACAGAGAACCGGCACAACAGTGTGATATCCAACTTTAATCAAAAGTTGGATGTCTGAGGGAGTTTTAGTTCTAAACCTGGCCGGTCATATAACACTTGTGTCATTTGTGGTTACCTGAGTGCTAGTGCAGTCGACCACTTGTATCCTCCAGTCCAGTTGCAGTATAAACGTTTAGGAAAATCTCTTTTACCTACAGAGTACAGTAAGCAAAAGAGGGCAGTGAAAAGACACATGAATAACACATGCCAGCTGTGAAAGGAGTAGGCAAGAGGTTAGAAAAGTGCCGTTGTAAAACTGAACATTGCCAAAACAATGAGCAATTAGAGCATACGTGGGCAACTGGCGGCCCGGGGGCCACATGCGGCCCGCAGGTTAATACCGGAATACTGATATATTATTGATTTCAGCTGTTTACAATTCCAAACATGCAAACATGACCCACTTTAATTACTTCAGTCTATATTAGTAGCTTAATGACTAGTATTAAAATTCTATTGTCTGTTTTATGTCCAATGTATTTGTATTTGTATTTAAGTTCAAATGCATTTGAAATTAAATACAAATGTTACTTTTCAGGATTCTAATTAAAAAAATAGCGAAAACAAATTCAGGATTCCAATTAAAAAATAGTAGATCTACAAGCTCAAAACGCGTCGCAGTGCGACGCGTTTTGAGCTTGTAAGATCGGCTATTTTTGCTACTTTTGTGTGAATTCGAATGGTAAATGGTACGGCATTAATTTACAAAAAAAGTTAAAATACGGAGATAAGATGAATGCAATGTGGCCCTCTGGAGTGAGTGTGGAAATATAGTGGCCCTCTCCATCATCAAAGTTGCATCACTCCTGAATTAGAGGAAAGTAACACCTATTCTGCTGCTCATGTCACTAGACCTGTCACAATTATTATTACATATTTGCAATAATTTGAGATCATTGCATTTTCTTTGCATAATCGTCATAATCATTTCCATGTTGAAAAGTAGTGGAACTAACAGATCTACAAGCTCAAAGCGCGTCAAGATTAGGGTTGCCAACAGTCCCGTATTAGCCGGGACGCCCCGTATTTGAGCCAAAAGGGGCGTATCCCGTACGGGACTTTGTTTGTCCCGGACTCCGGTGTAAAGGGAAAAATAAAAAATATATTTCTGTTTGCGCACACTGCAGTGTCTGGCTGCGTGTTTGTGTGCTTTATGAGATGGGCGCTAGGACCGCTCAGTTGACAGGGCAGGCACAGTGCTCGCACGAGTGCTTGTGTGTGTGTGTGAGATTTTCTCCGGTGGGAACGGCATCATTGTTTGTGTGGCATGTCAGCCTGTTCCCAACCCTAACCCTAACCCTAAAACCGAAATAAAGTAACAAAAAAAAGTAACTTTATCCGCGGGAAACCCGAAAAAAATCGCGCACGGGGGAACCATGCACGCGCGCTGCCCGTTTCTCCAGTTCTGGATGTTGGCAACCCTAGTCAAGATGTGACGCGTTTTGAGCTTGTGGATGGCTATTTCCACTACATAAAGTACAAACTTATTAAATTATGTACGTTGTTTGTCATATCTGCACCTTTTGTTTACGAAGCCTAAGAGCCAAACAAAAAATGATTTTTTAAATTCATATTGTTCCAATGTTTCAACGACAGAAACGCAATTAAATCGCTAATCGCATTTATTAAATCGCAGAAAAAAATCATAATCGTGACAGCCCTACATGTCATATGCCCTTTTACAAACTGCTCTTATCTGTCAAGAGGCTAGACACCCCTTTATACAGTAAACAACAATAAAACAAGCTTTTACAGAGAAGAAAACAATCACCTATTCACAGTAACTAACACCAGTATCCCTTGTGCGATTAACCCATTAAGACCTGGAACTGTGTCATTTTTAGATTTGAGCTAAAAAGCATTATGTTACACTTTGGGCTATTCAAAAATAGCAGATATACAAGCTCATAGCGCGGCACCGAGTGCCGCGCTACGAGCTTGTATATCTGCTATTTTTGAAAAATCGTGAAAATGTGTGCAAATCTTCTGAATATATATATTTTTAAAGCGAACATTTTTAACTCAAATCTTTGCTTCTGGGGGGTCCCTGGAACAAAATATTTTGATGGGGGTCTGGGGCCAAATACACATAGTTTTGGGGGTCCTTGACATGAAAAAGATTGAGAACCACTGATATAGAAACATAAGTTTTTCAGAATACTGTTGAGATTTAGGAGACATGTAGAATCAGCTTCAGGTCTCAATGGGTTAAATGGACGTGAGAACATGGAGCATTACCTAAACAGTGCACGTGGTCCAGCACCACACAGGTGGCGTTGTAGCGCCTGCGTGGACAGGACACCGTCATACAGCTGGGCGAGTTGGAGCAGCGGTACAGAGACGGCTCCAGCTGCCAGCAGAACTGACAGGTGACGGACAGGGAGAAGTTGGCCTGCTGCTGCTGTCCCGACTCCACCTGCAAAATAAGGGAGCAAACGTCATGTCAGTCACACCACCGTACAGCAATTCCTCAGCATTTGTTCTCCATACATACAGGTATATTTAATAAAGATTGATTAAAGGATGAAATATTAATCCATTAACCCATTGAGACCTGAAGCCGATTCTACATGTCTCCTAAATCCCAACAATTTTTGGAAAAACGTATGTTTCTATATCAGTGGTGCTCAATCTTTTTCATGTCAAGGACCCCCAAAATGATATGTATTTGGCCGCGGACCCCCATCAAAATATTTTGTTCCAGGGACCCCCCAGAAGCAACGATTTGAGTTAAAAATGTTCGCTTTAAAAATATATATATTCAGAAGATTTGCACACATTTTCACTATTTTTCAAAAAATAGCAGATCTACAAGCTCGTAGCGCGGCACTCGGTGCCGCGCTATGAGCTTGTAGATCTGCTATTTTTGAATAGCCCAAAGTGTAAAATAATGCTTTTTAGCTCAAATCAAAAAATGACACAGTTCCAGGTCTTAATGGGTTAAGACCGGGAACGCATCTGTGTGTAATTTTTCAGATTTCTTTGGCTATTCAAAAATAGCAGATCTACAAGCTCATAGCGCGGCACTCGGTGCTGAGCTTGAAAATTCGTGACTTTTTTTGCAAATCTTTGAATATATATATATATATATATTTAAAGGGAACATTTGTAACTCAAATCTTTGCTTCTGGGGGGTCCCTGGAACAAAGTATTTTCAGATCTTGACATGAAAAAGAGAACCACTGATATATAGCAACTTATATAAGTAAAAAAAGAAAAAAGAAACTGTTAGGATTTCGAAGACATTTCTAGAATCCCCAGAAGCTTAAAAATAATAATAATTAAAGATATATATATAATCAAAGATTTGCAATTTCTTTACGATTTTTCAAAAACAGCAGATCTACAAGCTCATCTGCTAGTTTTGAATAGCCAAAGAAATCTAAAAATTACACATTTAGTCGTTATGCCAATTTAATCCTCCCCACACACACACACTTGTCACTGCTGTTGTATCCTACTGACACACCTACCAGTGAGGAGCCCCCATCAGGAGGACGAAGAGCCTTCATCCTAATCCTCCCGCCCAACGCTCCCCGCTGACAGGTGCTGCCCCAGCCTGTAGGAGTTCGTGCAGTGACAAATATCACCCTCCCCGCCCCGGTGCTGTTCGTGTACAGCAGACGCTCGACAAAGCCGGATGCACCACGGTGGATTCGAACCCACAACCCTCGCCGTGGTGGGCAGGCGCTTAACCACTGCGCCACCTGACTAGAGCCCTACCTATATACTGCATCAGTGTCGCCGATATATCGGTCATTACTTGACGTTTTTGTCAACATCGGTATCAACAGTTATGCAGCCGATATGTCCCCATTTCTTTTTTTTAACCACTTTCAGTCTCTATACTTTGGGCATGTCATTCTTGGTGAAATAATAGCCAATCTACAAGCTCATAGATTGGCTATTTGTGATTTATTTGGATTAAGGTTTAAATATAATCAGGGTTCCCACACATTTTTACCACTGAATTTCCAAAACTTTTCCAAGACATTTCCAGAATATTTAACCCAATTTCCAGGCCTGTAGAACAATCATTCAGCACAATAATGAGTCTCTTACTCATATGTGCAATGCCCAAAGACAGGCAGTGTAGCAAAAATAAACCATAGAATGGTACAATTCCATTTTCGTGCCAAATTTACTAACTACGCATCACGCTGCAGCACATTGTGAGCTTGTAGATCTGTTATTTTTGTCACGTCCGGTATACAATAGGCTGCAATCACGCAGCCCGTTCGGATATTTTTATATATATATACACACAACATATTTTGTGTAATGTTGTAGATGTTTTGGAAGAAAATTGTATTAACAAAATCAATAGCCAAAAACAATACATAGCCAAATATTTTTCCAGGACCCTTGATGAATTCCAGGACCCTAGACAAATTCCAAATCTTTTCCAGAACTGGAGAAAGATTTTTCTAATTTCAAAATATTTCCAGGAATTTCATGACCGTGGGGACCCTGTATAATACATTCTAGTTAAAAAAAGAAACTTCAAGCAAATCAAAGTTTTCGGCATTCGGTGGTCTAGGACTCTCTAAAATCGATATCGGCATCGGACACAAAATGCTGGCATCGATCGGGCCCCTGAGCGCCAAAAAGAACACGCTATTTTATCTGAGCCATGATCTCACCACACAGTGGACTCCTGCTTTTGGACTGCAGGTGAAGGAGGCCGTCTTCCCGTAGCTGCAGTTGTGATGGAAGAGGCAGTTGATGCAGTCGGCTGGCAGTCGACTGCACAGACCCCCGCTGGGACACTTAGCGGTGTAGCTCTCCTCATCTGTGGGAGATGCTGGGCGAGGAAACAACAACGTCAAAGGGAGTTCGTTAAAAGGAACATAGCTCTTTTTATATGGCTGTTAGCCACAAGCAACTTAGATGCTATAATGCTATCTGACGTCTAAGTCAGGGGTCTTCAACCTTTTCAGGCCAAGGACCCCCTAACTGAGAGAGAGATGAAGCAGGGACCCCCACTATATATTACATACATTTTGTTGCAGATTAAAGCTTTTCATAGATGTTGTATTCATGTTAATGTGTATTTTCAGACATTTAACTACTTGAACCGTCAATACTTAGTAAACTTTCACTCTGTACTTAGTCTGCTCTTTTTCCCCTCTTTGCCGAAAATAGCAGATCTACAAGCTCACAACGCCTTGCAGCGCGAGGCGTTGTACCTCATAAGATGTCTACGGTGCATTTTTATGAAACAAAAACTCGACAGATAGAAAGAGGATATCCCACGCTTTCCGTACAGCTGCAATATTTGTGAGTTTAACGTGGTTTAACTTGTAAGTCGTCCTTCACTGCCAAGGATGACTTTTACAACTTTTTTTCCAAAGGCCCACACTGCCACGGACGATTCTTTTTGGGGGGGTTTCCACTAGATGGCGCTCTTCGCTAACAGATGAGTGACCATTTCATCCCCAGATGCACACAGAACCAGGAGATCACGTGATTCCAAGATTTACTGCTCCATTCACTTCCTGGTTAACGTATTTGGGAAATCGCCTTTATCTCGCCTCCCGTGTTTTACCATGTATTTTTGACATGTTATTTTCAACAGCCTATAACAAGCGATGGGTCGCAATAAAAACTTTTTTCCTTGGCGGAAGCACAGTGAAACCCTCCGTGATTACCACCGATCAGAGGATCGATCATATTGGAGATAAATATTCTGTGACTACTTGAAAAGGTAAGAAAATCGATGGCAGTGGCTGCACGTAGACATAAATAAGTCTGGCAGTGAAATACTTAATATAATCAGATAGGACTTTTCGGTTTCAATCAATGGGCCGTCAAGGGTTGGTATTGCGACTTAAGACGCCAAATAGCATTATAGCATCGTAATATTGCTTGCAGCTTGGCTGTGAGGAATGAGCAGAGAGTTGTACCGGAGGCAGCTGCAGGAACCACAGGGCTGGTGATGACAGGACTGTGGTGGGGGGCATCCCGGGTGTAGGGGGGCTCCGGACCCACATGAGAGCTCAGATAGCCTAAAAACACACAACACAAACAACAGTCAATCGTCACTTAACCTAAAAAGAAAACCCTCCATACTGACAACAGCATCTACCCAGAGAGTACACATCTGACACACCTATCAGTTAACTACTATGATTGATTGATTGATTGATTTATTGATTGAATACTTAATCAACAGTTTGCTCAAAGTCCAGGGGTGCACGATAATGCTAAAAGGATAACACAAAAAGCCCTGAGGGCTTGTTTCCATTGTGATCCTGTGTATTCATTCAATTCATCAAGACGTTTCGATGAATTGAATACACAGGACGCAATGGAAACAAGCCATATAGTGCTTTCTCTTGGGGTTTTAATCCTTTCAGCATCCTTTTGTATAGAACTGTACTTTCTGTGCTTTTTTTTGGTGCAAACTATTAACAATTCAAGAAATCATCAATACTAGGAGCAGTAGGCGGGGGGGGGGGGGGGTCATTTCAGGGGAAAATAGCTGATGTACAAGCTATCAACGCGTGTAAATCAGTACTTTAAGGCAGTAACAGTAAATAAGGAGGATTAGGCAATACGCAGAAAATAGATAATGACCCTTATAATGACCCTTACAGACGTCCATCTAAGAGCTGTTCCAGGCAGAACTGTAATAGACATCAAAGCTATTCATTGTTGTGTTTACAACGTTAGCCAGCAGCTAGTGGGCAGTGTTGCCGTGTCCGCTTACTATAAGCGACTTTGGTTGGGCTTGTTTTTCTGTAAAGTCGCTTGTAAATATATTAGTTGTTGCGGCGGGTTGTGTTTTTTTGGGCTCGTTTCTTAATGTTGTATAAACCAGAGTTTCTAAAACATTTTCATGTCAAGAAGGACCCCCCAAATGAATACGTATGTGTGCCAGGATCCCGCCCCATTCAAGATTTGTGTTGCTAAAATGTTTAAAAATATAACAAAAATGTTTCAAGATGTTTTAAAAAAACAAATAAAATAAAATAACGCGTCGCATCGCGTTGTGAGCTTGTAGATCTGTTATTTTCGATTAGCAAGGGCTCCTTGCTTCTTTTGGGCTTGTTTTCATAGACCTGGTTGCTTATTTCTCTCGCAGAAAAACCTGGCAACACTGCCAAGCAGTGCAACTCAGTGTAAAAACCAACCAGTCAAAGCTAGCATGTTAGCTAGTGGTAATAAACTGGTGATAATGTTCATGTTTGTATTAAAAACCAAGCATAAACCCTACCGTTAACACACTGTAGGAACAGGTCCAGGAATAGCAGTGTGATGATGCCCTGGGCCTTCACACAGCGTCCTCTGTCTGGTCTCCAGATCTGACAGATTGTGGCCATTGTTGTTTTCTGGAGATCCAGTAGATCTCTGTCTGCTCTCTGCTATGAGGCTAGCTGGGCAGGGTTGCCAGATATCGGGAGAGAAACAAGCCAACCAGGTGTATGAAAACAAGCCCAAAAGAAGCGACTATTAATAGGCCACTTTGATTAAATCAAATTAATATTTGAAAATAGCAATGTTTCAAAAACATTTTTTTTGTAAATAGTAGATCTACAAGCTCACAACGCGTTGCGAGCTTGTAGATCTACTATTTACAAAAAAAAAATGTTTTTGAAACATTCTATCTAGACAACACAAATCTGGTACAGGGCTCATGCCCTGGCACAAAACATTTTCAGATGGGGGACAAATCAGATATATTTTAATTTCAATTTGGCACCACTGGTTTAATATCAATAATATTATTTTGGAAACAAGCCCAAATAAGCAACTACACTTTAGAAACAAGCCCAAAAAGCCCACCAAACACCAATATTTACAGCAAGGGACTTTACAGAAAAAGAAGCCCAAGGTCGCTTATAATAAGCAGAGATGGCAACACAGTAGCTGGTGCTGAGTCTAGATCCCATATGCCGGAAGGACAGTTGCCCTGACTACCAGGTTCACTGTTGTTGCCATGGTAACCTAGGGTCACCACCAGGCTTTTCCAGTTTCCACACACATGAATGATGCGCCAGAGTGGGGGGGGGGGGGGGGGGGGGGTCGTGCAGATGTTTCTATAACTCTGGAACCCTGGGGGTCCCTACACCCCACTTTGAGAACCACCATTACAGATTTTTTACTGTTTGCCTTTCCCTGGAAATCTAATAACCAATCACAACACGAATGTCCCTCTGGGTTATGGGATCCAATCCTTCAGCCACGCCCACCACTTCCACTTAAAACAAATGACTATTTTACAGTAAATGAGACCAGACTGATGACATCATAAAATAGCAACTATAGTACTTGCAGTCTGACTGAGGCATTGTTTTTATTTGAAGATTGTACCAACCACCAAGGGGACAGATTTGATGGAAAAAAAGTCATCTCACAATCACATACCTTCAATAACAACCTAACAAACATTTCCATAGTACATGATTGAATATCATTATCCTGATATACTCGCTGTATACACTCACTATCCTTCTAAGGTTTCTGACAGGCCCCATGGACAAATAACAGCTTTAACAGAATATAGTATTCAACGCATCTGGTCCTTTCTTTAATGCTCAATTGCAAGATTCAGTACATAGGAGTGGCAAAGACGAGAGCAAAGACTTTAAACCAGGGGTCTTCAATGATTTTCTTTTTCAAAGTGGACCCCCTGTTGAAGACCCCCGCTTTAATCCAGTGCGTGATCTTGGCAACATCACTATGGATACAGAATCTACAGACAGGCCTCTCCTCACCTCCAACTATGTTGAATGCACTTTTGTAAGTCGCTTTGGATAAAAGCGTCTGTTAAATGACCGTAATGTAATGTCCTCAACTCTTTCCTTATCCTTGGCTTGGATCAACTTTTACACATACCCCAAAACTTGTCTTCCTTATTATTTTGTTTCCCTTTACCCCTATTCTACATGGTGTGTACCATCACATCTCCCTTCAGTGTTCCATTCATTCACATATGACAGTCAGGTATTACACACGAGTGCCCTAAACAGATCTTGTGTCTGTCAAACAAGTCGGCGTCTCTCAGAACTCCTCCTCAGCGTTCTGACAGCGGGCCTGCTTGAGCAGGGTGAGGCGGGCCAGCACCTCGGTGACAGACAGCTCTCCGTGGACCTTGCTGTCCCTCGTACGCACGTTGACGCTGTTAGTCAGCCTCTCCTTCTCGCCAACCACTGTCGGAACACACAAAGCAGAGCAGTTCAATGTTGTCCAAATGACACACTCACACACACTTTTTGGATGGTTTCCATCAAATATCCATCTACATAGAACTGTGAGTGGCTTGCTGGGTTAGGAATCCATTTGCATACAAATTAAATTAAGAATACAAATGTAATAGGTTGATCCTCACTCATTTCCATCAAACAGCCACCTACACCGTGGGCGGCTGGCTTGCAGGGTTAGGAATCAAATTAGCCTTCAAATCAAACTACATACAGTTTCGATTACAAGTGCAATCTGAAATAGATTGATCCTCACTTATAATCACTAATAAATAAATCATAAATGTTCTTTTGGAGGTGAAAATAAATAGAAAAAAAGAGAGTGACCCTGACTGTAGTGGGTAGTTACTGTCAAAAATCAAACCCAATTACAGTCAGTCAGTGCTCAATCTCCCTGGCCACAATCTTCCTTACCCAGGATAAAGTTGGACTGTGCCAACTGAGCGTTGCGGATCTTCTTGTTGAGCAGGCAGCCGGAGTCCACGTCAGCATCTGCCGTGAAGCCAGCCTCCACAAACTGCTTACACAACTGACAGCCACAAACACCACTCATTAATACACATCCATCAAAGCAAAATAAAATCTCACGACTGAAAACAAATGTGTATCGCCTATTATGCGATTTGTGAAACATTATGTAAGGAGCCCCCACTCCCAACACTAGCGCTGATTCCTAAACAATTAACACAATATGTAAGACTATGATGTTTTAGTAATATTGTTCCTGCTGTTCTACACACTGACAACCAGGTGAAGAAATCACAGATTAAGGCTTTAACCTTTGCTTTTACATGAAATATTCAAGACTGTTAAGATTTTATGGAAAACGCTTCTGAACATATTGCTAGTTTGACCACTTCAAATGCTCTAATCTTAAAATAATAACCGATAATAGCCTATCCACAAGCGACGCATTGAGAGCTTGTAAATTGGCCATTTTTGTTGGGCAACATGCTTCCATAGAAGACATGCTGACATCTATGGAATCCAAATGACTGAAATCGTCTGATGGAAGAAAAAACATCCACAGAAAGATGCAGGAAAACTGGTCATACATAATTTATGTTATGATAGATGTTTAATAAGATATTGAATAATATTCCTCCAAGTATTATTTTTTTGTACAGATTTTCTTCGCCACTAATGCAACATGGACAGTAACAGTGTACCGATACGGTTCAAAACCCAACAAGAGCACACAAGCAATGCAAGGCTAACACAAGACATGCATACATACATCAGACAGCCTCTACATATCTCTCTACAATACAACAAGCATAATATCGTCGCGGTGGAAACCTCATATGCCCAAAACGGTTACTTTTCAGAATTCAAATAAAACTAGAAAATGTGCTCCTCGGAGCACAGGTCTCCGCCAGTACTGTTCCTGATTAATCCTGTCTTAAGTGTTACTCCGCCATTTCTCAGCCATTTCGTGATTATTCCTGTCTTACCTCACTTTGAAAGAGACCAAGACTCTTTCAAAGTGACACATCTATTTATAGGCCGCTATACGTCATGCGTCTCACTAGCCAATCAGAGCACACTCTTTCAACGTATTGTCACGTGTCATGTGAGGCTTGACCAATGTTAGCTTGGCCGAGGGGGGGGGGGGCGGAAAGTGAAAACATAGTCTCCTGGCGGAGACAAAAATAGCAAAAGTAGTTGATCGAAGCTCAGTAGTAGATAGAAGCTCGTACATCTGCTACATTAGGTACTTTTATGTGGCGCTGTAGTAAGATCAAGTAGGGCGTTAATTTATAAAAAAAACACCAAAAGTTAAAATAATGGAGACAATATAAAATGTGGAGGCAGAGTATTTACCCTCTTGGCATACTCTTCTAAAGACGGGTTGACGGGTACAATCATCACTTGACGTGGCGACAGCCACAGCGGCCTTGGGGAAGAAGAACACAATTCAATGGTGAGTGGAAAGTTGGACAATCCCACAATCCCAGGTAGAAAAAAAAAAGGTAACCAAAACACACCCGCCGCCCATTTCTTTCACAGGCTACTCGCCCCCAGCGGTTCTTGTATTCTTGTATTAGTTTTACTGAGGCTAAGGATAGGAATAAGGGTTTACTGCGGTTACGTTTAGGAATAAGCTGAGGTTTAGCCATAGTTTTACTGAGGTTATGTTTAGGGATTAAGGTTAGGTTTAGGCATAGTTTTACTGAAGTTACGTTTGGGAATAAGGTTAAGTTTAGGCCGTTCCGAGGTCGCCGGATTTGACCCGGGGCGAGCGTATTTTGGGGCGAGCATTCTTGTAATCGTAAAAAATATGTTTTCGAGCTAATTAAATCACAAAAAAAGCTCCTGTATGCAAGGAACTTTAACACTTACCTGTGTACCTATCCTGTGTTTCATTATTATGCCTTTGCTTCTACGACACCTGAATTTCCCTCTGGGGATCAAGATTAAAGATTTTTAATAAAGATTGTTCTATCTGATCTTAACTTGTGGGCTTATATTTATTATAATTGCTTTAGGCTATTTTATTATTTTACGTTTATCATGTTTGAAACTTCAGAATGAGTTCTCGATGATGTAGCCAAGTCCACCCTTGAAAGGTTTTAATCTCAGAGAGTTGCTTAAAACAGGGGCACTGTGATGAGATCACAGGGCCACATTTATAGTAATGTTGTACTTTGATTCCATCTTTATATCAATATATGATATTTCATTTGAAAGAATATGGTAAAAACAAATTGAGTATATGTTCTATATAGTACATATTCTATAAAGCTATAGAATTTATTCTTTTACATTGAAGGAGAAAAAAACCTGCAGCAAAACAAATGTCAACCATAAATCACAACCTTGGATTTGGCATCTAGGTCCATAAAAAGCACCATCTCCTAGGTTGAGCTTACATGTCTCCCAAACCACAATTGAACCTAAAGAAACAGAAAGTCGGGTGGAAACCTCATTATGTCCGAAACTGTTACTTTTCAGGATTCAAATTCAAAAGTAGCAGATCTACAAGCTCAAAACACGTCGCAGCGTTTCAAGCTTGTGGATCTGCTACTTTTGTGTGGCGCTGTAGTATGATCAAGTGGGGCATTAATTTACAAAAAAGAAAAACACAAAAAGTTAGAATATGGAGATAAGAGGTTTCTGCCCGACTGCAACGATAACAGACTGCAGGACTGACAAGTTGACACCTCACCATTTCCCTGCATAGTTCTCTGTGAGAATGGCAATCATCCTCTCCACTGAGCCTAGGATGGCACGATGGATAATAACTGGTCTGGCCTTGTCATCTCCATCCTTCCTACAAGACAAAAATAAATGTAAGCCTTTACTTAAATACAATAAATAAAGTTTAATGGCAGAAAAAAAATTGTAGCCTAAGGAAAAAAAAGAAAAAAACCACGACATCAAAAGCATGACAGTTAAAACATGAGTTAAGAAAATGGGCAATGCAAATGATGTCTTTATTTACTGCAATCAGTTTCCTCAGGGTGTGGGAGGCTGTTCCACAGGCTGAGGGGTTCAGTCTTCTTGACCGTGGTGCATTTTTAAAAGTCCTTGTTTCAAGGACCTGGCCCGCTCACTCTTTTTAAGACTTGTCTTGGAACACTCTTTTTTTATTCCTAAGCTTTGAATCCAGTTTCAGTTTTACCTCTATTTTACAAGTTTTATGAGCTTCTATTTTATGAGTCTATTTTTTACTGATTCTCTCTGGTTTACTGTGTTTCTTGTACTCTTATTTGTGTCTCTTCAACATTTTCTGTAAAGCACGTCTTTGGTCAGCTCTGTTGTTTTTGTTGAATATAGTTGGATCGGATTGGACATGGCCAATTTCAGAGGCTTTTGATGACATGGACACATCAGTTTAGTCACCACTGGATGAGACATCCTCTGTGAGTCACCATTGGATGAGATGTTGTGGGCTGTGTGTAAGTGAGGTGTTGGCACAGTGTCAGCATAATGTAATTGATGCTGAGACTAGTGTGTGCTTAGGTGGTGTAAGTAAGTATATAATAGACAGGGGTGGTTCAGAGACAACTGAATCTTACAGCTAAGCCCCACTGTTGCCAAGTCTGCTTATTCTAAGCAGGCCCGGATCTGACCCAATTTGCACCGACGGCAAGCTTTCTTGGACGAATTCAACCAAGCTCTGTAACAACTATAAGGATACTTATAGCATCAATATACATTTAATTTCATAGTTAACAGAAGCGAGACTTCCAGAGCATTGCAAGTGTACCTAGTTTTGAATGAGCGACATTTTCAGTGTACATTCATAGACCAATAGTATACGAACATGATATTATAAGAACATTTAAGTTCAGTATGTACAACTAGCAACTTCCTATACTCATCATCATGTCTTGATTGTTCATACCCAGTCATTATCATATCATTAAAAAAACATTAAGCAACTGATATTGTTGTCTAGATATGGACTAGTATTTAACACAACATATTCGAATGTTTTGAATCAAAGCTCGCACACCCACGTCAGTGTTGTCTAATGTTACACTGTGCTGTTTGACAGCTGCTGACCGTAGACTTTACTGCCAGATGACAGATAAACCCCTCTTGATATATTTTTTACATAACTTCACTAACACATGCAGACACAAAATTGACTGACATAGCAGACAAAGAAGCTCCGATATTGAAGCATTTTCCTTTACCAAGCAACATGAAGGATGTTTTTCCAAGTAAGTAGAGCATGCTAACGTTGTATAACCCACTCAATTGTCAAACAGTCATAACACAATGTCACTCTCTCCCTCCGTCTGTCTCTCTCACGCACACGTATACACAACCAGATGACAGCTGTCAGTAGATTTATACATTTACAACAATAGCCTGACAAAATACTGACAAAAGATGTTACGTGTCGTTTATTTAGACTAGGCCTATTAATTCCCATTCTCTCATTTAAAAACAAAGTATGACCCGCACATCAGAGTCAGAGAGAGACATGTTGATGCCTACTGTAACATTACAAATGGAGGATTTGTGTGTGAAATGTGTTCATGATGCCATTCCCTTTCCTTTCTACACAGATAGACGGCAGATGTCGAGTCACCAAGCTGGCGACATCCACTGCCATGGTTAACCCATTCAATCCGGGAACGCATTGGCATCTGTGTCATTTTAGATTTCTTTGGCTATTTAAAAATAGCAGATATACAAGCTCATAGCGCGGCACCGAGTGCCGCGCTACAAGCTTGTAGATCTGCTATTTTTTTTTTAAGAATTGTGAAAATGTGTGCAAATCTTTGAATATATATATATTTTTAAAGCGAACATTTTTAAAGGTAGGGTAAGTGATATTTTTTGGTTAAAACAAAAAGTATTTTGTTAAAAGGTTAAAATACTATATTCTGATAGTAATCATTGCTATAGAGTGTTTGTTCAGTAACAGGAGTCTCCCCGTCTCTCCAGCTCTTTAATAAACAGAAAATACATTTTTCGGTAGGTGTCAAAATCTCAGCCAATCAGGAGAAAGTACCCATTTTGAAGCTTCATTTTTATAGTGTTCCAGTTCCAATTTTGCCTGCTCATTTCTTAGCGTCATCACTTCCAATTTCACTTGTTTAATCTATATCCTGATTGAGTTCTCTATCCTGATTAGATAAAATCTGAAATGAAACTGAAACGAAAATGCATTTTCTGTTTTTTAAAAAGCTGGAGAGACAAGGAGACTCCTTTTACTGAACAAACACTCTATAGCAATGAGTACTATCAGAATATAGAGCTATTTAACACTTATTTTAACCAAAGAAAATCACTTACCCTACATTTAACTCAAATCTTTGCTTCTGGGGATTCTACAAATGTCTTCTAAATCCTAACAGTAAAAAAAAAAACATGCTTTATATCAATGGTTCTCAAACTTTTTCATGTCAAGGACCACCCAAAATGATATTTATTTGGCCGCGGACCCCTCCACATCTCAAACTATTTAGTTCCAGGGACCCCCTGAAGCAAAGTTTGAATAGCCAAAGAAAGCTAAAATGACACAAATGCGTTCCCGGATTGAATGGTTAAACACATAACACAGACTCGGCACGTGTGGATGCTTTGACACTAGGCTGACTCACCCCACAAAGGTCAGGTTGAAGCGGATTGGAAGCTGGAAGTCCAGCTGAATGGTTGCACACTGATGGTAGCGTCCAATTGCATCTTTGATCTTGATGTCAATCTGAAAACAGCAAAGATTATATGCATGGATTAAAGCAAAAAATATAATCTCACGACGAAAAAAAATTGTAAGGCCAAGTCCTACTCTGCAAGTCGTGAAACTGTGTGAGAGGAGCCCAATTAGCACAATATGTACAATTAATAATGTTTTGGTAGCCATACAGCTAACCAGTTTGCATATTGAGTTTTTAACCCTTTTGAAAACATCTGAGATCACTAAGGTTTTTTGGAAGATTGAACATGTATTTTATTGCTTTTATTGTTTGACCACTTCAAATACTCTTTTAATCTTAAGAAAAAGAGGTTGCGCATCAACAACGGGTTTTCTCAGTGGAGTGCTAGACCCCAAAAAGGGTAGCACATCCAAAGTTTCAATTAAATGGAGGACAAAGTACTCACATTTCCACTTTCTTTGTTGGACACACCAATAAATGAACGCTTACGCGTTTCGGCTATGAGCCTTCCTCAGAGCATTCATATCACAAAGATTCAACTCACTTTATACAAAAGGTCAGAGTTCACCTACAGCTGAAATCTCTCTTTACTCTTTTAATCTTAAATTAACCAATAACCAAAAATAGGCTATCTACAAGCTCACTGATTTGAATAGATTTTGTGTATTTTATGGGGAGTAAAAACAGAGAAATCAGGCAGACCTTAGGTCCATAAAAAGCACCATCTCCTGGGTTGAGTTTCCATGGCTCCCCAAACTCATTCAAGCTGTTCTCCAGTTGCTGGACACAAGAGGAGAAATAAATCATTTAAATCTGATTCAAGTACCCGGTGTGAAGTAGCCCTTACATGCAAACATTTGCAGGCAATTTCCTGAAGATCAAAAGTAAAGTCGGGAAACAAAAATCAAAGCACAAGTGACTTATGTAGACCACTGTGCACACACACAGATCTGTGTGTGTGTGTGTGTGTGTGTGTGTGTGTGTGTGTGTGTGTGTGTGTGTGTGTGTGTGTGTGTGTGTGTGTGTGTGTTCATGTACATTATGCTTGAGTGTTAAGAGGCGAGCAGTTGAACATGTACTGTATCCGTCTGTGTGTAAGAGCTGCAGACCTATGCATGTGTGCGTATGTATATACTTCATTATAATATAGTTTAATATACACAACATACCATTCATGCATGCATTGGAACTAACATGAACATGTCGCCTGTGTCGGGTCGAAACCTCATTATGTCCAAAACCTTTAATGTTACTTTCCAGGATTAAAATTAAAAAAAAAATGTACTTGCTGCAGATCTGCAACTTTTGATGCTTTTGAGTGACGCCGTGGTATGATAAAGTAGGGCATTTCATTCACGAAAAAACACAAAAAGTTACAATATGGAGTTGGGAGGTTTCTGCCCGACAACACAGCGATATGCTAGTGACTATGTGTCACTAGTTTGTTGTGTCGTCTGCTTCATCGTCCTCTGCCTTTCCCACATGAAAAAATATAATGAGCATTAAAACAATATATACAAATATTTTTAAAAGAATAATGTTTGGCTGGTGTTGGACCCTGATAAAAACAGTGTGTACTACCTTCTCAGCAGATTAAACAGTGTGTACTACCTTCTCAGCAGATTAAAACAGTGTACTACCTTCTCAGCAGACTAAACAGTGTGTACTACCTTCTCAGCAGATTAAAACAGTGTACTACCTTCTCAGCAGACTAAACAGGGTGTACTACCTTCTCAGCAGATTAAACAGTGTGTACTACCTTCTCATCAGATTAAACAGGGTGTACTACCTTCTCAGCAGATTAAACAGGGTGTACTACCTTCTCAGCAGATTAAACAGGGTGTACTACCTTCTCAGCCTGGTCCCACACAGCGATGTCTCCCAGGTACTTCTCTGGGCGGGTGGACAGGTGAAGCTGGAAGGAGAAGCCAAACACATGGTAGACGCAGCGGAGGAAGTCCAGGCAGCCTTTCATCTCAGACTCAATCTGGAGTCACAAGCAGTGCCGAGAGAGAGAGAGAGAGAGAGAGAGAGAGAGAGAGAGACACAGACAGACAGACAGACAGACAGACACACACAGACAGACAGACAAGTCAGAAACCTAGGTGTCTGAAATTCGTGAGAGTAAATATTGTTAATGGTAACAAGGCCTGGAAAGTTCACTCAGTGTGAAACCCAGTAGTACTTCAGGTCATTGGGGAGTAGGAGTTATGAACCATAGCTTTACAGTGATACAGGGGAGTAGAAGTTATGAACCACATATTTACAGTGATAGTCACCTGGTCCATAGTGCAGTAGGAGTTATGAACAGTGGTGGGAAAAGTACTCAAATTATTTACTTAAGTAAAAGTACCAATACTGCAATACAGAAATACTCTGTTACAAGTAAAGGTCCAGAATTCAAAATTCACTTGAGTAAAACTATTGGCATCAAAATGTACTTAAAGTACCAAAAGTAAAAGTACTAAAATGTTTGAAAATAGCAGATCTACAAGCTCAAAACGTGTCGCGATGCGACGCGTTGTGAGCTTGTAGATTGGCTATTTTCAAATAGCCTATGTATAAAGGCTAAAGGGCTAAAGTGGTTAATGCATGTTTCATAATATCATAATGTAATTCTGAAAAGTAACTAGTAACTAAGTTTTTCAAATAACTGTAGTGGAGTAAAAGTACAATATTTGCCTCTGAGATGTAGTGAAGTAGAAGTAAAAGTACTGAAAATGGGAAATACTCCAGTAAATTATGAACTCCTCAAAAGTGTACCGAAGTACAGTACTTGAGTAAATGTACTTAGTTACTTTACACCACTGGTTATGAACCATAGCTTTACAGTGATACAGTCACCTGCTCCATAGTGCAGTAGTAGTTATAATATGAACCATAGCTTTACAGTGACACAGTCACCTGCTCCATAGTGCAGTAGTAGTTATAATATGAACCATAGCTTTACAGTGACACAGTCACCTGCTCCATAGTGCAGTAGTAGTTATAATATGAACCAGAGCTTTACAGTGATACAGTCACCTGCTCCATAGTGCAGTAGGAGTTATAATATGAACCATAGCTTTACAGCAGGGGTGGGCAAGTTTGATGATGGAGAGGATGGATATTTTAGCTATTTTTGCATTGGAATCGTGATATTTGTTTTGCTATGGGATCCTGAAAAGTAACATTTTTATTTTATTTTTTATTCATTTAGTTATACTTATGTTAACTTTATGAACTTAAATACAAATACATTGGACATAAAAAAAAGACGCTAGAATTTTAATACTAGTCATTAAGCTAAGCTTAAGCTAATATAGACTGGAAGTAGTTAAAGCGGGTCATGTTTGCATTGGAACAGCTGAAATCAATAATATATCAGTATTCCGATATTAACCTGCGGGCCGCATTAAGTGAAGGTGGGGGCCGCATGTGGCCCCCGGGGCCGCCAGTTGCCCATGTATGCTTTACAGTGATTCACAGTCACCTGCTCCATAGTGCAGAAGATGTGGGCGTCGTCCTGCTGGAAGCGCCGCACCCTGGTGAGGCCGGTCAAGGTTCCAGACAGCTCGTTTCTGTGGAGGACTCCAAAGTCGGCCAGCCTCAGGGGAAGCTCCCTCCACGACCGGGGTCTGTGGCTGAACATCAGACTGAGAGAGAAAGAGCAAGACATAATGATAATAATACACTTTATTTTGAATAGCACCTTTCATGACATGAAATGCAGCTCAACGTGCTTTACAGAGCAAGAATGCAATTACAGTTACAACTCATTTAACCCATTGAGACCTGAAGCCGATTCTACATGTCTCCTAAATCTCAACAGTATTATGAAAAATGTATGTTTCTATATCAGTGGTGCTCAATCTTTTTCATGTCAAGGACCCCCAAAATTATATGTATTTGGCCGCGGACCCCCATCAAAATATTTTGTTCCAGGGACCCCCCCAGAAGCAAAGATTTGAGTTAAAAATGTTCGCTTTAAAAATATATATATTCAAAGATTTGCACACATTTTCACGATTTTTCAAAAATAGCAGATCTACAAGCTCGTAGCGCGGCACTCGGTGCCGCGCTATGAGCTTGTATATCTGCTATTTTTGAATAGCCAAAGTGTAAAATAATGCTTTTTAGCACAAATCTAAAAATGACACAGTTCCAGGTCTTAATGGGTTAACAATAAAGCAAAAAAGAAAAGCAGAAGCATAAAACAACCTTAAAATAATAGCAAAAGGCAGTGAATCAGGCAATACAGTGAGGACATGGATAACACAGAGATTTAAAAATCAACCAAAGAATCAGCTAAAAGCAAGAGTGAAGAAGTAGGTCTTGAGCTGTGCTTTAAAGCTATCGACAGAGGCTGCCGGTCTTTGGTGTAATGGGAGTTTATTCCACACTGTCGGTCCGTAGAAGCAGAATGCTGCTTCACCGTGTTTTTTATATGTCATTGTAGGCACCTCGAGCAGGTCAGCACTTGGAAGACCTGAGGGGGGCGGTTTGGAACATATCTAGGCAGGCAGTCATAGAGGTAGGAAGGTGCCAGACCATTTAGAGCTTTATAAACTAGTACAATTATTTTAAAACATGTATAAGAGAAAGAAAGGGTGTGACAAGACGAAGAGGATTGCTGCATGTTGCGAGTCAACACGTCCATTTGGTTTGCCGAGTGATGTGTGATTCCTATGGTTTTATATCCCTCCGTCTGCTGTAGTGTGCACTTTACACTAACTCAGGGGTTCCCAACGTGTTCCACGCCAAGGACCCCCAAATAGACATAGCCTGTTTAACCCATTAATACCGGGAACGCATCTGTGTGTAATTTTTTGATTTCTTTTATGCTATTCAAAAATAGCAGATATACAGGCTCATAGCGCAGCACCGAGTGCCGCGCTACGAGCTTGTAGAAAGATGCGGGATATGTTCCCGGTCTTAACGAGTTAAATGAAATAATAATATAGTAGTAATATATAGTACATAATAATAGACAATAATGACATGTCCGAAATAGGGATGCAAGATTGAAAGTGGTTAATCACTTAAACCCCAGCATCGGTATTGTGGGGAAAGCTTTCGCTGAAAATAGCAGATCGACAAGCTCACAACTTGACGCGGGCTTCTCAATCTGCTGTTTTCAGCGAAAGCTTTCCCCACAATAACAGAAAACACAAAAGACACTAGTATTGAGCCCTGAGGGACTCCGGTTACCCATAGTATGGGGTTTAAGTGCTTAAACTGGCACAATCAAATTTTAATTGTACATTTTATAAATTTGTACCCCCCTCTCCTTTCCAAGTGGACCCAGTGGTGCCCTTCCCCCTCTCCCCCAATTTTGAAAACCTGTGCACGAGATGAAATATAAAGCTGAAAAAATATATAGAGAAAAAAAAATAGAATGAACTTATTGTTTTTTTAATGTACCAGTGTCCGGGGCAGTTCATTGGCTTCAGTGCAAAGATGTCGTCCTCCACAGGGAAGGAGAACATGTTGTCGCTGTAGTGCTGCCAGTGGCCCGACGTCTCCCACAGCTTACTGTTGAAGATGTTGGGGGAGGCCACCTCCTGGAAGCCTCGTCTACAGTATTCCTCCTGAGAGAGAGAGAGAGAGAGAGACAGACCTTTCAGACTAAAGCCTGATTTATGCTTTATATTTCACTTTGTTTTATTATTTTCAGACTTTTTTAAGACAGAATGTAAAACATTGCAAGTAGATCATTCTCATTGTTTGACCCCCCCCTCGTCTAATTTATACTTTGATGTACGACCGTACTTCTCCCCTGAAAATCCGTTTTTTGATTGGAATCAACGCAGGGGCGTCCTCTTCCCTGAGCCAGCCATAAACCTGACCGCATACCAATTTAATAGAAAGAAAAACTACAACAAAATAATAGTAAATCACTAAAGTAATCCTAGTTATAGTAATGCATTCCATACTGTAATTTAACTGCCCTAAAGATAAAAGAGACTTCCCATAACAGTTTTTATTTTTGTAAAACATAATAATCTTTGCGTCTTTATCTTGTGTTGACCTGGTGTTTATCACAAACTAATGTCAATGTATTCTTTATACCAGGGGTCTTCAACCTTTTCAGGCCAAGGACCCCCTAGCTGAGATAGAGATGAAGCAGGGACCCCCTCTATATTGTATAAAATTGCGTTTCAGATAAACTTCTTCTGCTTTTTTCCCCCTCTACACCTATAGCCTCTTTGCCAAAAATGGCCGATCTACAAGCTCTCAACGCCTCGCAGCGCGAGGCGTTGAGAGCTTGTAGATCGGCTATTTTTGGCTAAAGTTCTCCTCACAAAAGAGGATGCTAGGGTTCAAGTGGTTAAGGTAAAAAATAATAATCATATTACACAAAGATTTGCCGGACCCCCTGTAGTAACTCTGAGGACCCCTTAGGGGTCCCGGACCCCCTGTTGAAGACCTCTGCTTTATACTAACTGGCTCATTACACATTTGAATTTCGGAAAATGTATGCAACAGAACAGACTGTTGTCTCTCACACACTGAAGTACTGTGGGCCATTATTATTGTTACTGGTGGTACAAGACCCTGTCGTTGTATGAGGCTTACTGTGTAGGTCCTATGATGGTAGGCATACAGTATGGCAGGAACTGCCAAGAGCTACAAACTGACTCGCAGGCAACTCAAAAGGAAAATATGGAAATTTCCATGTAAACGTTTCTATGGAAATTCCCATGCAAACACTGGCACACTGAAATACTTTTAAATGCAGTACATTTTGTACTTCAATTAAAAGTAAATCAATAATTGTAAATTCCAACTTAAGTAAATAGATGTGAGTAGGGAAGAAAGTAATGCAATTTTATTTATTTTTAATTTACGTCACACCAGAAAAATGTGTTTTGGCATGTGGCTTCCTCAGTGCATCAATAACACTGTTGTTGAAAACTGCTGTCTTTAAACTTAGTGGCTCCCAAGTGACAATCGTCTCAAACCTCAGTATAACAAAAGCGCAATTGGGTGGTACCACGTGATCCACTTGTTTTCTTATGGTTGAAATTCTTCTTCTGAGAAAAGCAATTCAAGATTCTTATTGCGTCCCTTTTATGTCTCTGGTTATGAGTTGGTTCAGTCATTGCTGTGAGGAAGAAAAGAATATGCTCTGAAAAACATGTGAGTCACTGCAGCAAGATTATAGCTGAGCCATTTGAACAAGAAGCCCTTTAGAATGGCTCCCAAACTTTCCCAAAAAAGAGAAATTAGACGTTTACCCGGGACCCAAACTGGTGAAAATAGCAGATCTACAAGCTCACAATGCGCGTTGCGAGCTTGTGGATCTGCTATTTTCACTACTTCTTAACATTAAAAAAAAAATGGAAATTGCATTTTTAGATTTTATTTATGAAATACTTTCAAAAAATGTTGGAATTGTTTTGAATTGTTGAAAGGTTGTGACTTATTTGAAATATTTTGAAATTGCATTTGTTTTATGTGGGAAAAGAAAAAAAGGTGACATTTACTTGCGACCCATAAACATTGGTACTCGACCCAAACATGGGTCCCGAGCCCCGACTCACTGTTTGGGAAACAGTACTTTAGAAGGCCCAGGCTGTCTTTTCAAGACAGTGAACACATGGGCCCTCATTTATCAACGCAGCGTATAAACCGCCGTATATTTTTCCATATATTCGGCGTACACCAACGTCGAAGTCACATTTATCAACGCATCCTACACAGCTGATCCGAGCTTACACTTGGTCCCAGCGTTGATAAATGTCACGGCTGAAACGAGCGTCATTTAAATAACACGCCCCATAAATATTCTCAAAACGCCCCGATTTTACGACATGAAGACGAACCAGAATACGACCAAAGACATGAAAAGCCAATAAGAAACAGCCCCCCCCCCCCCGCTGGCCTCGCCGCACACGCACACGCCTCTCTCGCTCGCTCTCTCTCTCACACACACACACACACACACACACACACGCCCGTAGCGTATTGTCACGTAGGCTTGTAGCCTACATGAATGACATATTATGATACCAATCACATCGGCATGAATGGAATACTTTTGTAGATTAATGTATTTAACCCATACCGAGCAGTGCGCGTTCGAGTTACACTAAAATAAAGCCCTCATGTAGGCTATTCCCATTTCCCAGTGAGACTCGGACCGTCGGACGGGCGAGTCCCGTCCCGCTCCGCATTAATGAGAGATAGCCTGGAGAGAACATTAATGAATGAAGGCTGGTGTGTGTTGGACCATGGGTTAAATGTCTGATCTCCCGGTGGCCATGAAAATATAACAGCAGCGCCGCCTGTTAGACCGGTGCTCGCGCAGAAGAGTGCTCTCGCAGAAAGCGCCCGTATATTTTGAAAATAGCAGATCTACAAGCTCACAACGCGTTGCTGGCTTGTGAGCTTGTAGATCTGCTATTTTCAATACAGACAGATCTACAATCTTATCTGAATGACTGTTAAAGCAGTTTGTTTAAATTACTTTATAAAATGTTATATTTTCACAGGGATTATTTATTAGTGTAGATATACAGATTTATGAGTGGATTAGGTGTCCAATGCCTCTCAGACAGTCAAACAATGCTGCTCACGTCAGGATATATTGATAAATGCCGAAAATTGCGGTGATCTCGCCGTACGCCCATTATTTGGTCTACACCGCGTTGATAAATGAGGGCCATGGTCTGTCTCTGCAGGCTGCACTCACAGCAATCACAGGAATCTTGCAGGAATCAGCAATAACGTAGGTCAGACACGTCTGCCAACAGTTTAGGGCTGCAACAATGATTATCTTCTTTGGGCTGGGGGTGTGTGGACTATGTATTCGCTCCTGTGAGTCTGTCTGTCTTGTTTGTTACGTTTGTTTTCCGGTTCAGGCAGGGAAAAAACATTGCAGGCCGCATAAGGCTGACCTAAGGGTACGGTCACACATTCATTTCATACGCGTTGTGGCCAGAGCAAGCCGAGACTTTAGACCTGTCAATTTCCCCATGTTGTCTTGTGGGGCTGTGGGCAGCTGACAGGAGTGACTGTTTTCTGGTGTGTAGTTTGTCTGACTCATGTTGGGAGTGTTGGCTCACTGAAGGAAAACTACACGCGAAATGGCTGCCATGTGGGGTCAACCACAGCACTTCCTTCCTAGTGGTTGACACTAGATTGTCATGCACATTTCTGTTCTCTGTACTGTCCTACTGTCCTCACGGTGGGTCATTCTTTTTTTGGCTTCCTTTTTTCCCCCCCGTTTGGTAAAATGTAATAAATATAAAATAGACTTGAGAGTGTCATACAAGCACGATTGCATCCGTACATAAACAAGTACGTTATATAAACAACTCTTGACCTATTCCACCATTAGTATGCCCAGTATCAGATGTATTGAGTGATGTCAAACTATACAAGGGAGTATGGATTCAAGTGAAAGGTATGCTTTCAACAAACTCTATGAAAGGGGTCCAGGTTTTAATGTATCCATCTTTAGAGCCACTGCAAACAATCAAACCAGGTTTCCACCGAAAGCGTGACATCTAGAGCCGCTTCCCACGCCAGTTTAGTGTTGTCAAAAGTGGGAGGATTAATGTCCTGTATTATATTGTAGATCTTTTTAATTATTATTTTTTCCTCAAAGGATGAAGCTCAAGTATTATATTTATAGCATTTTTAGGTGGTGGAGAAGGGAATGGAGAGTGTTTCTGAGCAAAACTGCACACCTTGTAGGTATCTAAAGGAATGTTTGTGTGGGATGTTGTTGTCTTGTTGTAACATTCCGAATGAGGAAAATGAGCCCTCGATGAAGAGGTCTTCAAAACAAACCAAATCAGATTAATGCCACACCTTGAAAGCTGCATCGTTCTGCGACGGGGGGGAGCAGGTGGTTACCAACCAGTGGGAGGACTGTTTGCCTCATTGAGGCCAAAATGTTTCCTGAATATGAGCCAAATTAGAATTCTTAACAACCGGATTTAGACTTGTTGATTACTTTTGATGGAGTAATGGTATTTTCCCCCCCCGCCTTTTTTTTAATGTATTGAAAGTCCTTAAATTGTCACTTCACTGTCATCTGGGGACCCCCCAAAACAAATCATGTCGGGACCGACCCACAGTTTGAGAACCACTGTATTGCACTACTGTCTGGTACACGGTGTGATCACATCATCTATTCTAGGGAGAATTTGCATTGAACATCCAACAAATAGTTACACAATAAAATGCTCAGTGTTCATTTATGCATTTGTAACTCTTGTGTTCAAATTTAATTCCAGGTGATTACAGTTACAGTAGTAATCACAACAAGTGTTTATATTATATTGTTGTCGGGTGAAAACCTCACATCTCCAAAACCAGTCCTTTTTTTCTCATCATTCTTATGTTTTGAAATTAAAATGAAAATATCTTATCTACAAGCTCTTGTGAGCTTGTAGATCTGCTATTTTCACTAACACTTTTGTGTAGTATGATGAAGTAGGGCATTCATTTATGAACAAACATTAAAAGTTGAAATATGGAGGTACAAGGTTTCTGCCCGGCAAGAATCTATCTAAGACATAGAAATTGTCAATAGTTTAATGTAAATAATAAAGGCAAGATGGGGTCTTGCCTTTATGTGCATCAAACAATGCCAACAAAACATTATGGGACATTTAAAATGCTGCTGACAGCACTTGAGCTCATTTTTCATGCACGGTACACATATAGTTGACATTTCGGTTATGTCTTTATTTTTCCCAGTTCACTGTCGACAGGAAAAGTAATGTCAAATGGTTTGGGGTTCGTTAAAGAGGTGTTTTCCAAGTTCTCTTTCTTTGCCATTGCTGCTTGTTGTCGATGAGACTAATACAAATAAATCTTTCCCCATTCTGCGTGGACCTTGTACATATTTTGTCTCATCGCATCTCTGCCTTATCTCATTCTAAATACTGTCGTCTTGTCTCGTTGGCTGTGGTTGAAAAGCAGTAGTAACCTAGTACATTGGTATGCTGCCAGAGCCTTACTTACTTACGCCAATTACCCCTTCTGGGGCTTAGGCTGTCCACAAGAGTTCTCCAAGCATCTCGGCCCTGAGCCAACATCTCCAGCTGTCCCCAAGTGTGGCCCATTTTCTTGTGGTGTTTGAGGCTGGTTTACGGAGAGTATACGGAGAGACCTATCCATCTCCAACGTGGTCTGGTTTTTGTTTTTTGGTTGGTGCGTTGCCAGAGTTCTTTGTTGCTGATGGTGATGTTATGCCAGCGGATCTGGAGGATTCGTCGCAGACAGGTGTTGATGAATGACTGGATTTTGTTTGTGGCGTTTACACTGGTCCTCCATGTCTCAGAGTCAGCAGAGGCGATGATTGACAGTCAAAATCCCTCAACAGCGACACCCGCAGGCAAAGATTTCTTTTTTCATTGCAGTTGAAAAGGCTTTAGAAATCAGAGAGAAACAAATCCTGCCATGGATCACTGGAGTGGATTTTTCAGTTAAAACTTTTAATACACGTTTGAAGGACCATGATAAATATTTTTAATGAGTTGTAAAACGGAATGTCATGAAACCTTTAAAGATCCTGATCTTTGTTGTGATGGGCAGGTCTTTTGCGCTCCAGATGTATTTTAGTTGGAGGTAAGCTACCCTGGCCTTGCCAATCATGACTCTCACATCAGCATCTGTTCCACCCTGCTTGTTGACAATGCTGCCAAGGTGGGTGAACTCGTCGACCTCCTCCACTGCTTCCCCTTCCAGCATGATGGATGAAGTGCTGGCAGAGTCGACTCTCAGGACTTTGCTCTTCCCTCTGTGGATGTTGAGACCAAGGCGAGCCGAGTTGGCTGCGATGGAGCCGGGCTTTTCCTGCATCTGCTGCTGGGTGGGAGAGAGAAGGGCCAGGTTGTCCGCTATTAAGCTGCGTCCACATTGTCCAGTGCAGTGCAGATGCCAGAGCCATTCCTGTGTTAGTGTGTGCTGCACCATACCCCAATACGATTCGTTGGGGTCTCACATTCAAACCGGCAAACCTGAAGGTGATTGGACGGTGGACGATATGAAGGGATAGTTTTGTTTGGGTTTTCACATTGCTCCACGACAAACCAAAAAGTCTGTCTAGATCGACCGGTCGATGTTAAACACATAGTTGTCCATTCCTGGATTCAATTATTCTTCTCACTGCTTGACATTTGTTTTCCCAACTCAGGGCTGAACCTTTGCGTCTTGACGACTTGATTTGTTGTTCTCGCCAAATGTGACATTTCAAGTGGTTCAAAGTGTGGCACTGTCTGTACCCTCCACGAGTCCTGAGTACAGAGTAGCTTGTAAAATAATCACTTATCCAGCCATTCAGAGTGCACACATTGTGCATCTGGGTTTACTAAATGACTCATGCACTTGTAGAGTGTTGCCAATGTGTTGACTGCTAGAACTCCTCTCGTGTGTCATTGTTATAACAATGTAACAACATAATTCGAACTCGGTTCTTTGCGACTCACAGGGAGCATATGGCCTGTACACTAAGGCAGTGGTTCTCAAACTTCCTCATGTCAAGGACCCCCAAATTGACACTTATTAGCCTGCGGACCTCCCATTTGAAAAGATATGCCAGGGATCCCCATAAGAGAAGATTTTTACGGCTCTAGCAGTGATTCTTAACCATTTTAATTTCAAGGACCCCCAGTTTGACATGCATTAGGGCTACGGAACCCCATTTAATGGCATTTCTATCTCTAGGACCCCAATTTATAATGTAAAATCAATGTCAATTTCACTCAGAGAGTGTACAAATGGAACCAAATGGACCTTACAGGTCCATTTGGTTCCATTTGTACACTCTCTGAGTTACAGACCTGTAAGGGTCCATTTGGTTCACAACTATCATTTGGCTGCGGACCCCCTGGAACTCCCTCAAGGACCCCTGGGGGTCCCCGGACCCCACTTTGAGAGCCACTGCACTAAGGAGCCACCAGGCAGCACCACACCAAGTTTCATCAATACCCGGCTGCAACACCTTCAGAGACTAGAGGTCCTCAAAATGTAGATCCTATTGTTGGCTCAAAGTATGATTTTACATATTGAAACTGTATAATATGCATTTCAGAATGTTATTTCAAAACAACACAGCCCTCACTTCTGGGGGAAACTTGCTAGTGGAAGAATATAGCTTCACTCTAGGACCCAGACGCACCAGGACCCGAACTTTAAACTGTTTTCAAACACTTTCTGGGTGCCAGCCAGGGACAGGGAAATGTCACATTGACATCCAATCTAATTACCATAAATGACTAATGACTAGTTGAGTGTGCTCTCACAGAAGCGTGATTATGGATCCCACCAACGCTCCAGGATATAGACCTGCCTTACCTGTCTGGTAGGCAGTTTTACTGAGGTTAGGGTTATAGTTAAGGTTAGGTTCAGGCATAGTTGCAAAAACGAGAACTGTCAATCACAGCGGCTTTTGCCAAGGGCTGGCGTGGGATCCATAATAACGCCTCACAGAATGCCTTTCTAAATAAAGGCCATGGTGACCTGGGGCCAGTTGCACCACCTCACACTAAGTTCAAACTTAGCTTAGTTATAGCTTAAATGGCTTTTAAAAAAGCCATTTAACCCATTTAGCCGGGAAAGTATCTGTGTCATTTTAAGATTTCTTTGGCTATTCAAAAATAGCAGATATACAAGCTCATAGCAGTGCCGCGCTATGAGCTTGTAGATCTGCAATTTTTAGTTTTTTATGTGATTTGTTTTGCAAATCTTTAAATATATATATATATATATTTAAAATATGTATTCAAAGATTTGCACTCATTTTCACGATTTTTCAAAAAAAATAGCAGATATACAAGCTCATAGCGCGGCACTTGGTGCCGCGCTATGAGCTTGTATATCTGCTATTTTTGAATAGCCAAAGAAATCTAAAATGACAGAGATACTTTCCCGGATTTAATGTGTTTAAGCTATAACAAGGCTAAGTTTGAACTTAGTGTGAGGTGGTGCAACTGGCCCCTGTTTTTTTCTTTTTCCTCAGCAGGGGGTACGTTTAACTGTTACCAATATTGGAGGGGACATGTCCCCCCCCCGGTTTCCTATGCCTCCTGTGAACTCCATGTGTAGTGAGATGACGTGCAGTCAAGCAGTCCTACCCTGATGAACTCTGTGAGGGTGTTGTAGATGTAGGCTCCCCGTGGCAGGAAGAAACAGCTTCCGGGGCTGAGATCATGGAAGAAGAAGAGTTCCTGGTCCTGTGGACAGAAGGACGTTTTAATGACTTTCACAGATTTCCACTCAGATTTCATCTCAGTTACAGCACAAGTGGCCAAAAACTCCTCTCCACACCGCAGGGGGGGAGCAGCCTAATCAACACGCATGCACACACACCAGCTGAACTGTCCGGGAGTATCAGGCCAGAAGGTTCCGTCACACACTTGTATGCACACACAAACACACACACACACACACACACACACACACACACACACACGCTGAACTGTCTGGGAGTGTCAGGCCATAAGGTTCAGTGAGCTCTAAGATGAGATAAAGAGGGAAATGGATCGTGACGAGCTCGTATGCAAACCACGTCCTCGCAACAGCGTGTGTCCAAACATGTGACTCATGACCTTTGACCCCTCCCACTATAACGCTATGCAAGTGGTTCTCAAACATACAGACCTGTAATCCATTTAAGAATCCCCCAAAGAACCCCCGGGGGTCCCTGGACCCCACTTTGAGAACCACTGCTCTATGTGCCTCTAATAAAAAAAGGTATTACACGTGACACATGTATCCTGTATCATAACATAACTACATGTCTGACATTTGTAACAAACCAAACCGCATGAAAAATCGGTTGAAAATTCATCAAGTTTGATTATTTTAACTGGATAGACCTCTTGCTTCAATAGACACTGTACTGTACATGCAATGGGAGGGTTGTCTGGATCAATATGGCGGTCGCGTTGAAGCATCACACCAACTAACAGCACCAGCCAATCTGCCAGCCAGTCTGTGTATTTAGTCTCTGTCGGGTGGAAACCGCATATGTCCAAAAGGGTTACTTTTCAATTCAAAAATAGCAGAAGTAGCAGATTTACAAGCTCAACTCTTGTGGATCTGCTACTTTTGATACTTTTGTGTGACGCTGTAGTTAGGGCATTAAAAACACACAACAAAAAATATTTGAGATAAGAGGTTTCTGCCCGACAGCAACAATATGTTACAGTACATGTGGGATACCAGTGCAAGTGGGGAAAGCAAAATACATTTTCCATGATTTAGCGTTTTCTTCAAAAGACACTTTTTGCTACAACTCCTCCAACTTTTGTCCAAAACTCACACAAATCGGTACACATTATCTCTGAAGTCATGCGATCAGTCATCAAGATGTATACGTTTAATCTTTCAGATCCCATTCCAAGGGGCTATGACTGCCTTCCAAAGTTTGCGGGCCCTGTGTAGGCCTGGCAGAGACCTGTACATTTTTCTAGTTTCCCTATACCATTAGTTCTCAAAGTGGGGTCCACGGACCCCCAGGGGTCCTTGAGGGAGTTCCAGGGGGTCCCCCAGCTATCAGGCATATCTTTTCAAATGGGGGTCCGCGGGCAAATAAGTGTGAATTTGGGGGTCCTTGACATGAAAAAGTTTGAGAACCACTGCCCTATACAGTGGCAAATTCTATATGCTAAAGAAATATATTTGGTGTCACTATTTTGGCCATGTCATTATAGGCGAATAGTTCCCCCCCCCCCCACAAAACAAAAGAAATAAGCGAAAATAGAAGATCTACAGGCTCACAGCGCATTGCAATACGGATGTGCCTTTTAGATCGGCTATTTTCGCTATGAACACAGGTGTGCCTTCAGATTTGGACTTGCCCACTGTTGCCGCACAAAAGGTTTGAAAACCACTGCACTAAGTGAATAGTCACTCACTTTTCCAATCTTGCGGTGGTCTCTGTTCTTGGCCTCTTCCTGGAAGCGTTCCCACTCCTTGAGCATCTTGGAGTCGGGGAAGGAGATGCCATAGATCCTCTGCAGGGTCTCCATGTCCGAACGCCCCTCCCAGTAGGTGGAGGAGTTCTGGTGACACACATGGTACAGCACCGGAGTATTTATATTAACCCTTTAAGACCTGAGGCGATTCTTTTTAAAAAATCTAAATCCTAACAGCTTTTTGAAAAAAAAATCACGATTTTTCAAATAGCAGATCTGCAAGCTCGTAGCGCGGCACTCGGTGCCGCGCTACGAGCTTGTAGATCTTGTAGATAGAAAATAGATCTTGTAGATAGAAAAAAGATCTGCTATTTTTGAACAGCCAAAGAAATCTAAAGTGACACAGACACGTTCCAGGTCTTAGGCTGTGACATACTGAAATAATAAGAGTATATCCAATTTATATAGCGATTTTCTCTGTACTCAAAGTCGCTTTACAAAAACAGAACAAGAAACCACTTTATTGAGAGAATAACTAGTTAAAAAGCTAAAAACTAAGAAAACAACAACATTAAGATTAAAGGGCAAAAGGTTAGGTGGGGAAAGTGAGTCTGAAGAGGTGGCTTTGATGTGAGCGAGTTCCAAAAGGGATTGATTGCTTGATTAATTGATTGAATACTTTATTAGCAGTTTGTAAAAAAAAAAAAGCACAGGAAAGTACAGTTCAATACAAGGTCTGCTAAGAGGATTTTAAACCCAAGAAAGCCTATGGCTTGTTCCATTGGGGTCCTTCGTACTCAATTCATCGAAAAGGGGGGAGGGGGCTGCAACTGAGAATGCCCCCGCATCGAACTGACCCAAATTAAACCAGGTACTTAATACTAAAACACCTACAAACCCAAAGCACACAGGAGTACGCGCTCGTTCCATTTCACTCCTTCTCTCTCTGGTCTGTGCTGAACTTCGATGCTCCAAAATAGAACCGAGCTTTGAAAGACCACTATTTGATGACGTGCGCGTCTGACGCTTTAAAGGTGTCAGAGTCTTTGTATTCTTCTGTTCACTTATAACTCAAAGACCTGTGAAGGAAGTACGGAAGACGCCCAATTTCTGTCCAATATGGTTGCTGTGCATACAGCCTATATTGCCATTGAAAATACACAGACAGAATATGAGCAGAATATTACCTTGGAGCCCATTTCATACAGAGATCATGCAAAAGTGGCGTAAAGAAGATCCTTACGCTGCCTCTGCTTTTTTTTTACGGCATGGTTCCTCAGAGGCCAGCCGTCTATGGGAGGGTCTGTCTGTGTGTCTGTGTGTCTGACTCTGGAGCTATAGTCTCGCAAACAGCTGGACCGATCCAGTGCCAAAATGTCTTGTGCACACTGCCAGTAGGCCACAGAAATATCTCCACTATTACTATCCATGTATGTTTTATACTTTTTTAAATGTTTAACTTAACTTCTATAGCGGAGGTCAATGGGGCTGTGATTGGGGGGGAAACCGTGCCCATATTTGGAGTCATATGTCATAGATTTGTCATACATGACCAAGTCTAAGATCCACATCGGAGCCACGCTGTTCCCACGTGGATCCCGAGATCTACAATGATTACATTTTTTACACAGAACCCCCCAAAAGAACCCCCCAAAAAAGCCCCTAGTGTTCTTTTACATGGCATGCAGCCATTCCCGCATCAGAGGTGTGATGTGTACCACAAGAGCATCCGCATCTAGTGACATTTGTTTCACAGTCTAGTACCGACACTTGGTAAACAAAGTCCTTCAGCAAACCTACTGGGTAGAACAGGTGCGTAGGAGTGAAGAGCCAACGCAGGAAGAGGAAAAACATCCCACACACTGTCTTCACTTACAGCACAGTTTATTGACGAGAACACAACGTTGCGGTCAAGGAGGGTCAGTTTAACCGAAACGTTGTGTCCTCTTCAATCAACTCCACTGTATGTGTAGACATAGACAATTGTGCGGGATTCTTTCCTCTTCACAAACTACAGACACAAACTGGACAAATGATGTTGCAGACCACATTCACAGACGCTCCAGGATCCTACTGAATAATTGTCCTTCACTGGAGGCTGTTTTTCCAAATAAGTAGAGCATGCTAGAATTGTATGTACAAAACTTACTTCATAACGTAATTTCGCTCTCCCTTTCTCTTGTTCGCTCGCTCTCTTTCTCTCTCTCATACACACACAACAAGCTGCGGATCACTATTGCGTGTGATAGAGAGCTCAACAGTAAAACTGGCGGATTTGTGCGAGAGACGTATAAATAATAGATCTTTACTGATCCTGCGGGGGGAATGCAGGCACCAGAGGCAGCACAAGAGAACAAAAATATCACAAAAAAAGCACCAACAATGTTGAACAAATAGTATACAACACTATGCAGAACAAAACTACACCCAGAGTCAAAACAGTGTCCCGCCCAGAGCAACGACAACTGTGTAAGCAAACGGTATACGAACAATATACGCCCTGTACACTAAATAGCCTGTCATCACAGTGACTAATCACAGTGACTGTAATCATAGTGACACGTGAATGTGTTTGTGCGATCAGAAATACACTGAAGGAGACACTCGGGTGGTAAAGTGCCTGCCCACCACCACGAGCAGAGGCTGTGGGTTCGAATCCACCCGTGGTGCACCCGGCTTTGTTAGGCGTCTGTACGAACACAATTGGCCCGTGTTCGGGGGAGGGAAGTCGGGCGGGGAGGAGGGTGATATTTGTCACTGCATGTAATCCTACGGCCTGGGGGCGGCACCTATCAGCAAGGAGTGTTGTTGGGCGGGAGGAGTAGTACGAAGGCTCTACGTCCTCGCGGTGGGGGCTCCTTGCTGGCAGGTGAGTCAATAGGATACGACACAAATGTGTGTGGGGGAGAATCAATTGGCAAAAACAACTAAATTGGGGAGAAAAGGGGGTAAAAAGTACCCACAAAGTAATAATAATAAACTGAAGGAGAAATGTAAGAGAAGCAGGGAGTGGTTCAAGGAAGAAAGGAGCACAGACCATATCACACCCAGTGTTGCCAGATTCTGTGAGAGAAACAAGCAACCAGGTCTAGGAAAACCAGCCCAAAAGAAGCGACTATGGGCCACATGAGCACTTTAACATATACATCAGCTATTTGAAAATAGCAGATCTACAAGTAGATCGGCTATTTTGAAATAGAATATTGCAGGGAAATTATAATAAGCAGATCTGGCAACCCTGATCACACCCATCTTCCCATGTCAACTGTGCCTTTTACACACATGTCGATTTGACCCTGTGACTACCTCTGCTGCTTTAATCACTTAAACCCTCTACTCTTAGTACAATGGACCCGAGTTGCAACTGTACTTGGTATGCTCTTTTTTCCCCTCTACACCAAATCTCTACGCTGAAAATATATGTTTTCAGCAAATGTTCCCCCCAGAATAGGGATTCTGAGCCTCAAGTGGTTAACACCGTAACAACAATGCTCTCCAATTCCATGTCTGTACTACGTAATGTTAAAGAAGCTAATGACAATAGCACTGAATGTTGCAAACATATTTGCCAAATCTACAGTATACTGAATGCTAGATTATATTTAGCATTGAATGTGCACATGTTGTACTTGCTTGTAAACATGTAATAATTGGCATAGATGGAGGGGGTTTATCTAGGGCATGTAGTACAGACGCTAGATGCCAGCATGTTCATTTCATGGACATCATCTGTTCAATTCTCCTGAAGGAATTGAACAGATGATACAATTTCAACAAATCTGACGAAAGGACAAATGTCCTTTTTTTGTTGTTGTTGCTTAGGAACAGTAGATACTGGTCACACAGATTTCTGACCAACTGGTGTGTGACTTGGAACCGAGTTCTGAGGCAGTATAAAACACTTGACAAGCTCTTCTGAAGCCAAACAAGGTTCTTGTTCGCTTGGAGTGCGTTGCCGCCCTTAAAAGTCAACGTTGGAGCGTTATCGCTGGGCAGTTTAATTTGTACCGTTGATAAGTTGTTAAAAAGACAACGCAGTCTCATTCACCAACCTTGTAGATCTTCATGGCTTTAATCTTTCCAGTGTGCCTGACATGGGGTCCTCGGCACAGGTCAATCAAAGGTCCGCATCTGAGAAGTGTGAATAATTCAATTAGAAATGGCAGTGTGTGGAAACAAACAAAAGAGCAAAAGCGCACACCAGTAGTAAGGAGGTGCTGACCACTGGAATAGTAAACTAAAAAAAGGGTAAGGAGAGGTCGCACAGACTCGCAGCCACGATGCAATAAACTTTTTTATTTATAAGTTACCAACGTTTCGACATATTATGTCTTCATCAGGGTATGTGTGGAAACAAACACTGAAATCTTAATGTGTTCTCTGCATCCGTGTCATTTTATAGATTTCTTTGGCTATTTTTTGAAAAATCTTGGAAAATGTGTGCAAATCTTTGAACATATCTTTTTTTAAACACCTGAGGACCCGATTCTATCTCTTCTAAATCCTAACAGTTTTCTGAAAAACTTATGTTACTGTATCAGTGGTTCTCAAACTTTTTAATGTCAAGGACTCCCCAAAATAATATATATATTTGGCCTCGGACCCCCCCCCCTCCCCATCTCAAAATATTTTGTTCCAGAAGCAAAGATTTGAGGGGGAAAAAAAGAATATTATATATATACATACACACATACTGCACACACGTAGAGACTTTCTTTTCCAAAGATTCAGAAAATAGCAGATCTGCTATTCTTTGAATAGCCAAAATCTTAAATGACACATGGATGCTATCCTGGTCTTAAAGTGTTAAATCAAGCCTCAGTAACATCACTGTCAGTTAAGTTGGACTCACTAACCTGTAGACAGTAGTAGTGGGTGTGGTGACTTTCTCGTTCAGAATGCGACACTTGAATTTGTTGTACTAAAAAAACAAATGGCTCACATTAACAGAGACATTCTGAGAAGAGGAATACTTTTTTCCACATTGTTCCAGGTTCCCACACATTTTGAATGCCATCATCATAGACAAAATAAATACAAATCTAAGATTTAAAAAAAAATCGAAAATAGCCAACCTACAAGCTCACAATGCATCACGATACGAAAGGTTGTGAGCTTGTAGATCGGCTATTTTAACCATTTCTGAAATAGGGTTTAAGTGGTTATGGTTTTAGCCTGCGCAGTGTGACACATGCAGTGGTGGAAAGTAACTAAGTACGTGTACTCAAGTACTGTACTTAAGTACAATTGTGTGGTATTTGTACTTTACTTGAGTATTTCCAATTTCCAATACTTTTACTTCTACTCCACTACATCTCAGAGGCAAAATATTGTACGTTTACTCCACTACAATTATTTGAAAACTTTAGTTACTAGTTACTTTGTAGATATAAATTATTACATCATAAAACATACATTAACCACTTTAGTCCTATTATATACCAAGGCTATTTGAAAATAGCCGATCTACAAGCTCGATGCGACACGTTGTGAGCTTGTAGATCTGCTATTTTCAAACATTTCAGTACTTTTACTTTTGGTACTTTAAGTACATTTTGATACCAGTACTTTTGTACTTTTACTCAAGTACATTTTGCACACCAGACTTTTACCTGTATCAGAGTACTTCTACATTGCAGTATTGATACTTTTACCTAAGTAAAACATTGGAGTACTTTTTCCACCACTGGACACATGGTAATATTGGTAAATGGTGCATTTATATATAAAGGGTAAATGGTGCATTTATATATAAATGGTAAATGGTGCATTTATATATAAATGGTAAATGGTGCATTTATATAGCGCTTTTATCCAAAGCGCTTTACATAGATTGTGCATTACATTCACCCATTCACACACATATTCATACACCGATGGCAGAGGAAACCATGCAAGGCGTCAACCTGCTCATCGGGAGCAATTAGGGGTTCAGTGTCTTGCTCAAGGACACTAACTCTGGGGGAGCCTGGGATCGAACTGGGAACCTTGGGTTCCCATCCGGTCGCTCTACCGGCCACTCTACCCCTGAGCCACTGCCACCCCCAATATTGACATCATCATCTTTTCTTTTTATGCTTTGATAAATACACAGTAAGACTGTGGTTTTAATTACGGGGCCAGAGCTCTGCTCTGGCGCTCTGCTCTGGAACCGTATTGTTATTGGCAGTATTCTGTCACTTCTTCTGCCACTTTTCGCAGTTCTGGCTGAACCGTGCAGTCGCTTTTTACGAAACTCGGCCATATGGTAGATGGTCATGAAAAACGATCAAGAAATAATTCTCACACTCATTCGTCAAAATGTGGCGCTATAGCACTCAATTGAAAAATGCCAACTTTGAACAGGTACAACTCATGCCCTGTTTGACCTACAGCCATGAAACTTGGATACACATATGCGTCTCCACATGCTGAACAACTTTCACACTCTGACTTTTGACCTCTGACCTTTAGATCTCCCACCATTTTGAATTATATGAAAAACAGTCATTGGCTCCTAACTTCTGCATTTTTTCACTTATGGAAAATCCGTTGGAAATTTTTGTAGAAAGTGGTCCAAAGTTCAAGTGTGAAACGTTTCGTGCAGATTGCTCAAAAATCCCAGGAGGAGATAGATTTTAACTATTACAGTTTTATGAAAATTATTCATCTGTGCCTAAAACATACATGCAGACTCACATTTCTTTGAAACTTTGCAGAAATGTACAGGGTCATTCCAAATATCACTGAAACCAATCTTACTCCAATCGGCCAAAAGGGGGCGCTATAGCAATTTTTTGAAAAGGCAGACTTTAAACAGGCATAAGTCATGCCTCGTTTGGCCGAAAGTCGTGAAACTTGCTTACACATGTGCCTTGACTCATGAGGAACACACGTATCGATTTGACCATTAAGCTCCGCCCTTAGATTTTCCGCAATTTTGAGCAGTTTGAAAAATACTTGTTTTTGCCAGTTCTGGCTTAACCGTGCATACGCTTTTTACGAAACTCGGCCATATGGTAGATGCTCATGAAAAACTACCAACAAATAATTCTCACACTCATTCGTCAAAGGGTGGCACTATAGCACTCAATTGAAAGTGCCAACTTTGAACAGGTACAACTCATGCCCTGTTTGACCTACAACCATGAAACTTCGATACACACATGCGTCTCTTCATGCCCGACAACTTTCGTGGTCTGACTTTTGACCTCTGACCTTTAGATCGCCCACCATTTTGAATTATATGAAAAACAGTCATTGGCTCCTAACTTCTGCATTTTTTCACTTATGGAAAATCCGTTGGAAATTTTTGTAGGCAGTGGTCCAAAGTTCATGTGTAAAATGTTTCGTGCAGATTGCTCAAAAATCCCAGGAGGAGATAGATTTTAACTATTACAGTTTTATGAAAATTATTCATCTGTGCCTAAAACATACATGCAGACTCACATTTCTTTGAAACTTGGCAGAAATGTACAGGGTCATTCCAAATATCACTGAAACCAATCTCACTCCAATTGGCAAAAAGGGGGCGCTATAGCAATTTTTTGAAAAGGCAGACTTTAAACAGGCATAAGTCATGCCTCGTTTGGCCGAAAGTCGTGAAACTTGCTTACACATGTGCCTTGACTCATGAGGAACACATCTATCGCTTTGACCAGTAAGCTCCGCCCTTAGATTGTCCGCAATTTTGAGCAGTTTGAAAAACACTTAAACCCAGGATTTTTCAGCTATTTGCGTGAAACTGTATCATCTGTGTGATCTCCTTTTTCACAGTTACTTATCTGTTGGGCCAATGGCGTCTCCCTTAAATGAAGGCCTCACAATCTCAGGGTCGCCAGTTCAAGCCTCACTTGATGCATACTTAATTTAAGTTGAATTGCAAACAACATGACTGTATCATTGAATACATGTGCAAGTGTTAAAGGTAATGATGAAATGCTTCTTGGAGAGAGTATGTTTTTGCAATGTATGACAAACTTCATTGTGAAAATAACCGATCTACAATCTCAAAACTTTTCAGATAGCAACATGTTTCTGAGCTTGTAGATCGGCTGCTTTCACTGGTTCACTTTTATCTTCAACAGATGACCTCAGCCTGGACAAAGCTATAGCCCTATAGGTAGTGTCTCAGCCTGTGAATCCAAAGGTCGAGAGTTTGATTCCTGTCAATGGCAATAGGTTGAGATGTCAATGGGTGAGGTTTTTCACCTGGGATTGCCCCCCTGCGTCCTATATATGACCACCTCAGCTGGGTTGGGCTGAAAAGAATATTCGCCTGTTGGAATCATTTGCTTTGTCTCAATTTCAATCTATTCCCTTTCCATGTCTTATTGTGCTATTATTGCACTTTGCTTTTTGTCTGTCTGTGGGTGGGTCATTCCACTTTTCAATTGCATTGCACAAAACATAACTGCATCAAATAATGCATGTGCAATTGTTAAAGATAACATGAAATGCTAATTTGAGAGTATTTCATGTTAAAGATAACATGAAATGCTTATTCAAAAGTATTGTTGTCAAAACTCTCTCTCTCTTCAATCTATTCCGTTTCCATGTCTCTCTCTCTCTCTATTCACTGGCCCCGTATTATCGCTGCTTGCAGCTATATTCTTAGATTTGTATTCAATGCTCTTTAATCATTGTCTCTTCTGTTCCTATATTTCTTGATTGCATTGCATATATTTTTACTTACACCCTTTCTTTCCATGACCTTAGTTATAGAAAAGTGCTGTATAATAAAGTGTATTACTATCATTATTATAAGAGATGGAAGTAAAGTCATATTTTATTCCATAGATTTCCAGACCAGTGCAGGAACCCAGGTTGTGCGAGGATGGGATTCTCACCTTAAACATCTTCAGAAGTGTCTCCTTGCTGATCTCCAGCCTCTCGAAAGCCTGCTTGTCCTTCACCACGGCCTTGCACAGCGTCTCCAAGTCCCCAAAGTCATTGCTGGACACACTCCTAGAACAACCACATAACATATCGTCGCTGTCGGGCAGAAACCAGCTATCTTCATTTTTTAAAATTATAAATCAGTGCTATTGAACACCCTTTACGTCTGAGTGTGGGTTTTACAAATATTGAACCAATGAAAAGTATTAAAAAGCGCTTCTGACTAAACCTCCTAACTCCATTGGATCCTCAAACTGCCGTTCAAACACATTCAAGTAGTATCTGACAGTGTATTAAGTCACCATACCAACTTTGATGAGGCAGTATTGTGTTGTTCTAAAAACATGTTTTCTTTTTCATTTCCTGAAAAGTTAATTATTTGGACATAGCTGGTTTCTGCCCGAAAACAGAGATATACTCAATACATGACTCTACAGACTATGTTTGCTATGTGAGTACATATATCAATTAATCTTGAGGAACAGGAAAGCGGAAACAGCAGCACTAACTGGAATGTCTCGTTAAAAGAAATAAACCACTGCGGTAGCATCAAACCATTGTGCATTTTGTGCAAGATTTGTGTTACATGCATACATACATTACTTCAACACATTTGACCAGGTCAGACCAGAATTCTGCACTGACCATGAGGTCAAAAACTTAAATATTAAAGAACAGGTTCTTCTAATAATCCACTCCTGGTCAGCAGCCCTGCTAAAACATCCTTTAATTGGCAAACACCAGGTTCCCTACCCATAGAAATACTGCACGAGACACACTCTCACCTATCCTGATCAACCTGGACTGTGTTTAGTATCACTTAGCAGACAAGAAAATGCTCATGCCTGATTTATCCTTGCATCGCTCGCCGGTATTGCGCATCACCGAAAATAGCCGATCTACAAGCTCACAACATGTCGCAGTGCATTGGGTTGTGAGCTTGTAGATCTGCTTTTTTTGGTGCATGACACCGAGTATGACTCAGGCTTTTTGGTGATTGTACTTTGCTTACGTTTGCTCATCCATGTACATGTCATAGTAGAAGCCATTCTCAATGGGGGGTCCATAACATAGACAGCCTCCGTAGTGATGCTCCATTGCTTCCCCAAGGATGTGGGCACTGGAGTGCCAGTATACCTGAAAGAAAAGACCAAAGAAAATGACACATATGATATAACAAAGCACTTAAAACTGAAAATAGATGATGCTCCTCACATTAAAATGTGTTTTTTTTTCTAGACTAAAAGCATGGATGCAATTATGGATCATTACCTAGTTAGTTGGAAATATGTGATTTAACACAGAAACATCAGAAACAGAGAGGGTAAGTCCGCACACCGTTTGGGCTCCCAGTAGAAGAGTTTGTTTATTTGTTAGGCAACGTTTCGACAGGTCTTGATACATTCTGTACTTGCATGGCAAGACTAGCAGAGCCCTTGGCACTCGTATTAGTGAACATTGAAGTAATATCAGATGTGGTGATGAACACAACCCAGTTGCAGCACATTTTTTTAAATGTGGACACAGCATTACTTCTCTCCGTTATTGGGGTATAGAAAAAGTAGACAGACCCCCCAGTGGTGGTGACCATAACAGTCTACTCCTCCAACGAGAATATATTTACATATACACACACACACACACACTCAATACTATGTCTCCTTGTGGGCTCAATGGAGAGTTTGATGTCAAGTCAGTCTTGTGATTCTTTTGTATTTTTTATTTTTCATTTTTTTTTATTTCTCTGTACAGTATATCTGACATTTTGCATTGGTTCCGTTTTGTCCTCTTTATTATTTACTCTTTGCATTGCATCTGCTGCACTCATACTTTGTTAGTGGTCGTTACTTTTAGGCGTTTTTATCATAGAGGTACTTTTAATTTGAATGTGTCCATTTGAGCTGTGAATGGTAAATGTATCGCACATGAACTTTTTAGTGTTGGCCCTTTAACCTGTCCACCCTGAATGCCCTTATTTGGAAATATGTTTTTCCTTTTTTTCCGTATTGCTCTTCCCTAGATCTACAAGCTCTCTATATGGCATCACTGTATTCAGCCTGAGCCTGTAGATTTGCTGGGTGTGTTTGTAGGTTAATACCACAGCTGCCGTTGATTGTATTGTGCCTCTCCTTCCTGTATTTAAACACGCCTTTCTTTGTAATGTATCAAGACCAGATTAAGATCGGTTGCGGTCGAAACGTTGCCTAACAAATAAACAAAAACTCTTCCACTGGGAGCTCAAACGGTGTGCGGACTTACCCTCTCTGTTTCTGATGTACGTATTGTTGTCCAGCACCCGATAAATTCTTTTAGGATGTGCGTGCTTACCCCTCGTTCCCATTGTTAACACAGAAACATCACTGCTGAAATATATTGCAATCATTTAACTGAAAACTGCTGTATTTCTTTTTTGCACTTGAAAGGGCACTCAGATTCAAGCACTTAGCTTTGTTCAGCTGGAGTACAACGGAATATTTTCTCTATCATATAACTATATTTGAACCCATCAGTAATTGGTTCATCCTAAACATCCATATCTTTTGACAAAAACATTTTAAAACTCTGACATTGAACATGGCACAGGTCAACATTGTGATTCACGTTGTTTTTTAGATCAATTTTAGTTTTGTATTGTATGCTTTATTTCAGACAGAGACAGTGAATAGAGACAAGAACTATTAGTATAGCCCTTATGTGTGTGGGATGTGCACTTATTCAGTGAACCACAGTGCCAATTCCGGTTGATTTTAAGATTGGAGGGCCACAGAGTGATTTCCTCCCACATAATGTACATTCAATTGCTTGTATATATGTGGACACCTCCAACACCACATTACAAATGCCGGATTTGACATTTTCACTGCCCACTTGTAATGTCACCAAAGCACCAAAGGCACTGCGTCAGTCCTACTCACAGCCTGGGCGTCCTCGTTGTCAAAGCGGAGAATCTCCAGAGAGCAGTCCTTCTCCAACGGTCTGTCCAGGTCCCACAGCTCCCCACTCACCCGAGAAATCACTGCGTTGTCCGCCAGGCCCTGACTAAAGGCCAAAACACATTAGTGTCTGAAAGAGCTGCTGGGAAAAAATAGGTGACGTTGTGAGGGATAATTAAGTCCCCATCATCAGTTGTTGTGGGAGTATTTGCTACAGTACATTTTGCACATGTAGAATTTGTTCTCTGCATTTACCCATCCTAACTGGGTAAATGCAGGGGGGGGAGCAGGTAGGGGTTAACCACTAGAATTTAGACAGATGCCAGGTTCATTTGTTGACCTGGCATCCAATAGTTTTAATATATGATTATTATTATTTTTTGATATTATACCATTTTAGACTGATGCTAGGTTCTTGGTTTACCTATGATCCTAGATTGCTGAGGCACTACACTGTCTCTCTGAATTTTATGTATGTGTTTACCTTGCTTACTTTAAAGGAGAATTCCAGTCATTTTAGATGTTTGATTTGATGTGTCGCTAACACACCTCCAAAGGTATAATGAGGATTAGTGGGGAAAAAAACGAACTTTGGAGGTGCTAAAATAGACGATTTTCATTTATACACATTACTCCATTATGCCAGGGGAAGGGGTCTCCACAATGGACAACAGGGGCTTCTCTGGAAAAATTCAACGGCCCTTTGTATGTTGGTGAGTGATTAGCGACACATCAAAGCAAACATCTAAAATGACTGGAATTCTCCTTTAAGTCGCTCTGGATAAAGAGCGTCTGCTAAATGCCTAAATTGTAAATCGCAATGACTGTTACACATACAGTACAATCACTAGACAGAATGATCAGTAGTAATTGAATAGAATGTCCGATTGTAACGAACAATCAGATATTCTATCGCACTGAAAAAACACAATATCCAGCAGTCTACAATACCTGATACCACAGGCTAGCTGGTAGGGGGTGGTGACCCAGGCCTGTCCCGCCACCTTGCCACCGTCAGGCAGCTGGACAGTGATGGGCTTTCCGTCCGCAGCTCTCCTCGCCTGCAGGGCATCGCTCTCCTTCTTCAGCTCCTCGTACAGACTCAGGCGCTCTGCTATGTAGCCAGGCAACGGCTTCGCCTGGGAACAAAACAGAAGAGGTCAAATATAATGACCAGTGAACAGTAACACACACACACACACACACACACACACACACACACACACACACACACACACACACACACACACACACACACACACACACACACACACACAAAATGGAGAAAACAGCTTTTAATTAGAATTGTGTGCATTTATAATGGTGTATTTGTAGCACTGGATTATTTGGTCACACATTCCTAACACCACAAAAGTGGCCAAGTTTGAATTGAAAGGAGGGAAATTACAATTGTGAAGACAACACAACGTTTCGGTCGAACTGACCTATAATTTTAAATAAATGTTAAATATCTCTATAGTCCCCTAGCTATGGAGTGTTTGTTCAGTAACAGGACTCTCCCCGTCTCAATAGCTCTTTAGTAAACATAAAATCAGATCAGAATACCAATTCTATCCAATCGGGAGAGAGAACTCATATAGGATAAATACATGAAATGGAAGGGATCAAACAGACAAATGAGCTGACACAATTGGATCTGGAACACTACGCGATGCTATGCGATGTGAGACTGCGGTCTAGCCAACATCAACTCAGGACTCCTGAATCGCTGCCCTCCACACTCTCCTATCTAACAACAGGGTCTTGAGCTCTACAGTGTTGTTAGATAAGCTGTCAGCAGTGCATCTACGTAGGTGGTGCGCTTCTTGCCTTTCCTGCCTTTGCCTGGAACACTATAACATTTAAGCTGATAAATGGGTACTCTCTCCTGACTGGATGCAAACCACCTGAAAATGTATTTTCTGAAAAGAATATCACTTACAGGTAGCACCATTAATGAGCTCCAGGTCTACATAACTGCTGATTCATTTTGTGCTGTCAATTCCTCTGTTAAGCCTAATCTGTACACCACTGCACAATAATGTCACACGCCATAAATACATAGTCTTCAAGTTGTTAGCTTGAAAATCTGTTATTTCAAAATGTTCCAAAAATAGCGACATGCTGTGAGCTTGTAGATCTGCTATTTTCAATATTTATCATACAAGGAATTATATGGGGCTTAAGTGGTTAATATGAACACAAGCAAGCAGTTTGGTGGATGGACGTACAGACAGATGCTGTGACAGTGACACTCACTTCTTTTCTCCCTCCGGCTTCCTGTCCCTTATCGTCCTTCTTTTCCTTCTTGTTCTTGTCAGCAGCTGGCTTGTTGTCACCTGGCCTGGGATTAGGGACCACCACCTGCAAAGAGTCATGTGCATAACATATATCTATTGGATAACCATAACCAACGGCACCATATCACATTTCATTAAAAGTGAGCAACAACAGAACATGATGCAATTCAAAGCAAGCACCCCTTGGACAGCATGGTGGTGGCACTAGGTGACACAGGGTGTCACTGCTATTTCTAGAAAGGGGGAGTTTGCCAGGGCAGACTGGTAGCATCTGATACAACACGAGACCCAACTACTCAGCATCATTACTACTTTTCCTCATTATAATGACACCATACAATAACAGAAGTAAACAGATCTAGCCAGGATGAGTTCCTTAGCCCTGATACATGACTCTCACATTATATGACAGTCATGGATGAACTTCAACATAGTGTTTGCACTTTCTCCCTTTTTGTCTCGTACATCTACATAAACGTTCAAATTTCAAATATAAAGTGCTTACCCCGTGGCCACGGATGTTACAATTATGTACGGCTCCTCAAAAGTACCCGTATCTTCCGTATTGTTAAATAAAAAGCATTTTAATCCGATCGGTGGCCATTTTCTTCGTATTTACTCCATATGCTTTCAACTACGCGACCCTATCGGTTGAGAGGTGTATTACACTCTGATACATCATAACTCTATGAGAAAATGGCCACCAATTGAATTAAAGTGCTTTTTATTGAGCAATACGGAATATACGGATACTTCTGGGGGCCCGTACATGATTGTAACATCCATGGCCATGAGGTAATAACTTTATATTTGAAATCTGAACGTTTATGTAGATGCACGGACCAAAAAGGGAGAAAGTGCAAACACCAGGTTGAAGTTGATCCATGGGCCATGGATGAACTTCAACCTGCTGTTTGCACTTTCTCCCTTTTTGGTCCGTACATGGACCATGGCTATACCTTGTTATCTGGTGGGTTCTTGCTAGTGTTCCTATGTGGAGCTTTGGCAGTAACAGTGGCTGCTGGTGACACTGCCTGCTGCCGGCTCTGGGCCTCCAGCTGCAGCTCTGCCTGCAGACCCCTCCGGAGGTGCAGCAGCCGGTATGAGAGCTTCTCATTCTCGCTGCGGAGGCTCTCCAGCCCCGGGGGGACGACGGTGGGAAGACAGACGAGGCCGCTCGGGCCTCCGTTCACCAGTCCGTCACGGAGACTCGTTATCTCCTTGGTGAGGAGCTGGATTTGGTGCTCCTGTGCGGCCAGGCGTGCAGACAAGCACTCCGCCATCTTTAAATGTCCAATAATAATGTCTTCAGAGCTGCGCAGGGGGGATAGCGCCCTCCTGTGTTGTTTTAACTTATAGCCATGGATCACATCCATGGCTACGATCGTCTGTCACGAACGTCATGAATTAACTTCAACCTGGTGTTTGCACTTTCTCCATTTACAGCCCGCACATCTACATAAATGTTCAAATTTCAAATATAAAGTGCTTCCCTCATGGCCACAGATGTTTTAATTATGCCCGGGCCTTCATAAGTACCCGTATTTTCCGGATTGTTCAATAAAACGCATTTTATTCCAATCGTTGACCATTTTCTTATAGAGTTATAATGTATCAAAGTGCAATACATCTCCCAACCGATAGGGTCACGTAGTTGAAAGCATATGGGGAAAATACGGAGAAAATAGCCACCGAACGGATTAAAATGCTTTTTATTGAACAATACGGAAGATACGGGTACTTTTGAGGACCCGTACAGTGTTGTAACATCCATGGCCATGGGGTAAGCACTTCATATTTGAAATTTGAACTTTTATGTAGATGTACGGAGCTACCAGCTAAAAAGGGAGAAAGTACAAACACTATGCTGAAGTGTATCCATGACAGTCATGTATCAGGGCTACCTCCTGTGTTGTGAAAGTTGTGTTAACTGTGTCGCTCACATGTTTGGAACCCAAAAGGTTAAATTAGTGTTCTTAATTGCCCTCTTGAAGACCAATAATAAAATATCCTATTCATCTTATATATTTAAAAGCAGTTTCAACAGACAGACAAATACATTTAACATTTGACACCATGTGGATGGTCTGCAGTACCGGGTCCAACCAGTAGGAGGCAGTGTCATATTTTACTGACGCTACACGTAAAGTTGACAGTTCACGAGCATGGGCTGTCAGTTCATAGGGTAGTTTTTACCTTTTTATTTTTTGTATTCTTAACTTTATATCATTATTATTGAGGATAGCAACAACAACCAGATAGAGTTCGTGTACTCTGGTGACAAAAATATTACCTTATTTGAGAAAAAAAAAACTATTAATCATGTTAAAGCCAGTGGTGTAAAGTAACTAAGTACATGTACTCAAATAGTGTACTTAAGTACAATTTTGAGGTATTTTTGTTTACTTGAGTATTTCCAATTTCCAATACTTTTACTTCTACTCCACTACATCTCAGAGGCAAATATTGTACTTTTACTCCACTACAATTATTTGACTAATTTAGTTACTAGTTACTTTGTAGATTTTAATTATTATTACAAAACATACATTCACCACTTCAACCCTATACATTTCGGCCATTCGAATGAGAATAATGAGAACTTACTTACTTGTGGTACTTTAAGTACGTTTTGAATACTGGACTTTTACTTGTAACAGAGTATTTCTGCATTGTGGTATTGATACTTTTACTTAAGTAAAACATTTTAGTACTTTTTTCCACCACTGAGCATTACCACATTTTAAAAACTACAACAAAACTATTAATCACGTTAAAGCAACGACACAATTTGAGACACTTTCATAATTTATACAACGTTTTCAGGCCAAGGACCCCCTAGCTGAGACAGATGAAGCAGGGACCCCCTACTCGATATTGCATAAAATTGTGCATACAATTGTACAATGTCACAACGCCTTCGCAGCGCAAGGCGTTGTGAGATTGTAGATCTGCTATTTTTGGTTAAACTTCTACTCAGAAAAGGGATGCTAGGGTTCAAGTGGTTAATGTAAAACAAAAAATCATAGCACACAAAGATTTGGCGGACCCCCTGTAGTAACTCTGAGGACCCCCTAGGGGTCCCGGACCCCCTGTTGAAGACCCCAAAGGAGAGCAGCCTCTGCCTTACAAACATAAACTAGGGCAAAATAAGTACCACATGTCCTCCTGTAGCGTGTGATCATGTAAACATTAACTCTGTGTGTGTTCATGATCGGACAGGTAAATCATTTTAATTTAATGAAACATTCTGAAGAAAAGTGAGCCATAGCTTTGAATGGTAAATTGTACATTTTAGAATAATTGTAGCTGGTAAAGAAAAGACTCTGCTTGTTCTGTGATTTAAACTGGTATTTATAGTAGTACACTAGCCTTGGATCAAGGCTATCATACATGTATTTTATAGAGACTTTCACTTTCGTATCTATGACAGATATGCAAATGTAAAGATCTATAAAATACATCTATGATAGTCTTGGTCCCAGGCTAGTAGTACACATTGGTTGCTAACAACACAGCAGCACTGCATGCCTTTTTTTCTCTCTTGTACATATTTTTAATTTTTCATACCAGTAACCTGTAAGCTGATTGTATGACGTTCTGGATGGTAGTGTGTATATCTGTCAGTCTCTTATATATCATCATGATTTGTGTGCGTGGGGATCTCATTTTAAACAAGCTCAGTGCTTAATGAGTCTTCCAGTTTAGTAGACCTTGTATTGTGAATTTCTACTTCCATGTACTGTTGTTCTCATGTCTTACTAAATAAAGTACATCAATCAATCATGTATAACATCCACTGAATCATGTTATAGTCGATCATTAAGCATACACGTTGCACAACAACACAGAATGCACACACTGTGTATTTAAACGTTTAAAAACAATAATAATAATCTGACCTGATGTATTTCAGGACATTTGATGCAGAACCATGGCTGCCACTTCCAGCTTCGCCCCTCCCAAACTGACTGACTTCATCCTGACAGAGAAGCTGGGGAGTGGGACCTATGCTACAGTCTACAAGGCCTACAGCAAGGTAGACCTACTGGTGTTATTATTATGCAGTCTACAAGGCCTACAGCAAGGTAGACCTACTGGTGTTAATACAGTCTACAAGGCCTACAGCAAGGTAGACCTACTGGTGTTAATACAGTCTACAAGGCCTACAGCAAGGTTGACCTACTGGTGTTAATACAGTCTACAAGGCCTACAGCAAGGTAGACCTACTGGTGTTAATACAGTCTACAAGGCCTACAGCAAGGTAGACCTACTGGTGTTAATGCAGTATGTTAGTTTCTGGCAGCCTTTTATACTCAGCTGAGCCAATCAAGTGTCAGTCAATCAATTGTGGGTTCAACCATGTTGCAGGTTACCTCAACCATGCAACAGATCAGATCTAAACCACACATTCCATTAAACATCTGCATCAATTCAATACCCCTGGTAAATACATATAACTTAAGCACCCTATTGCAACACAAACTTCACATTATTAGCAGCTTCCAATATACAACCCAAAACTCCCCTCTCTCTTCTACTGTGGTCCAGTCCAAACCCATATATGGTGCTCGGGCACCCTGGGGACTCTTTTGCCCGAACACCCTGGAACAGACAGACATAAGCAGTATTAAAATCACAATCCAACATCCCATATATATTGCCACATATTATATTGCACTAAAACATATTGCACATTCCTCTTATGGTATTGCACTGACTATATTGCACTTGCCCATCATGATCCAATATTCTTGTGTGCAAATATACTGTGCAAAAGAGTAAAGTGCAAAATGCTGTGCAAATATAAATAAATCAATAAATACTGTTACAATATATATATATGTGCAAAATAAGTGGTGTGCAAAATAGTGCCGATTATAAGTAACAGAGGACCTCTTCGTTACAAGCCTACAGAAGGGTACTATAATGCTACAGTCTGCAAAGCCTACAGAAAGGTAGACCTACTGGTGTTACAGTGTACAAAGCCTACAGAAATATACTGTAGGCTTATTTTAAATCTTAACTTTTTTGTTTTGCTTAGTTTTTTTGCTGTTTTAACTACCGGTAGTTATTTTCCTATTATTAAAGTCGTTTGCATTTGTTGATGTATTTAATCCCTGTTGTATTTCACTATTCTGTTCTGCGTCCATTGTGTCTTGTACTGTGATATAGACCGTGACATTTTGATGCTTTTCACATCCTTTGCAAATATTTTATACAATGTTGAAATGAAAAAAAAAAAAGAAAGCCCAGAGCTGCAGCTGACGTCCGGGTGTTGACTGTCTGTGTCCTTGTAGGGGGACAGCCGAGAAGCGGTGGCAGTGAAGGTGGTCGGGAAGAAGACTTTAAACAAGGCTTCTATGGAGAACCTGCTGACAGAGATCGAAATCCTCAAGACGGTGCGACACCCTCACATAGTCCAGCTGAAGGACTTCCAGGTCAGGCACAGCAGCTAGTGAAGTGTGTGGAAGGAAGCCTCCCGAGCATTGGTTCTCTAAGTGGGGTCCGGGGACCACCAGGGGTCTTTGAGGGGTTTCCAGGGGGTCCCCAGCTAAATGATGGAACCAAATGAACCTTTATGGGTCTGTATGTCAGAATATTCAGGAGGACTCAAATGCAGAAAACAGCAGGCAAGAGGCAGAATGAAGTTAACTCAGTCTTTACTTAATTCCCGTTAAACAGAACAAAAAAACAATACCAGAGGTATGTCATCAAAAAACAGCAAACAAGGCAGGCAAGGGCAAGGGCAAAGATTAAATCCAAAAAACTTCTTAGTCCAGGAGCAAAACAAGTAAAGGGCGGTGGTTCAGGCTGGAACATAAGACAGGCGTTACTAAGACAAACTGACAAATGATAATGTTGAAGCACACTGAAATATATACCCTCAAACTAATCACAGAAACACACAGCAGGTGAGTAGCAACCTGTGAGGAGTAGACAATTAGATAGGGGGAGTGAACACAAGGGCAGGTCTAGAGAGGATTCCTGACACTGTAACTCTGAGAGTGTACAAATGTTCTATTTGTACACTCTCAGAGTTAACATTGATTTCACTATATAAATTGGCATCCCAGAGATAGAAATGCCATTAAATGGGGGTCCGTTGCCTAATGCATGTCAAACTGTGGGTCCTTGGAATTAAAATGGTTGAGAATCACTGCTAGAGAGCTGTAAAAATCTTCTTCTATGGGGGTCCCTGCAACACATCTTTTCAATTGGGGGTCCGCAGGCTAATAGGTGTCAATTTGGGAGTCCTTGACATGAAAAAGTTCGGGAAGCACTGCTATAGAGAACCGAAGTCCGGAAATGTGTCCTCTGCATTTCACTAAAATGTAGGATGGGTGGGTCAGTGGATGGGTGGGCCAGTGACTGCCCGCTGCTCCTAATGTTTAATACCAGGAGCAGCGGGCAGTCACTGACCAGCGCCCAGGGACCAGCAGCTTCAGCTGTTGGGTCTAGGGGCACTAACAGGAGGAGTATGCGCTCCACATGCATGTGTTTTGGTCATCCTAGTTATATTTGTGTAACTATAACTGAAGCTTTTTCCACTCTCCTCTCAGTGGGACAGTGAAAACATCTATCTCATTCTGGAGAGTTCTGTGTAGCTTTACAAATGGCTTCTAGTTCCTAACAGTTTTCTGAAAACCATATGTTGCTATAATAATATGGTGCTCAAACTTTTTCATGTCAAGGACCCCCAAAATTACATGTATTTGGTCGCGGACCCCCATCTAAAAATATTTTGTTCCAGGGACCCCCCAGAAGCAAAGATTTGAGTTACAAATGTTCGCTTTAAAAATATATATATATATATATATATATATATATTCAAAGATTTGCACAAATGTTGACGTTTTTCTAAAATAGCAGATCTACAAGCTCACTGCGCGGCACTCGGTGCCGCGCTGTGAGCTTGTAGATCTGCTATTTTTGAATAGCCCAAAGTATAAAATAATGGCTTTAGCTAAAAATCTAAAATGACACAGATGCGTTCCCGGATTGAATTGGGTTTAACTGAAGCTTTTCCCCCCTCTCCTGTCAGTGGGACAGTGAAAACATCTATCTGATCCTGGAGTGGTGCTCTGGAGGAGATCTCTCTCGGTTCATCCGCGGCAGAAGGCTGTTGCCAGAGAGCGTGGGACGTCGCTTCCTGCAGCAGATAGGTGAGCTGAAGTGAACTGAACTGTTTAGAGGCTTAAAACAGTGTTGATTGCATATAACGGGGCGGCAGTGGCTCAGGGGTAGAGTGGCCGGGTAGAGTGAACTGGAAACCGCAAGGTTCCCACTCCAGTTCGATCCCGGGCTGGGGAGCCCCCCAGAGTTAGTGTCGAAGTGTCCTTGAGCAAGACGCTGAACCCCTAATTGCTCCTGATGAGCAGGTTGGTGCCTTGCATGGTTTCCTCCGCCATCGGTGTATGAATGTGTGTGTGAATGGATGAATGGCACAATCAATGTAAAGCGCTTTGGATAAAAGCGCTATATAAATGCACCATTTATAGCCAACGTCTACAGCCGTCTAACTCCCACCAAAAGTATATATATCGTTGCTGTCGGGCAGAAACCTTCTTATCTCCATATTCTAACTTTCTGTGTTTTTTCGACGTCACACAAAAGAGCTTGTAGATCTGCTACTTTTGCTATTTCGGAATTTGAACCCTGAAAAGTAACAGTTTTGGACATATGAGGTTTCCATCCGACAGAGACTATATATAGACTATATATATATATATATATATATATATATATATATATATATACACACACAGTATATAGGACTGTTTAATGGTTTATGTATACGGACATGTAGATGTCGTTGTTGCCTGACTATGTGCTACCATTAACCCATTAAGACCTGAGGTCGATTCTACAAATACCTTCTTAACCAGTAGTTCTTTCAAGATTTTACAAAAATGTGCAAGATGTACAGATATACAAGCTCGCAGCACGGCACAAAGTGAGCTTGTATATCTGATATTTCTGAATAGCCAACACTAAAATCTAAAATGACACAGAATGCTTTCCCTGATCGATGGGTTAAAATAGACCTGTACTGTGGCCACCCCGGAGCATAACCATACCATACAAATAAGGCTATAGTCCTGACTCCGGTTCGACCCAAGGCACTTTACTGTATGTCACTCTGCCTTTTCCGTCTCACTGCATCTATGTGAAATACAGCATAAAATGCCAAAGCTAAAAAAAAGAAAATAGACCTGTGCTCTTTTAAGATAATTAATAATGAAGTCATATTATTGTCCAATAATATGACTTAATTTTAAAACAAGTACTAATCATTTAGATTAAAAAAAGTTTCTTTGTTTCGTTTTGTCTTTAATATGAAATTACCATTTTTTGTTTGTTTCTTTTGTCTGTTTTTTGAATGTAAAATTTCTGTTGTTTTGTCTTGTATATATATTTTTTGTCTCCGTTTTGTATTTGCATTGTTGCTCCCTCCCTGCCTCCCTTCCCCAAAAGGACCACAATGGAAACAAGCCTTTGGGCTTTCTTGTGTATTTATCCTTTTGAATTCATTTTCAATAAAGTGCTCAATCAATCAAAAACTCTTGTCTGTGTTGGGCTGTGCGTGCACGGCAGTTGAATTTGATAGTTTCACAGCTTCATTCAATTATATGGTTCATTTTTGTTGTTTCTGTTTCATGTTCCCCTGTAAACAGCTAGTGCCCTACAGTATCTTCACGAGAGGAACATCTCTCACCTGGACCTGAAACCACAGAACATCCTGCTCAGTGGCTCTGTCCTCAAACTAGCAGGTGAATCCGTCACACTGTCATCCAGAGCCAGCATTTATTCTGCTCATTAACCCATCAAGACGGGGAAAGCATCTGTCATTTTAGATTTTAACCACTTGAACCCATTGTCTTATACTTTGGCTATTCAAAAATAGCAGATATACAGCGCGGCACCGAGTGCGGCACTATGAGCTTGTCCCATTTCACAAGTTTTCAAATGTGTAAAAATCTTTTGAAAATAGCAGATCTACAAGCTCACAATGTGTAGCATCGCAACGCATTCTGAGCTTGTAGATCTGCTATTTTCAAATGGCCGAAATGTATGTAGGGCTGAAGAGGTTAAAGTATGTTTTGTAATAATAATCCAAATCTACAAAGTAACTAGTAACTAAAGTGTTCATATAATTGTAGTGGAGTAAAAGTATAATATTTGCCTCTGAGATGTAGTGGAGTACAAGTAAAAGTATTGAAAATTGGAGATACGTAATACGTAAAGTAAAAGTACCTAAAGTACAGTACTTGAGTAAAGGTCCCGGCTGGCCATTAAAAGGGTGAAGTCTGACTGATGATTTTGTAGTGGTTCTTTATTAAATCAACGTAGAAACTGGCGAAGAAAACATAAAATACATAACATAAATCAATACAATAATCCATTAACGTCATCAAATCTCAAATGGCACAATACATTTCCCATAAAATCCATGGGCCTACATCACAAACTAACCTACATAATGCATCTTATTAGAAAAATACATGAAAAAGGTAAATACATGAAAAAGGTACAAACTATAGCAATAACCCGCAGACAATAAAAGCCAACAATAAGATCACTCAGATAACAATAAGACCATGTAAACAGTGCAACAAATCCAACAAACAGAGACATATACCTTGTTCCCCTTCCAGCTAGGTGCTAATTGTGGTAGACAGTGGCATGGTGTGTGGCTTCCATTTGTTCCAAGTTTGTCATTTTAACCTTCCTTCCGTCCGTCACCGTCACCCATCCTTCCAGGGTCCATTGGCGTCCGTCCTTAACCCATCCTTCCAGGTTCTATTGGCTTACAAACATCATGTGCAACACTGTGCAGTCCTTAATGCTCCTCTACCACCAAACCCATTTTGTTGTTTGCTCTCAGGCACCTGCAGCCCCATACTGGCCATCAGCACCAGGTGAACTTGATTATTCTAATTACAGCTGATTTGCTCCTGTGCGCAGGAAACTCTTCAAGTAAAAGCCTTGCAGACCTGATGTTTTGGCAGGAAGCTCTTCAAAATAAAAGTAACAGGGACACCAAATTTATACTCCTGGAAACCCCCCTTCGGGTCCGTTACAGTACTTAGTTACTTTACACCACTGGCGACAGATGGCCCAACCATGAGATCACAGCCTTGTCAGGGTGCTGCTGTTGTTCTTGGAAGGAGAGCTGTGTCAGCTCGAGTGTCTGTGATGTTTTCACAGCATAATGAAGTATTCTCAGACTCAATGAAGACACTTGGTTAATTGTGCACTGCTTGCTCATCATAAATAATCAGAGACCAGGTATTATGCCATCGGTGGATACTGTGTGGTACAAATACAGTGATACAACGCGATTGATTGATTGAATACTTAATTAACACGTTGCAAATTGTACAGAGGTACGGTTTACAATGATTGTTCAAAAGGATAACACAAAAAGCCCGAGGGTCTTGTTTCCATTGTGGTCCTATGTGTATTCAATTTGTGAGAACAAACGTATTCAGCATTGAGCAGACACTCGAGTTCAAAGTGTTTTACATTAATTATCTTGAGTGCATTGAGGTGTTTCCTCAAGAGAAATGGTACCCTCTTAACACTGGCAATATTAATTGAGTAATTCATTAAATTATATGAATGCTATATAGAGCCACACCGGAACCACATGAATGAACAAAATACAGACAAAATACAGCTACCCATACACAGTAAAATCCTCAGTATTCGTTTAGCTCAGAGTGCACAAATGGATCCTTCATGGACCCCATTTGGTAATGGGGTCCATGAAGGAAGATTGAGGAGTTAACTGTGTACAATGGCACAAAACCTTTTCAGATGGGCGTCCACACCCAAATTCATATCAATTTGAGGGTCCTTGACATGAAAAAGTTTGAGAACCACTGGTGTACAGAATGTGAATGTTACACAGTAATAACTTGCTTATCTCCCCTCCGTGTGTGGTTTCAGACTTTGGCTTTGCCCAGTACATGTCCCCGTGGGATGAGCAGTGTGTGCTGAGAGGCTCTCCTCTCTACATGGCTCCTGAGATGGTGTGCAGGAGGCAGTATGACTCCAGAGCTGACCTCTGGTCAGTAGGAGTCATTCTCTATGGTGAGACAGACAGACAGTTGCTGCACTTCTTTTAACACCACTGGTTCCCAAACCTTTTGGCTCGAGACCCAAAAGAGAGATTTGATGTCTCCCCGGGACCTAAACTAGCCGAAATAGCCGATCTACAAAATCACAACGTGTCGCGATGCGACACGTTGTGAGCTTGTAGATCGGCTATTTTCACACTGAAAGCTTTTTTTAATTCATGGAATTTGTTAATTTTCTTTTTCCCTGAAAGATTTAGATTCGAGATTTTTTTGTGACATTTTTGAAAATATTTTGAATTGAAGAACATTTTAGGAAAATGGGGGATATTTACCCGCGACCCATAAAAATGGGACCGAGACCCAAACATGGGTCCCGACCCAGTGTTTGGGGAACAGTGTTTTACATAATCTGTCCTCTTTGCATTTAATGTAGACCACTTTTCTTATACTGTAGTCCCAGTGACACGTCATTGTTTAAACTTGGGGATATGCTTCAGTTTGTTTGTTCAACCAGTGGGATGTAAGATGTTCTGACAGAGGGCTGTGTGGAGTATGGCTGGTATGACATTGACGTTACTTTTACGTCAATCCAGGCTAAAGTGCATTATCAACACAGTATTAATAATGCACTTTGCTTACCCCTTAAGAAGTAATCTACCCACTGCAATGTTTATATGCACTGTAGAAGCACTGTTTGGCCGCGCACCGTTCGCCTCAAGGTCCTACACTGAACTGGAAGAGAAGATTCGCAGCGACAAGCCCATTGAGGTGAGTCACATCCCAGAAACGGCCTTTTACGCAAACCGTGAAGAATAGTTAAACGTGGCGCTGGGTAAGGGAACATGAGCTAAGGAGTTACGTTATGGTAATAATGTCCTTGTTAGTGTGTGCATCACAGAACGTTCAATGTACTGTAACACAGGCAGATTGATGTCTTTGGTCATTTTGCTTTAGAGTCGTGAATATTGTGAATCTATGAAGAAATAATGTCACTCCTCCAAACCAACCAAAGAGAATCTCTTTCTGACCTGTCAGTGCTAGCTTTCTGCATCGTCACTGCTGTGCTGACACACAGGGCACAACAGGGGTGATTACAAGCCTGGAAACTCAGACCAATCTGCCAGAGCCAATTAATTTGGTCATTACTAGTGTACATTAGTGTGTTGTTCCCCCGTGGAGCCACTAGGGGGCATGATTGCTCAGTATACCTTCACTTGTATGAAGTCATTAGAAGTTGGCAATAGGCAGTGCTGCGTGCATGTGCATCTGAAGTGGTTGAATGTGCTTAAAGCATGCTTCCAGCATACATACCAACAATGTGAGATGTCTGAATCACTATACAATCCCCAGACAACCATAAGCCTACAGGGCAGAACGGGGAGCTATAAAGCCTGATTTATGCCTTATATCGTGTCTTGCATCGAAAAAATGGTAATCCAATTCAAATGAGCTTTATTGGCATGAGAAAACATATGTTTACGTTGCCAAACAAGTGTCAAAACATCATAAAAAACAATTTTAAGAAATGAATGGGGAAAGCATGTACAGTCGGTGGGGGGTACAGCATTGTGTTAAACAGAACTATGTCACATTGCGTCGGTATATATGTTACAGGTAGATTGGCATTCCAGGTAGATTGGAAAAGAAGAGCTTATTTTCACCGCCCGTCCGCCCCCCCAGGCAATTCTGTAGAACCAACGCTAGAGGGCAATAAGTCCCACACCACACACGCACGCATGCACACGCGCACAAACGAGCACGCACGCACACATGCATGCGCGCGCGCACGAAGCACAAGGGGGCGAGCCTGAGGAGGCGGGGGCGGGCTATGTTAGTGCAGCGAGTGGCAGTTGGGGGAAACCATGGAGGGGCAAACGCAGTCCCCACAACATCATTTACTATTCTGTGCCTATTGGTACATAACTCGGACGGCGCTGATTCGACTAGCAGACCATCGGCCGGTATAAAGCTTTTTGAAATAAAGAGCAGAAATCTTTTAAGATTTTGCAGTCACTTTTGGGACAATTAGCAGCATTTTCCCCCAAACTATTTAAAATAGTGTAGAAAAAGCCTCAGAAAAGTAGCAGCAATCTGTAAAAATCATTTTGTTAAAATCATTTTTTAAATATAATCAATTAAATTGATTAGCTCAACTGTTAACTGTTGCACCCGTAAAAAAAAAAAACGACTGCTTGTTAATGCCAAGCTAGAAGGTGACAGACAGACAGACAGACAGACAGAGGACGGACAGAGGAGGATGATGATGAAGCTGTAATGTGTGTTGTGTTGTGTTGTGTTGTGTTGTGTTGTGTTGTGTTGTGTTGTGTTGTGTTGTGTTGTGTTGTGTTGTCAGCTGCCTGCTGGGGCCCGGGTCTCCAGGGACTGCAGAGACCTTCTGCTCCGGCTGCTGGACAGAAACCCTGACACTCGGCTCACCTTCGCCCAGTTCTTCTGTCACCCCTTCGTGGATCTGGAGCACATGCCCAGTGCAGACAGCCTGGGCAAAGCTGTGAGAGACAGGGTGGGGGGAGGGGAGGGGAGGTGTGTGTGTGTGTGTGTGTGTGTGTGTGTGTGTGTGTGTGTGTGTGTGTGTGTGTGTGTGTGTGTGTGTGTGTGTGTGTGTGTGTGTGTGTGTGTGTGTGTGTGTGTGTGTGTGTGTGTGTGTGAATTACTCAGGTATTTTACTTAAGTTAAAAGTAGCAATACCACAATATAAAAACACTCTGTTTCAAGTAAAGGGCCTGTGTTAAAAAATGTTACTTGAGAGTAAAAGTACAAAAGTATTGGCATCAAAATGCACTTAAAGTACCAAAAGTGAAAGTACAAAAATGTTTGAAAATAGCAGATCTACAAGCTCACAACACGTCGCGATGCTAGATCGGCTATTTTCAAATAGCCTAGGTATAAAAGTGCTAAAGTGGTTAATGTATGTTTTATAATATAATGATCTATATCGGCAAAGTAACTAAAGTTTTCAAATACTTGTAGTGGAGTAAAAGTACAATATTTTGCCTCTGAGATGTAGTGGAGTAGAAGTAAAAGTACTGAAAATTGGAAATACTCCAGTAAAGTAAAAAATACCTCAAATTGTACTTAAGTACAATAGAGGATATGCGTGTGACATCATCATCAAACCCGGAAGTTATGCAGGAATGCCTACTGAGTGTCAAAAAAATACTTTCTGGCCTTGACAGCCCATGCATCCAAACAGAAAAGTCATATTTGATTGCATTAAACAACATTAAACAATGTTAAACTCATTTTGCATGTTTCTTTGCCACTCGATTTGCCATTCACTTTAAGCATGCGCATATCCTCTATACTTGAGTAAATAAGTAAGTACTTAATTACTTAACACCACTGGTGAATGGAATGTATACATTTCACACATTTGTTTGTGTGCATTTGTACATATGTATGTGTGTGTGTGTGTGTGTGTGTGTGTGTGTGTGTGTGTGTGTGTGTGTGTGTGTGTGTGTGTATGAGAGAGAGAGAGAATGCAAGTGCAGGGTACTGTATGTACATACCGTAGATGTTTGCATGTGTTTGTATGCATTCAGTATAATCGTTGCTGACGGGCAGAAACCTCCTATCTCCATATTAACACACAAGTGTATCAAAAGTAGCAGATCTACAAGCTCTCGAGCTTGTAGATCTGAATCTACTGCTGTTTTTTAATTGAATTAATTGAATGCGTGCCGTGCGCCTCTTTTGGCAGTTGTGTTTGTGTGTGTGTGCTGCTGACATCCCCTTGCACAGTCTGTGTGTGTGTGAGCATGTGCACGTGTGTGTTGCTCTCTCTCTCTCCCCTACGTTTGTGTTCATCCCTGGCTGGCACACGTTGGCTCAGGCATGAGTGCGCCTCATGCATGCATAAGCACGCATTCCTCCCTCCCTCAGAGAGACTCGCTCCTCCAGGCCTCTCGCATTTGCGTGTATGTGTGTGTGTTTGGATGTTTTGTCTGCATTGCCTGTGTTTGTATGTTTTGTCATTGCGCGTGCGTGTGTGTGTGTGCGTGTGCGTGTGCGTGTGCGTGTGCGTGTGCGTGCAGCATTTCCCCCGAGTATTGGGAATGTGCAATGAATTACAATACGTTTAGACACCATTTCATATCAACTTTTTTTGCAGTTTGATAAAGGAAAGTAAGTAATCTTACTGTGTGAATCAAATTGATTGATTTGTAGGCCTGCAAGCAGAATTATAATACTTTATTAATGAAAACATGTGTAACACCACCAGAGGAAAACAATTATAAGCCGAGTGCAAGTCGTCGGTAGTAATTGTTTTGATCGTTTTTGTAATTGGCTGAACTGCTCTGTTATGTATCTACATATTATTATGTCCATGCACATGTCAGAGAATCATGAGCAACACACTGTGGCATCCTCAGTGTCAATGTAACCCAGAGAGTGTATGAATGAGAACCGGGGTCCATTTGGTTCCATTCGTTAGACCAGGGGTCTTCAACGTTTTCCAGTCCAAGGACCCCTTAGCTGAGAGAGAGATGAATCAGGGACCCCCACTACAGATTAAACAGCACTATCATGTTGGATTCAAGTTAATGTGTATTTTCAGACAGTTAACCACTTAAACCCTCAATACTTTTGTCCCTCTACACTAAACCCACTTTTGGCTAAAGTTTCAAGTGGTAATGTAAAAAAAGATCCTATCACAAAGATTTGGCGGCCCCCCTGTAGTAACTGTAAGGACCCCCTAGGGGTCCCGGACCCCCTGTTGAAGACCCCTACGTTAGACCTTTGTTAATTTGCGCGTTGAAATGGACGTGTTAAATTAACAGTATTATGTCACGATTTTTTTCATGGAACCAGAGGCTCGGCCCGACTAGACTAGACTAATTAGCCTACATTTTCGTCCCGGCCCGAAAACGTCGGGTAGGGTCTCGGACAGAGAACTCTAGGGTGGACCCCCCAGTGATGCGTGTTGTTGTTTTGGTGTCTCTCTCTCTCCTATATGACAGAAGGAGCTGGTGGTGCAGGCCGTCCACAAGGACCAGGACGGAGAGAGGGCGTCCGCTCTGTCGCTGTACTGCAGCTCCCTGGAGCACTTTGTCCCCGCCATTCACTGTAAGAGAAGCAACACAACAAACCACACTCACATCCTCCGCCACAAAACAATGGCCTAGTCTTTGTTTCCTTCCACAATAGAACGACAAAATAAACTCAACCCCGACGTAAAAAAAACCCAAACCGTCTCGTCTCTCTCCTTACCCCCCCCCACCCCCCCTCCACTCCAGACGAAACAGACAGACTGCGCAAAGAGACTCTCAGACAAAAGGTAGGCTTTATAAATCCCTCCCCGCCATTCACCATTGTATTGCTTTTTGACTTTTATTTCTTTACATATATTCCGCTGGCTTTGATATGGAATGAATTCTCCTCTATCTGTTCCATATGGTGGGGGATGTGGTGGCCTGCTCAGCTATAACTCCAGCTTAGTGGCCGTTCCCATTGTTTCAGGCGGTGAAGAAAAAACACTGATTTCTGGTTTTCCCCTTAAATTTAGAGTAGCCAATTATTTGTATCCCTTTTTCTCCAAATATATTAACCCTCCCCACATAATTTGTGTTACCACTGCTATTTTAGCAGACGGGCACCACCCAGCCCGTAGGAGTCATTAAGCACAGTGACAAAGATCACCCTCTCTGTCCGAAACGGCCAACTCTGTTCGTACGTTAAGACGTTCGGCCAAGGCAAGCTAGGTTTTGAACCCCTAAGACTTTTCGGTGATGGACCGGTACTTTACCTCTGTACCACCCGAGCACCGACAAAAAATCATTGACACTTGGTCCATGGATGTATGGTTGCTGTTCAGTCAGACACTTTTAGTCAAAACATTTTATTGCAATGATATTGCATTGCATTGTATTTGGGGGTGTGGCTCTGCTCCTGCAATTTTACAATAGACCCTCCAGAAAAACGCAATTATGCGCATAATTGCTTTATTTCAAACAGGGCGCATCACATCGCATAATATGCGCATCGCATAACATAAGATGTTTTCGCATAACATGCAATATTTTCGCATATATCTTATATTTCAGCATATTTTGCATTTCTCCATATGTTCCACCTTTTAGCATATTTCCGCATATTTCACATATTTCAGCATATTTCGCAATGAAAATCTGATAAAAACCCCGCATATTTCATGGCTAAATCAAGGATTTTAGCCCACACAATCAAGGATTTTAGCCCGCGTTTTTCTGGAGGCTCTATACAAGCATGACACAGACTCTGAGATCATAACTCCCTGAAGCAGAGTCTAAAGATACAGTTATTATACGTAAACATGATAATAGACATATGAACCCATTCATAGGGCAGAACCAAAAGATACTCACACAACGTACAACAGATACAGGACGAACATGCATTAAATGACATGCTGACACAGTGAACAGCTAGATGGTACTATGGGAGGTGGAGAGAGTTTGTTCACTGACGAGCTGTCAGTTGTGATAGCATCAGCAAGAGCTGTTGAGCATGTCAGAGGGAATGTCAGTCTTGCGTAGACTTCATAGATTGAACCATTAGGTTCCAGGTCATCACGTGATGGGAGGATGCAGTGTTGATTTCGTCGACTAAAACTATGACGAAAAATGTTGGTGGAGTCACTGATGAAAACTAAATAAAAAACAAATAAAAACGAAGCTACGATGACTAAAGCTAAGACTAAATATATTGACAGTTTCGTCAACAAATAAAAACTAGACTAAAATGTTAGTGAGGGACTAGTGGATCCAGTAGAACGTGTTGCGCTCTGAAAATAGCTGATCTACAAGCTCACAACGCGTCGCGCTGCGACGCGTTGTGAGCTTGTAGATCAGCTATTTTCAGCATGCAACCAAGTGTAAAATCAGCCATTACGACGCCATCAAGGCACCGCCAAAATACATTTTAGTCGACTAAATCAACTGTAGATTTAGTCGACTAAAACTAGATAAAAACCAAAACATTTCAGATGACTACAATATGACTAAAACTAAATGGAATCGTATCAAAATTTGGTGTCAAAATCAACACTGGGAGGATGTATGAGTGTGGAACCGGCTCCACTTCTGAGCCTGCCTGAACTCCCTTTACCAAACTGTCTCTCTCTATACCTAACTATGTCAGTGAGTAATACGTAGTAATACTATGTACCATAGTAATACTAAGTCAGTGAATGCTAAATGAATACTTAGTCAGCCCCCCCCCCACCACCCACCAGAAAATCTCCTTATTTTTCACAGTCTAATGTTGGCAGGTATGACCTTTACTGTTCTTTTCTGTTCTCCTGTCATCCTGCTTTACAGAGTTCAAAACTACACAATCACAAGTCCTTTCTTTTATTGAAATCCTGACAACTGGCAACGATGATTCTGACATTAGTTAAATTTCCGTCTTTCCTTTTTCTCTAAATGACCTTCAGCAACATGTGTTGCTGTCTGAACAATGTGTTTTGATACAGTGGGTCACGTACTGTATGCCAGGTTTTTGAATTCACAGTGTACACATGGAACCAAATGGACCCCCCCCATAACTCTGAGTTACGGGGGGTCCTTGAAATTAACCCTTCAAGACCGGGAACACATCTATGTCACTTTCCGATTTCTTTGGCTATCGAAAAATAGAAGATCTACAAGCTCATAGCGCGGCACCGAGTGCCGCGATATGAGCTTGTAGATCTGCTATTTTTTTTTATTGTGAACATTTGTGCGAATCTTTGAATATACTTTTTTTTTTTTTCAAGCAAACATCTCTAACTCAAATCATTACTTCTGGGGGGTCCCTGGGACAACACATTTTGAGATGGGGGGTCTGCGGCCAAATGCATATCATTTTGGGGGTCCTTGACATGAAAATGTTTGAGAACCACTGATTTTAAAAATTGCTTTAAAAAATATTTCTTCAAAGATTTGCACACATTTTCACTATTTTTTTTTTTAGCAGATCTACAGGCCGAGTGCCGTGCTATGAGCTTGTATATCTGCTATTTTTGAATCGCCAAAGACGCCTAGATGCGTCCCCGGTCTTAATGGGTTAAAAGGTTTGAGAACCACTGGTTTACAGTATGTGATGATGTGACGGTGAATGAGTGTGAGAGAACTTGTGCTAACCCCCTCGCAGGTCAGTCAGTATGTATCCAGAGCGGAGGAGCTGAAGGCCCTCGTGGCTTCAGACAACAGACAGAGCTTTGAGGAGGCCAAGACCACCAGGGACATCCTCCGAGGTAACACACACACACACACACACACACACACACACACACATTCGACCACCAGGGGGACATCCTCGGAGGTAACACACACATTCCATCATGGTGACAGCTAGTAGGCTAAACTGCTCATCTTGTTAACTGCTACTGTTTTGTTTTGTTTGTTTTATGTTTTTTTTTCTTTTTAGTGGCGACTGAAGTTCTCAGTCGCCACTACTGATTTCAGTCACTGAGTGCCGCGCTATGAGCTTGTAGATCTTCTATTTTTGAAAAACATATATATATATATGATAGAAATGTATAAAGAAATGGCTATTTCTCCATTAAGATCGTTCCTTAACCCATTAAGACCTGGAACGCATCTGTGTCACTTTAGATTTCTTTGGCTATTCAAAAGTAGCAGATATACAAGCTCATAGCGCGGCACCGAGTGCCGTGCTATGAGATTGTAGATCTGCTATTTTTGAAAAACATATATATATATGATAGAAATGTATAAAGAAATGGGTATTTTTCCATTAAGACCGTTCCTTAATGGATAAAGTAGTAATATTCAGTATATTATTTTCTTTCGGTTCATTCATCAGGGTGTTGTCTTATTTGATCTTATCTTGAGAATGACGACATCATCTGAATACCACACTTTACCATAAATGACTTCTGAATACAATGTGAATATACTTTGTGATTAAACGGTGTGTGTGAACCTCTAGCTTCCCTATTTTAGAGAGGTAGAACGTTCGGCAAAAATAGCTGGCCTACAAGCTCACAACGGGCTGCAACGGGGGGCGCGCGCTGTGAGCTTGTAAATCAGCTATTTTCGGCAAAGATATTGTGTGGAGGAAAAACAGGAGGGAGGCGGGGGGGCTAGTATATAGAGACCCCTGAGGTCTATACGACGGTCAACTAAGTATATAGGGTTTAAGTGGTTAAGCTCTGATTTATACTTAGTCATATAAGCTGACATGGCATCGCATTGTGAGCTTGTAAATCCCGCTACCTTCGGCGCGGGACACCGTCGTACGACGGAGTATAACGTCTCTGTCGGGTGGAAACCGCATATGTCCAAAAACGTGTTGATTTTCAGGATCCAAATTCAAAAACGGCAAAAGTAGCAGATCCACAAAGCTCAAAAACGCATCGCTTCACGCCGCATTATCTCTCGCAGTGCGTAGAGAGCAACATTGTATTTCATTTATTTTTAAGGCCTTGTGTGGAAAGCTTCCTTTGTACCTATCCTCGCTTTTGAAACCAAAGGTTAATTCAAATGTTTGTTATTCTTTTTCATTATGTATGTATTGTATTTTATATGCTGTTATCAGGGCGTCCTTGAAAAAGAGAGCTTGCTCTCAATGGGCTTCCCTGAATAAATAAAGGAAAAAGAAAGAAAGATTTGGAGCTTAGTAGTTACCTTTTTATGCTTTTTCTGTGACGCTGTAGAATGATCAAGTAGGGGCTTTAATTTACCAAAAAAACACAAAAAAAGGTTAGAGTATGGAGATGGGAGGTTTCTTCTGCCCAGACGGCCATGATAAATTAGGACATTATTTTGTCTTTTGCTGTTTCCAGAAATGTCTGGTGATCGTCCACGTCTTCTGGCTGCCCTCCAGCTGGCCTCCACCGCCATAGCTAAGGTTAGATATGATTACTGCTGGGTGCCACTGACAGGCACGCACGCACACACACACACACACACACACACACACACACACACACACACACACACACACACACACACACACACACACACACACACACACACACACACACACACACACACACACACATACACATACACATACACATACACATACACATACACACACAGAGACAGGGCTAAGATTAACCCATTAACACCGGTCCGGGAACGCATCTGTGTCATTTTTTTAAATTTCTGTGGCTATTCAAAAATAGCAAAAGAAATAGCGCGGCACTCGGTGCTGCGCTATGAGCTTGTAGATCTGCTATTTTTTTTTAAATAACGAAAGTTTGTGCAAATCTTTGAATATATATATTTATTTATTTTTAAAGCGAACATGTATAGCTCAAATCTTTGCTTCTGGGGGATTCTACAAATGTCTTCTACATTTTTCTTTTTTTTTTAACGGATGTTATAATCAGTGGTGCTCAAACCTTTTCATGCCAAGGACCACCCAAAATTATATATTTGGCCGCGGACCCCCATCTCAAAATATTTTGTACCAGGGGAGCAAAGATTTGAGTTACAAATGTTCGCTATAAGAAACATATATATTCAAAGATTTGCACACATTTTCACGATTGTTTTTCGCCCAAAATAGCAGATCTACAAGCTCGTAGTGCTGCACTCGGTACCGCGCTATGAGCTTGTATATCTGCTGTTTTTGGAACAGCCCAAAGAAATAAAAAAGATGACACCGATGCGCTTCCGGACTGAATGGGTTAAAAAGAGAAACGGCACAAGACACATACCAGGACACACAAACTCATCCCCCGCTTGTAGTTTCCCATCTGAACTGCATATTTTTAGATGGCTGGTGAACCAAATGTAAACATATATTTGGTACATGTTTGGTTGCTCTGTTATTACGTTGGCCATGTTCTCTTTCACATAACTCACTCACTGCATCCACTGTCAACACGCTTTAATGCACAGATAGAAGTGTTATTTATATTAGTGACAGAAAAATACAAACGTCAGCCAATACCAATACTTATGCTATTTACGCAGTGTTGGAAAAAGTACTTTTTTAAAAAACTTTAGTAAAAGTATCAATACTGCAATGTAGATATACTCTGTTACAAGAAAAAAAGCCAAGAATTCAAGTATAGGCGTCAAATTATACTTAAGTACTAAAAGTAAAAGTAGTTGTTATGCACAATACAATTTCACGTGTCCAAATGTATAAAAAATCCTTTGAAAATATCCGATCTACAAGCTCACAACGTGTTGCTTTGTGACGCGTTGTGAGCTTGTAGATCGGCTACTTTCAAATAGCCGTGGCTGAAGTGGTTAATGTATGCTTTACAAAGTAACTGGTAACTAAAGTTTTCAAATAATTGTAGAGAGTAAAAGTACAATATTTGCCTCTGAGATGTAGTTGGAAACACTCCAGTAAAGTAAAAATACATCAAAATGGTACTTAACACATTGACTGCCAGAATTATTTCAGATTTTTTGCAGTTTATTACCAGGGGTTTTTACATTGAACAAAAAAAAGTACTCAGAAGCCGAGATACAGCATTTTTAAGTTTTAAGTTAACAAGGAAGTGGATAGGAGTCTAAATCTTTGAAAAATCATATCTCCTTGGTCTTTGGGCCAAATTAAAAAAATATATATTATTATTATTATTATTATTATTATTATTTTCTAAAAACGCATATATGCGTTCTTGGCAAGCAATGTGTTGTACAGTACTTGAGTACATGTTACTTTCCACCACTGTATTTATGTTTATATCAGTTTCAATTGTATATGTGTAATGATTAAATCCATCAACAAAACTTTAACGTAAATGAAGCTAAAGCAGGATTAATTTCTTATCACATCCCTCAAAATAATTCTTTGTCCATATTTGTAACCTAACCACGGTGGCTAAATCTATTAGAACAAGCACACAACCCGCGATAAACTGCGACCGGTGGCCAATGATGGCAAATATAACTTTTATTAGAAGATACAGGTATTTGCATGATACATTGGTTGCAGCTATATCTAAAATGACAAGAACGTCACAATGTTTTATGCTGTCTAGACAACATAATGAGGACATACATACTTACTCACTAGCAGCTAACTTGCGCCTCACAAATCTCCCAAAATGATCTATAGCAGTGGTTCCCAAACCTTTCAGCTCAAGACTCAAGAGGAGAATTATGTTTTGTCTCCCCGGCACCCAAACTTACAAAAGTACATTATGAACTAAAAGACGACTTCACCCATTTTCAACCTATCTTCATATAATTGGTCCTCACTAATGCTCATTATAATATGGTCAAAGTTTTGTCTACTCGGTCCGTGTCTCAGAAGGAGGGCTGTGTGGACAGTTCAGAAACCCGCCTACCAGTGACATCATCGATGGGGAATTCAAGCTAATAGAAACTGCAGGCTTTCTATTCCTGGAAAGTTAGCATGCTGTAATGGAAACCATTGTTCTCACGTTAATACAAATCTAAATTAAAAGATCTTGTTTGAAAAAAAAAACCTGCCTAACGATGATGTCACTGGTAGGCCGTTTTCTGAAGTGTCCACAGCCCTCCTCTGAGACACAGACCGAGTACATTTTTTTTATTTACCATTTTATCATGAGCATTAGTGATGACCAATTATATGAAGATAGGTTGTGAATGGGTGTCGTCCTTTATCCACTTAAGCCCTATTTCAAAAATTGTTAAAATAGGCGACCTAAAAGTCCACAACGTGTCGCATCGTTACGCGTTGAGCTTGTAGATGGAACCACTTAATTTGTTATTTTGTAAAATCTTTTAAAATAATAATTACAAATGTGTTAAAAGGAAACGTAAAAAAAGGGGTAATTGTAAATATGAAATCAAATACAAATGAGATTTCCGGGGGGGATAGTTTACCAGCCTAGGACTAACCACTCTCCCTCTTTAAAAACACAGCATGTGTTCTCCAACGTGTCTACTGGACTAGTATGCATTAGTATTTTATTTATGGTAATATTATTGACCACTCATTTTGTGTGTCCTTGGCAAAAAATATAGTTTGAGGAAAATGTCCATCACAAGCCCAGGGGTTGATTACCCCTGATTGTGACTCACCCAAAGTGAGTCACACTCGCAACATATTCATACAGGATACAGCACCAAAGAACAGCTTTAGGCTAATAGTGGAAAAACTAACTGTTGTTTATGCTGACCGAGTGCAAAGTCAGGATCCTGGTCCTGGTGGTATACGTGTAATAATCAGTTGAGAAACACTCTGTTCTGTTGCGCGTGGTGGTTGAGTTTTAGCATGTTTTTTTTCCCTAACGTTCCTGTGTTTCATTCCAGGAGCAAAGTGGACTGGACGAGAACGATGCACTGGACCTCTACCAGCAGTGTCTTGGAGAGCTATTACTAGCACTCGCAGGTACATAGACTCCTATTAGCATTTGTTTCTTTATGTTTAAGTTCCTTATTTAAAGTTCGAAAATGTCGCGCGAACAACCCGCCCTCCCGTCCTGTGTACGTTCCTGTTCGCGGCAATGAACTAGTTCTTTTGAACAAATCGATCATGAACGACCCATGACTGATTCTGATTTGGATTCCATAGTAGTCAGCATGTCTTCTAATAGATGTATGTCACACACTGAAAATAGGCCATCTACAAGCTTACAATGACCCGTTGTCACTTGTGGATAGCCTATTTTCGGTTATTAGTTATTTTATTAGTATTAGTGGTCAAACTAGCAATAGAAAGCATGTTCAATCTTCCAGAAAAAAATATATTTCATAAAAGCAAAGGTTTATTTCATAATCCTTTCATGCTGTTTCACAAATCGCTGATCAGGACTTTTTTTTTTTTTTCAATCGTGATATTTTATTTAGCTTTAATCCATGTGAGCCAGGAATGATTTTCAGAGCTCGTGATGGAGTTTCACATTCATATAGTAACTTAAATGTTAACCACTAAACGGCTCCAATGAATAATCACTCAGGGGTTAACCACTTCATTCCCAAGTAGCACTTAATTGCACGACGAATAGCGGAAATAAACCGATACGACCCGTCGTGAGCTTGTAGATCTACGTAAAGGAAGTATTCGCACATCCATTTCATTGGGATGCAGGTGCGTTGGACAGTGAAAACTGAAGCAAACATGAACAACAATATTTTGTCCTGCACACTGTTCTTGCTCAGCAGCCTCTGCTTTTATTCAAATTGACAGACGTTTCGCTATCCATCAAGAGCGTCTTAAGATACTCTTGATGAGGGTCCAGTGGGAGCGAAACGTCTGTCAATTTGAATAAAAGCAGAGGCTGTGCTGAGCAAGAGCAGCAGTGTGCGGGATTTTTTTGTTCATGAAAAAAACAAAATCATGTTTGCTTGAGCTTGTAGATCTGCCATTTTCACAATCTCTTTGACAATTTATGCGCCTATAATGACATCCCCGAAATAGGGACGTCATGTTGAAAGTTGTTACGTGCCTGATTGTAAAGGTCACACACACACACACACACTAGTTGCTGAGGGAGGAAAGCCGTGCTACTCCCGTCACACGATGGCGTCCGCTCGCCGAAACGAGCCGACCTTCAAGCTTAACATCGCGACATCGCTTTCAAACCTTGTTTGGGGTCATTTAGTCGTTTCAAGTTGCTTGATTCAGTATTAAGCCATTAAGACCGGGAACGCATCTGTGTCGTTTTAGATTTCTTTTGGCTATTGAAAAACAGCAGATCTACAAGCTCATATCGGCTATGAGCTTGTAGAAAAAAAAAATGTGAAGATTTGTGCAAATCTTTGAATATATATATTTTTTTTTAAAAGCAAACTTTTGTAACTCAAATCTTTGCTTCTGGGGGGTCCCTGGAACAAAATATCAGCCAAATACATATCAATTTGGGGGTCCTTGACATGAAAAAATGTGAGCACCACTGATATCTATAGTAACATACGTTTTTTTCAAAAAACTGTTAGGATTTAGAGGATATTTGTAGATGCGTTCGCGGATTGAATGAGTTAATAATGAAAAGAGTAATAAAAAAAACATGGCCCCCTCACGCATTAGGACGGCAGTATGAGTCACCAGAACCAAGGACGGGTGTTTTCGGTGAATCCATCATGATTAAAACGGGAGTTTGAAGTTACAATGGGTTTGTATAGGAAGGGGGCGTGTCTGATGAATGAATATCAAATATCTAAATACTGAATCAAGCAACTTAAAAGACTGTCTGGGGTGCAACACAAAACCCCAAACATGTTTGAAAGTGAAATCCCTTTAAGATCTTTTCTCGCCTGCGCTAAATTAATATAAATCGGGCGTTTACACGTAGGACCACCATGGAAACAAGTCCCCGGGACTTTTTTTGTGTTATCCATTTAGCTTTAATGTCTTACTGTACCACGTGCCGTTTACATTTCTGACTAATAAAGTATTCAATCAATAAAAAAAACAGACACGTTCTGGTTCAAAACAGTTAACTATCGGTCACAAGCCTGCTCTGACCGTTGCTTGACCGCTAAAAGCCGCTCTCTCCCAGCCCATAAACACAGTGTGGTCTGCCAAAAGGGACAGACAGACCGTCTTTGACTTTTCTGCATTTGGAATCTGCCATTTACAGTCCATCAGATACTCCTCTGTGTTCATGTGTAAGTGTATGTATGTTTTTATCCATTTGTGTGTGTGTGTGTGTGTGTATGAGTGAGTGTGCCCTAATTATGGTTGATATGTGAGAGAGAACGTGTGTGTGTGTGTGTGTGTGTGTGTGTGTGTGTGTGTGTGTGTGTGTGTGTGTGTGTGTGTGTGTGTGTGTGTGTGTGTGTTTGTGTGTGTGTGTGTGTGTGTGTGTGTGTGTGTGTGTGTGTGTGTGTGTGTGTGTGTGTGTGTGTGTGTGTGTGTGTGTGTGTGTGTGTGTGTGTGTGTGTGTGTGTGTGTGTGTGTGTGTGTGTGTGTGTGTGTGTGTGTGTGTGTGTGTGCGCGAGATGGGAGTTTAATGATTGTGTATGTGTTCGTGTATTAGAGAGAGAGAGCATGTCATTATTATTAGAGATGGTGATGATGGTTTAAATGATGGTTCCCTCTCTCCCATGATCCTGTCTGTTTGTCTGTCTGTCTGTCTGTCTGTCTGTCTGTCTGTCTGTCTGTCTGTCTGTCTGTCTGTCTGTCTGTCTGCCTGCCTGCCTGCCTGTATCTTCTTGGGTTGGGTTTGGAGGGGGGGGTGAGGCTTAGAAAAAAAGAGAGAGAGACAGAGAGAGAGAGTGGGACGGTAAGAGAGAGACAGTCTCTTCAATAATGACAGAGCATGAAAGAATGAGGGAGAGAGAGAAAGGGAGAGAGAGGCTGAAAGAGACATACAGTGACAGGCAGACTAAAAAGTCATGTGAGCGAGAGACAGACTCAGAGAGAGAGAGAGAGAGAGAGCTCTGCAGCCTGGCGCCTATTAGCTCCGGCTCCGTCATGACCTCATGCGGGAGAGATGGTCCTAATGGAAGACGTTCGCTGGAGCCATCCATCCAGATGTGGCTCAGAGCCTGTAGAGGATGAATCCCTGTGCCAGCAGCCTGTGTGTGTGTGTGTGTGTGTGTGTGTGTGTGTGTGTGTGTGTGTGTGTGTGTGTGTGTGTGTGTGTGTGTGTGTGTGTGTGTGGTATCGAGAGCCCCTGCCATCTGGTTCCCATTGACGGCGCACAGTTCATTTCTCTGTGTTATTACACACTGGAAACAAATAAAAACTATTATCTCTGTAGAGAAGTGCTCCAATCATTCTGCATTCCCTGTGCTCTACCCCCCCTCCCCCTCCCCCTCTCCTCTCCATGGTCAGGGGGCCGTGTCTCTCTCTCTCTGTGTGTGGGACAGCACACAACACCAGAGAGAGAAGAGAGAGTGTGTGTGTGGGGGGGGGGGCACTAGCCCTTTGTTTGGCCACCGGTGGGTCTTTTGTTGCGTGGCTTCCCAACATGCTTTGCTACAAGAGAATCTCTCTCTCTCTCTCTCTCTCTCTCTCTCTCTCTCTCTCTCTCTCTCTCTCTCTCTCTCTCTCTCTCTCTCTCTCTCTCTCTCTCTCTCTCTCTCTCTCTCTCTCTCTCTCTCTCTCTCTCTCTCTCTCTCTCTCTCTCTCTAATTGATAAAAGACTGGCCCAGTTCAGAGTGATTTCCTCTCCCTCACACGGAGCACCCTGGTCGAGTCGACACGCTAGCAAAACCCCAAACCCAGCTCTGTAAATTACCTCTCCTTGTGCAAACACAAATGATTGGGTAGAAGACCAATGATCCATCTCTCTCTGTTCTCTCTGTGTTCTCTGTTCTCTCCTCCAATCTCTCTCTGTCTGCGTCCCCTCATTATTCTCTGTACCCTTGTTCTGTCTCTCTGTGTGTGTGTGTGTGTGTGTGTGTGTGTGTGTGTGTGTGTGTGTGTGTGTGTGTGTGCCAGCCGAGTCGCAGGGCCGCAGGAGAGAGCTGCTCCATGGCGAGGTGAGTGGGCGGGCGGGTAGAGGGTGAGGGTCGGGGGAAGGCCTTCTGCCTGAGTGCCCACTGTAAGAACGTCCATATAATTTATATGGCCTTAATGTCCTCCAAGCCCCCCGGGGACCAGTGGTGGAAAATGTACTCAATCGCTTTATTTGAAGTAAAAGTATCAATGCTGCAGTGTAGAAATACTCCGTTACAAGTAAAAGTCCGGAATTCTAAATTTACTTGAGTAAAAGAACAAAAGTGTTGGCAACAAAATGTACTTAAAGTACCAAAACTAAAAGGTACTCGTTTTGCAGAATGTCCCATTTCAAGTTTTCAAATTTGTGAAAATCTTTTGAAAATAGCAGATCTACTAGCTCACAATGCGTCGCATCGCGACGCATTGTGGGCTTGCAGATCGGCTATTTTCAAATGGCCGAAATGTATGCAGAGCTGAAGTGGTTAATGTATGTTTTGTATTAATAATCAAAATCTACAAAGTAACTAGTAACTAAAGTTTTCAAATAATTGTAGTGGAGTAAAAGTACAATATTTGGATCCGAGATGTAGTGGAGTAGAAGTAGAAGTATTGGAAATCGGAAATACTGAAGTAAATTGTACTTAAGTACAGTACTTAAGTAAATGTACCTAGTTACTTTCCACCACTGCCTCCAAGCCCATCGGGGAGCACAGCTAGCTAGCTCTGACACTGTGTACTCCCTCCCTCCTCCCTTGCATTCACACGTGAATGTTTTCCATAGTATAGAAGGAGAATAACATGATCCATCAACCAGATTGCTGCTTCCTAACACACATAGATCTTTATAATAGGATCCTTGAGCTCTACTCTCTCCGTTAAAAGAAGCCTGAGTTGTGTTACGGGTGGGTGCCGCGCAACCGAAATAAATAGCTGATCAACAAGCCCCGCACGCATTGTGAACTATTTTCGGGGTGTGCGGCGCCCATTGCGCAACCGGGTATAAATCAGACATTAACCCATCCCTGAGTACAACCGTGAGCTGCATTGGCCCTGTTGTTGTGCAGCCATTTTAAATAACATGCCTTTTAACCACTTTAAGCCCTGTACACATAAGTGCCGCGCTATGAGCTTGTATATCTGCTATTTTTGAATAGCCAAAGTATAAAATACTTGAATGGGTTAAGCCCTGTACACATAAGGCCTCTTGCCTAGGCCTTTTTTTACTATTTTGAAAAACATTTTAAAATATTTCAAATAGCCGATCTACATCGACACGTTGTGAGCTTGTAGATTGGCTCTTTGAACTATTTTAGAATGTTTTTTAAAATATTGAAAAAAGCCGTAAGGGAGGGGGGTAAACGGCAAGATAGGGCCCTTGATAGCTAAATTTGCCGGGTTTTTTTTACTGCTATTTTTGAACATTTTGATGTGGTTCAGGTATCAGATTGTGCTGGCAGCCTGCCAACTGCCTCTGAGCATCATTAATATATATTCTACGGTTTTGTATAGTATAGCACAGGGGTGATGCAACTTTGAGGATGGAGAGGGCAACTATATTTCCACACTCACTCCAGGGGGCTACATTGAATATACTGTCGGACAGACACCTCTTATTTCCGTATTTTAACTTTTTTCGTAAATTAATCCTGTACTTCGCCATTCTATGTCGCACAAAAGTAGCAAAAATAGCCGATCTACAAGCTCAAAACGCGTCGCAGCGCGACGTGTTTTGAGCTTGTAGATTTGCTATTTTTGAATTGGAATCCTGACATTTATTTTTGCTATTTTTGAATTGGAATTCTGAAAAGTAACATTTTTATTTAATTTCAAATGCATTTAGTTATACTTATGTTAACTTTATGAACTTAAATACAAATACATTGGACATAAAATAGACAATGGAATTTTAAATACTAGTCATTAAGCTACTAATATAGACTGAAGTAATTAAAGCGGGTCACGTTTGCATGTTTGGAATTGTAACAGCTGAAATCAATAATATATCAGTATACCTAATATTAACCTGCGGGCCGCATTAACTGAAGGTGGGGGCCGCATGTGGCCCCCCGGGCCGCCAGTTGCCCATGTATGGTATAGCACATTCTGTGAGGTGCATTTCAAACTCCCAGGAGCTTCAGAGAGGGGGAAACAAAAACATTCCAAACATACAGAAAGTTGAATAAATCGTATTTCAAAACAGTGCTAAAGAGTACAATCGTTGCTGTCAGGCAGAAACCTCTTCTCTCCATATTCTAACTTTTTGTGTTTTTTCCCCATAAATTAACACCCTACTCGATCATACCACAGCGTCACACAAAAGTATCAAAAGTAGCAGATCCACAAGCTCGAAACACGGCGCAAAGCGACACGTTTTGAGCTCGCTGTTTTGGAATTAGAATCCCTAAAAGTTACAGTTAGAGTTTTTTTTCTCCACCAGACAGAGACGATATTACAAATGGTGGCAAAAAAAAAATCTGCGCCGTTTCTCTGTGCAAACGAAGGCATTTGTTACACATTGTTTTAGCCAGAAACCCAGCCAACAACAGACAACAGAATTTCAACAACAAACCCCAGAGAGGGCTGGGGTGTGTGTGTGTGTGTGTGGGGGGGGGGAGTGGGCCCCCTTAGACCTCCCTATTTGAAGTTTTATGGGAGCCTGGCTTAAGTAAATTCAGATGCGGCTGTAATAATTTAGCACAGTGCTTGGGGGAGAAAGGGGAGGGGGGGGTTCTGAAGATGGAAAGCGTGTGTGTGAGAAGCCCAGAGAGAGAGAGAGAGTCGGTTCGACACATGCCGCTGGGGAAGGGCCTCCCTGTGTGTGTGTGTGTGTGTGTGTGTGTGTGTTTGAGATGTATACTGTAAAGTACGGAGTTTTAGCCGCCCCCCTCATGCCCCAGAGCCGTAATTCCCACTCAGCAGCCAGGCTTAGCCTGCAGAGGCCACAGCACAACCAGCCTTGATCTAGCTGGTAGGTTAATACGCTTTCATCACGGACAGGACAGACGTATAATCTCAGGAATCATGGTATCTTAATAACATTTTTCAGGACCTGTACTGCATGTACTGTACTGTATGTGGGGTGGTCCCTCCCCCCCCCAGTCCTTGAACTATTGGGATATACAGTACAGTTTCTTTAACCATATGACACTGCGTTTTAATGAACAATTAATGTCAATGTAATGTAAATACACCAAACTTAGCAATGATGCTAATTTTCATCCGCAGTCCCCACAAAAAGCAACAATAGAGTATATTACATTACAAACGAAAACAGAGGTACATATGGGGCGTTAATGGTGATAATGGGCAAACATTCAGTGATAATAGCGGATCTACAAGCTCAATCAACGTGTTGTGAGCTTGTAGCCTACATTGTCTGTCTGTCTGTTTTCTGCAAAAGTGATTTTGTGGGGAAAAAGGAGGGGGCCGAGTTCAGATCCCTGGGGGGACCCTGTTCAATGAAGTATATGTGTTTTTTAAGTGGCTACGTTTGTTCAAAACTGTTTCCACATTACGAGCTAGAGAGCATGTGCTTCTTTGCCTCTATGTCAGGGGTCTTCAACGTTCTTCAGCCCAAGGACCCCACAGCTGAGAGAAATATGGAACAAGGACCCCCGCACTACATATCGCATAAAATAGTGTTGGAGATTACACTTTTTCATAGATTTCATAGCATATTTCATAGACTTATTTGACAGCATTATCATTGTGTTGGGTTCATGTTAATGTGTATTTTCAGACAGTTAAACACTTAAACCCCCTTAAAACTTGTACTTGGTTTTCTCTTTTTTCCCTCTACACCAAACCTCTTTGCCAAAAATAGCCGATTTACAAGCTCTTGTGAGCTTGTAGATCTGCTATTTTCAGTAATGTTCCCCTCAAATAGGAATGCTAGGGTTAAAGTGGTTAATGTTAAAAAAAAAAATCTATCGCACAAAGATTTGGCCCCCCTTGTAGTAGCTTTGAGGACCCCCTAGGGGTCACGGACCCCCTGTTGAAGACCCCTGCTCTATATGCTAATCATCATTACTGAATGCAAAAGCAGCCATGTTGCTTTTAGAGTCACCAGTTTACCAGACTGGTTATACTAATGGTTATGTAATGTAATTGTATAAACTATTAACCGTGGGTCTCTTGTTATTATCTGGTTACTACTGGTTATAGTAAATCGTCTCTGTCAGGCTGAAACCTCTACTACCATCTACTGTATATTCAAAATGATTGTGCTTTTTCGTACATTAAAGGAGTAGTTCACCCAAAAAAATAATTAATTTACACACCAATTACACACCCCACAAAGCCACAGAGTTTTTGTCGCATTACTAACCCATTTAGACCTGAGGCCGATTCTAAAAACGCCTTCTAAATCCTGAAGTTTTCTGAAGAACTTCAAATATTTATAAAAAAAATCACACCCAGTGTGAAGTGGGCGGTGTGGTCATCACAGTGGTCATCACAGACCCATGACTCACTTAAAAAAAAACATAAATGTGTTTTTTTTAAGTGCATAGTCCTATTTATCGGACTATGCACATGTGTCATGTGTCTCGCTAGCCAATCACAGTGCTGAATAGAGTCAGCCAACCACAGTGCAGCTAGTGGTCATCACAGTGATGGAAGCTCACTTAAAGAAAAGTATAGATTTGCATTGAATGTGTAGGGGTTAGGGGTGTACAATGGGTGGCCAATCACAGTGCAGGGTTAGGGGGGTACAATGAGTGGCCAATCACAGTGCAGCAAATGTCAATGTCCCAACCTCACATATAGGGGCGGTTACACCGCCCAAAAATGACAAAAAACTTATGTTGCTATATACTGTACATAGCAACAACAACCCCAAAAAGGGTTCCTGTCTTGAAAGCTATAGTTACAAATAGGGGTTCCCGCCCTACTAAGCCAATAATTAGATGACGGCAGAGTCTCCATTGAGTCTCCTATTGACTGATGACCTGATCATCAAATTATTGGCTTAGTAATGCGACAAAAACAAAACGATCTCCATGAATTCAAGGCTTCATGGAATGTGTAATTGATAGAAAATAAGCAATTTTTTGGGTGAACTACTCCTTTAACGCCCTACTTGATCATACTACAGCGTCACACAAAAGTGTCAAAAGAAGCAGACCTACAAGCTCGAAACGCGGCGCGAGGCGGCGCGTTTCGAGCTTGTAGATCTGCTACTTTTGAATTTGAATCGTGAAAAGTAACAGCTTTTGGACATGTGAGGTTTCCACCCGACAGAGACGAAATGAGAAGGGAAGGCGTGATAATACAAATTCCATTCAAGGAGCTTTATTGGCATCACAAAGCAAAAAGGGGGTTCTTCAGGCCAAACCCATAGGACCGTTCCCACGTCAATGCTGAACTTCACAGGACCTCTCTTTAGAAAGACCTTGCATAAGGAGCTTATAGGGCTAATGTATATTTTAAATAATTTCTGAAAACACCCTCTGTTAGTTTTTACTACGTTATTTTTGTGCTGTTATTTAACCACTTAAACCCTATTTACTTAGCTGACTGGTTTCCCAAGGGCTCCATACTACTACTACTAGGCCGGCTTCTGTTTTCGCTCCACGCTAAACTATCTCTGCCGAAAACAGCCGATCTACAAGGTCACAAAGCGTCGTGCTTTGCGGCTCGTTCTGAGCTTGTAGATTGTGCTTTTTTTTGTTGAGTGTTGGCTCCAGAATAGGGATGCTATTGCTAGAGTTAAAGTGATCAAATTATGTATTTATTATTCTCTTTCTCATTCTTGTTAATTTTATTTTGTAGCGATGCAGGCAGACATATTATGCATTAACTTAACACATGGCATTCCTTTCCCCCAGATTAAAAGCCTTATGACCAGGGCTGAATACCTCAAAGAACAGATCAAGGTAAGAGTTTGTTACAAAAAATCCCGACAGGTTTATAATTATCTGTTATTATCCCATTTAATCCGGTAACGCATCTGTGTCACTTTAGATTTCTTTCGCTATGAAAAAATAGCAGATATACAAGCTCATAGCGTGCCACTCGGTGCCACGCTATGAGCTTGTATATCTGCTATTTTTGAAAAGAAAAATCGTGAAAATGTGTGCAAATCTTTGAATATATATATACATTTTAACTCAAATCTTTGTTTCTGCAAGGGGGTCCCTGGAACAAAATATTTTGAGGTGGGGGGGCCCGCGTGCCAAATATATATCATTTTGGGTGGTCCTTGACATGAGAAAGTTTAGAACCACTGATATTATAGCAACATACGTTTAAAAAAACTGTTTTAGAAGACATTTGTAGAACCCCCAGAATCAAAGATTTGAGTAAAAAAATGTTGCTTTAAAAAACAAAGATTTTCACATTTTTTTAAAAATCTGCTATTTCTGAATATCCCAAAGTATAATAGCTATAGCTAAAATTTTAGAATGACACAGTATGCGTTCCCGGAATGAATGGGTTAATGTTTGCTGAATTTTTATTTCAATGGTCTGTTTGTTTTTCAGATGCAGGAGACTCAGAAGGATGTGTCACTAGCAAGAGAACCACTGTCAGAATCTGTCAGAAGCTGTAAGTGTCTACGTTGTTGTACCGGTACTCTTAAGCATTGGTTCTCAAAGTGGGGTCCGGGGACTCCCAGGGGTCCTTTTGGGGGGTCCTCTAGCAAAAGTAGTTAACATACAGTAGCGTCACAATCATTTTAACCACTTTATCCATTTATACATGTATGTTTGTGTTTGCTATAAAACAAATATACGTATAGCAGATCTGCAAGCTCACATAATCTCCCTAATAAGCTGCTATTTTGTAAAATGTTTAATATTTCCAAAATATGTCAAATGTTTTTTTTGTTTTTTTTTTTCATAAATCTTCTCTTCTTGGGGTCACCTGGCACAAAACCCATTCAGATGGGGGTCCTCGGCCAAATACATACATAAGTGTAACCACTTTAACCATTATTTTATACTTTGGCTATTCAAAAATGGCAGATATACAAGCTCTGCCGCGGTAAGAGCTTGTAGATCTGCTATTTTTGAAGAATCATGAACATTTCTGCAAAAATAAATGTTGCTTTAAAGAATATATACATTCAAAGAGAATGTATATATTTTTTAAATCAACATTTTTTTTGGTCAAATCTTTGCTTCTCTGGGGGTCCCTGGAACAAAATATTTTAAGATGGGGGTCCTCGGCCAAATACATATCAATTTGGGGGTTCCTTGACATGAAAAAGTTTGAGAACCACAGCTCTAAAGTGTGTGTGTGCATGCATGTGTGCATGCGTGTGTGTGTGTGTGTGTGTGTGTGTGTGTGTGTGTGTGTGTGTGTGTGTGTGTGTGTGTGTGTGTGTGTGTGTGTGTGTGTGTGTGTGTGTGTGTGTGTGTGTGTGTGTGTGTGTGTCACCCCACTTTCTGACAGCCCTGCAGCCACACTGATCAATGACTATATTAGAGAGTTTAAATGGAGGTCTTTTTCCACTAGTAAAACATGAGTGTTTCTCTCGGGGCGTACAGGGGGAGGGGGGTGGGGGGTTGGGGGGGCGTACTGCCCCCCCCCCCCCCCCCCATGGGAGCGTCTGGCTCTTTGATTTCACCCCTGTGCAGCCGGGGGCCAACGCCGTCCTCTGGCCTCTTGTAAAACCTGCCTTGTGAAAGAGAGACTCGCTTCTAACCAAGAACACTCATCCTCACACACACACACACACACCACATGTAACACAATCCCTCTCTCTCAACCCACACGCCATATAATCCTCCCCCTGCATGTTAATTTTGTTAAAATATTATTTAACATTCATTTCCCGTGTGTGTGTGTGTGTGTGTGTGTGTGTGTGTGTGTGTGTGTGTGTGTGTGTGTGTGTGTGTGTGTGTGTGTGTGTGTGTGTGTGTGTGTGTGTGTGTGTGTGTGTGTGTGTGTGTGTGTGTGTGTGTGTGCTTGCGCGCGCGTGTGTGTGTTTGTTTGTTTGTTTGTTTGTTTGTTTGTGTGCGTGTGTCTGTGCGCGTGCGTCCACTTCCACTATACATGCACACGGCCTGATTTTTGAAAAAAAAAGCTCAGCTACTGGATAGATGGATAGTATAGCGATGTCTGAAGCCAGACAATATCCTGTGTCTTCTGTCAGGAATTCCTGAGGAATTATGGATGAAAAAAAAATGAGGGGGAGGAAGAGGAAGGGGGGTGGGGGGGGGGGTGTCAGAGAGAATGTGGAGGAGGCTCCAGTTTCATGCAGAACGTGGCTTCTTCTTCCTGGTCTCTGGTGTTATTTTAACACACCCACGCGGCCAAGCCGTGTCGCGCTGGCCTCCTGCCAGCGAGCAGCTGTCTGTCTGTGTGTGCCGTAGGGTCACAGCTACGCCCAGCACTGTCTGGTGACCTTAAAGTACACCAGACAGACATAAACTTCCACCAAGTCTAGCAGGGGAAACTAATCCTACTAAAGCACTGTCACACAGTATTAGGTGTTTATCTGACGCGGCACAAACAGGCCATAAAACAAATGACGTTCATTTATTTACAGAATGGTTTCGTTTAGAGTTGGAAGAGATCCTCGTTATGAGAGACTTCTCTTCAGCCTTATTTTCAAAGAAATATCAATGTTTTCGAATATACTGTAGCTGTTCTACATGAATGGTTAGAGAGCCCCCCGCCTGGGAAGGTCCCAGGTTCAATTCCAGGCCTCAGCAATGTGTCGGAAGTGTCAAACTGAGCAAGACACTTGGGGCTTCATCCCAAAGCAGCGTTAAAAATAATAATTTTAACCCTAACCCCTAACCCTAACCCTTTTTTTTATTGTGAAGCACAGGATAAAAATGTGCATTTCCGTTCAAATATATGCGTTGCTTCCTTTTACAAAAACAAACAAACAGACATACACACAAATTAAACGGGTACAGTGAAAAGAATATGATGTCAAAATGTACATTTCCTTATAACATTAACAATGTGTAGAGTGTGTTACAAAATCAAAAAATCTAAAATAGGACCGACATTTTTAGCTTGCGGCCCTTGGACTTTTGGTATTTTGCTGAGTGGCCCCTGAGCCATCTTAAGTTGAGTAGCCCTGCCCTAACTGCTCGCCGAGCGCGTCACACAAACAGCTGATCACTGCTCCTGTAGGGTGGGTAAAATGCAGAGGCCCAAAATAGGGACGCCAGGGTTAAAGTGGTTAAAGGAGAGTTTTGGATATCGCATATTTTAACAGCTTTTGTTTTTTTTTGTTTTTTTTGTTAGACGTTCATAGTGACAGAACACTATGCAACCAAAAAAATAAATAAATCTAAGTCTCACTAGACGAGATTGAAATCTCGAGATTTCAATCTCGTCTAGTGAGACTTTTTTTTCTTTTTTCTTTTTGGACAGTGTTCTGTCACTATGAAAGTCAGATCTCACAAAAAAAACACCCAAAAAAGCTATTAAAATATGTGATCTATATCACATATAAGGCCTATCCGCGCACGTTTTAAGCTGTGGCAGACCCAGGATGGAGTTATGAAAATGTTCTACTGTACCATTCATCCTAAGATATCATAACATCATAGAAAAGGTAAGAAAAACTTAGTCCAAAATTCTCCTTTAAGTTGTGGGAGCAGGTAGTGGTTCACCAGTGGTTTAAGAAGTACTCACGTTTTTGTACTTAAGTAAAAGCATCAATACTACAATGCAGAAATACTCTGTTACGAGTAAGTCTGGTTTTCAGAATTCACTTCAGTAAAAGTACAAAAGTATTGGTGTCAAAATGTGCTTAAAGTACCAAAAGTTAAAGTACTCATTATGCAGAATTCTTCCATTTCATGTTTTCAAAATGTATACAATCATTTGAAAATAGCAGATCTACAAGCTCACAACGCGTCGCGATGCGACGCGTTGTGAGCTTGTAGATCTGCTATTTTCAAATAGCTGAAGTCTATGTAGGGCTGAAGTGGTTAATGTATGTTTTGTAATAATATTTTAAATCTACAAAGTAACCAGTAACTAAAGTTGTCCAATAATTGTAATGGAGTAAAAAGTACAATATTTGTCTCTGAGATGTAATGGAGTAGAAGTAAAAGTATTGAAAATTGGAGTTTAAAAAAAAACTAAAAATTGTACCCAAGTACAGTACTTGGTTGCGCTGCCTTGCTCAAGGACTTTTTTTTGGACAGGACACATGCGTTGTGTGATGAGCGCGTTGGATGTCTTGGCGACGGAGCCTGTGGTCTTCTGGTCACAGCGTGGTCTCTCTGAAGTACATGACCGCCCCACTGATCAGCATGTGCATGTGACATGCACTTCATAGAGCCCGCTGGGTCATGTGACATACCGGGATAGTTGTATAATCCTCCCGCGTAGAGCGATATGCCCTAGTTTACTCTTTAATACCGCCTTGCTGCTATCAGAAAACATCACCTGCATCCAGTGTTGTAAAGTATCTAAAGTACATTTACTCAAGTACTGTACTTAAGTACAATTTTGTGGTATTTGCACTTTACTGGAGTGTTTCCAATTTTCCCTACTTTTACTTCTACTCCACTACATCTCAGAGGCAAATATTGTACTTTTACTCCACTACAATTATTTGAAAACTTCAGTTACTAGTTATTATTACAAAACATACATGAACCACATTAAGCCCTATATACATTTCTACCATTTGAAAATAGCCGATCTACAAGCTCAAAATGCGTCGCGATGCGACACATTGTGAGCTTGTAGATCGTCTATTTTCTAAAGATTTTTATACATTTTATACATTTGAAAACTTGTGAAACGGGACATTCTACATAATGAGTACTTTCTACTTTTGGTACTTTAAGTACATTTTGATACCAATACTTTTGTACTTTTACGCAAGTAAATATTGAATTCCGGACTTTCACTTCTAACAGAGTATTTCTGCATTGCAGTATTGATTTTTACTTTTACTAAGTAAAAAAAATGTAGTACTTTTTCCACCTCTGCCTGCATCACCACAGTGTCATCTTCACATCTAACCAGGAGATTTAGGTCTGGAAAATAAGTGTGTGATTTCTAAGCACTTAAACTATTATATACTTTGTTGACCACCGTCCCGCCGCTGTTCTATTTGGCACCCTAATTTTCTCCCTCTACACCAAATCTCTTGGCGGGAGAACAGCCCGTCTAAAAGCTCACAACATGACGTGTTGTTTCGCGGGAATGTTTGCCTATTATTTTTTTGCAGAGTGTTCACCTATCATGACATGCCCAGAAAATATGGGACGCTAGGGTTCATGCGGTTGAAGCGAGCACACAAACAAACTTGTGGAATTAACTTAACACACATCTCTTCTCTCTCTCCTCAGCGTGCTGTTTGCAGTGAGACCACCGCGTCCGCAGTGGGGGAAACAGAGAGGTGCATTCATGGTGCAGCGGGACCACCTGTCTGTCTTCAGGTTGGTGGAGATGGAGCTCGTCCACACGGGCAACCACCGCAACCAACCAAGCCACCTCCACCCAGTGCCCCTCTCTCTCTCTCTCTCTCTCTCTCTCTCCCACCACGACCACCACAGCTGATCATCCGACCAACACGGCATACACCCAGAGCCATATAAGGAGAGACGCGTCACCTGCGTTCACTTCATCGGGGCCAGGTCTTCTAGTACACAGAGCCTTCAATTTGGCAAACGGTGACAAAGCTCTGAACCCGAAGTTTACGGAATGCATTGGAGTCTATGAGCGTTTGTCACTATTTCGAGTTTACATGAACCACGTGACCGACGCTGTTTTCTGCCCCCTAGTTGACGTAACTCTCCAAATAGAAGGTTCTGAGTACGCTGAGAGGCTGGCAATATATATATATATATATATATATATATTGTCAACAAATCTAACAATTGATTTTGGCTGATCAGTTTGCCTGTTCTTCCCAGACACTGTAAACACATAGTGGAAATGGCTGTTGAATTGCAGAGCCGCCTACCACCAGCCAAGTTTGATCTATGGATACACGGTTGTGCCTAACTAACAAACGCCACTTAGCTGTTCCAAAATCTCTGTAAACCACGGCCCTCCTGGGCCTTATTGCTTTAGTCTTATATGAGGTCAAAATATATTGATCCCAAAAAAGGGAAAGAGACACTGTAGTGATGTACTTACTGCCTTGCATTCATGTCCACCTATATACCAATCTGGTGAAGTAGCTCAACCACTGTAACATTTCACCTTTTTTTATATATCTGAGTATTGGGTATTGAAGCTTGTACTTGAAATCAAGTATGGTGCTGTGTTGTTAAGATTAGCGGTTCTCAAAGTGAGGTCCAAATGGAGCCTTTACAGGTCTGTAACTCTTGAGAGCGTGCAAATGGAACCAAGTTATGGTGGTCCTTGTAATTAAAAAAGGTTTGCACTGATTAAGATCTATCATGGTGATCTTCATAACTTGTGTGAGGCAATGTGGGGGGTTCTTGCTACAAAGACACACACACACACACACGCCCTCTCGTTCATAGGGCAACATGCACTCTCTGTTCTGGAATGACTCATGAACTGTCACATATACACAAACTTTCTCTCTCTCTTCCTCTCCCCATCTCTGTGTCCCTTCTTGCTCTGCTCTTCCCCCCGTTGCCTTTGCTGTGGGTTCGACCACAGCTCACCACGCTGTGTCCCACTGATGGGGCGCTCTCCACCACTATGAGGGGAAAACTGGAGAGGTGCGGCTTCGGCCCTATTTACTCTAGACTCGCATTTTCTTAGGTTTGGCACCGGCTGCAGATTTGAGGCGTAGAGCCAGTAGTAGTAGTAGTAGTAGTAGTAGTAGTAGCGGCAGGCAGCGGCAATGCCGAACCCCAAGCTCTTCAATAACGCTTCTGTGAAATGTTACAAGCCTGAGCCAGTCTATTGGCAATCATCGCTGTGTTGTGTTTTATTAAGTTTAACCACTTTTTCACCCTGGAGTCGCTGATATGGGTGTAAGGCAAAAAAGAAAACACAGTTTCAAACATGTCTGATCATTCTGGAGTTCCTTTGAAAAATAGCCGATCTACAAGCTCACAACATTTCGTCTGATGGGATGTGTTGTGAGCTTGTAGATTGGCTATTTTCTAAAAATGTTTTTGTTTAATAGGGCTTAAGTGGTTAACACAACTGTAGCAAAATAACTGGGAAGGGTGTAAGAGAGGAGAAGTATACTGTAGATCTGTCTGTTGGTCTTAAAGGAATCACATTTCTGCTTTTTTTTGTTTTTGTTTCTCTATGGCTGTGACTTTTTATGAACTATAGTATTTATTAAATGAGAAAATGGAGCCAAAAATAAAATCACAATGTCCACTTGCTCTGTGGCTCTCATAATCTGTTTGAGTTTGTGGATAATAAAGTGAGACAGTTCCCTCAGCCGGCGAATGAAAAGCAGACGCTCGACTCTTGTCAGGAACTTATGGAAAGATTTATGTGTCCCAGTATGGGAGCTCTTCCACTGGTGCCTCGCCAACATCATCATTTGGAAGGCCATTCCGGAGAAACAGCTGGCTCATCTCCATAAGAGAAGGGGTGGGAATGTGAAGAAGAAAAAAAAACTTAGAGAGGGGGAAACTGAGGACGTTTTATACTGGAGGATGTAACCGGCGGGGTTCCTTCGCAGGTCTGGAAAGTTTGGGAGAAGGCTGGAGAATGAATCCCACCATTTCCAGGTGTTCAAAATTAAAATGGGACTGTTTGTGCATTTAAAAAGGAACGGGCCAGGAAATGTATGGAGAAAATCAGGAAGATGTAATGATGAGTACTCATTTTACAGTATGTCTGCCATTTCACATTTTAACGGTTTGTGAAGAATAATGTTGTGATAAGTGTGATCCTTGCATTATAGCCTTAAAAGGCTAAACAAAAAGAGTCTGGTGCCTTGTTATATGTCCACCAATCTGGGAACCCATCGTCAAAAAAAAAAGGGGGAAATTATTTTTTTTTCTCCTTTGAATTTGCGGAGCTCGGAATCTGTTCTTGAGAGATTATCTGTCCACAGAAATGAATGGGTGTGCTGCTGCTGTGTCCAAAACAACAACAAAGCGGAAGAAATACACACCTGATATTCCTTTACCTTGCTGATACTCATAGAAAGATTTTGGATATAGCTAATGGGCAGCAGGCAGAAGGATTTTACGTCAGTAATATTGATGTAAATCCTTCTGCCATCTGCCTGCTTTGCCCTATGGTCGCCTTTGATCACACTGGAACATCTTGTAGCCAGGAGAAACTTTGCTGGGAGCGTTTGCCCCCCCCACGTCGCCCCCCCCACGAAATGCCTAGTAGATCAGCTCACTAATACAACCCAGAGAGGGAAGAAGACTGCCAGCCAGAGATCCAGAATCTCCAGAATCTTAAGGAGGGGGAGGGGGGGGGGGGGGGGTGAGTGAGTGAAAACCACACTGCCTGCCTAGCCCCCCTCCATCCTCCCGTCTCCCTCGCCCAAAGCCAACGGCATTGTAGGGCTAATTGGTCTCCATTTCACTGCAACTCCATCAAGACCACTTGTTGCCCTTTCTCCCATCGCTGTGCCTCTCTCTCTCTCTGTGTATTTCTATCTCTTAAGAGTGCTGATACCATCAGCGAGAGTGATCTCGAGAGAGACTACTTAGGATCTCTATCTTTCTGCCTCTCAACAGTGTTTAATCGATAGAGAAAAGAAGTCATTTTGGGGGTGAACTATCCCTTTACTCGCCCCATGGTGCCTTGAATTCATGGAGGTTTTGTTTTTGTCGCATTCCTAAGCCAATCATTTGGCGGAGTCTCAAAGAGTCTCCATTGAGTCTGCAGGTCATCAAATTATTTGCTTAGGAATGCGACAAAAACAAAAAATATCTCTATGAATTCAAGGCTTCATGGGGTGTGTAATTGAAATACGATTTTTTTGGGGGGGTTCACTATCCCTTTAAGTTATTATTCACTTTCAACCTGTGAACTTTTTCCAAGAATGTTTCCAAAATAGCAAATCTACAAGCTCAGCGCTCGCTGCATGAGCTTATGGTTAATGGGATGGCGGTGGTGTAGTCATAGCAGTAGTAGTAGTACTGAGACCAGACCAGAGTGGCGGTTCATGCACTAACTAAGCCAAAAGAAACTGGGTGCCCTTGACTAAGAAAATTCTTCCACCCGAATACGGGTGCACACACACACACACACACACACACACACACACACACACACACACACACATCAACAACAATTCACTGTGAGTAGACGCGGCAATGGGGTGAATGGAACATTGTACTGGGATGGGAGACAAAACGAGACTCTAAATCCCTGCGTCACTCTCTCTCTCTCTCTCTCTCTTTCTCGGGGGGGGGGGACAAATGGGGGCAGGGGGTTTGTCTCAGAGAAACGTTGAATAAAGATAATTTAGAAAATGGGCCCTAGCACAGTACTGCCTCTGTAACAGTCCTCTCTCTCCCTCCCCTCCTCTCTCTCTCTCTCCACTCCGCTATTCACCCAAGGCTGTTCTGCTTATGTTTGTTTTGATTTTGTTCCCAGAAGCTGGGTGGGGGATTTGGGGAGGGAGTGGAGTGGAGTGGGGTGGGGTGGAGGCGGGGGTGGCTGTGTTGGGAGAACTTTTTAAGAGATGCATGGCAATGGTTGGTTAAAGCTGCACTGTTTTTTTTTTTTTTTTATATGAATAAAATGTAATTTTTTCCAATCTGTGTGGTAGAGCAGTGGTTCTCAAACTTTTTCATGACAAGGACCCCCAAAATGACATGTATTTGGCTGCGGACCCCCCCCCCCCCCCCCACATCTAAAAAATATTTTGTGCCAGGGATTTTTCTAAAATAGCAGATCTACAAGCTCTGCTATGAGCTTGTATATCGGCTATTTTTGAATAGCCAAAGTATAAAATATGCTTAAAGTGGTAAAAAATAATTGCGACGCTGTATTAAGAAATTTAGCTGGGGACCCCCTGGTACTACCCCCCCCCCCCCCAGGACCCCACTTTGAAAACCAATGTGGTAGAGTATGTTAATACAATATAACTATTGGGGTGGTTGTATTTTGTCTCCCTGCTCTTCTATTGAGACATTTAGATCATGTCAAAGGTCATGTCTCACCTGACACGAATTTTGACCTGCTGGTCAAGATTCAATTTATCCCCTGAGCAAGCAGGCAGGCTCCACTAACTCAATGGTAAACAAAAAAAATATGTCAGCACTTGCGCAGGAAACCGGGTTCAAATCCAGGGTAGAAGAGGAAAGTTACATTTTCGTTTAGGGTCCAAATATGATCCAAATAGAAGGCATGCAGAGGGAGAAAGAGGCCAGTGTTTCTCAACCAGTAGCTCAGGACCCCGAAAATGGGTCATCATGAGAGGTTCTGACTGGGAGCCGCTTTAACAACAGAGGAATGAAGTGAATTAACACATACAATTCGTCTCCCACTGTTAAACTAGCAGATGCCGGTATTAAAAAACAAATGTCAGCTCAGAATGCATTGTTTTAACATAATGCTTTACACCTGTCTTGTTCTGTGACTGTCTCTATCATCATTAAAAACACTGGCATCAAGGGCAGTTTTCTTTAGATCAACACAATAATGGTAGTTATTGTAGTTAACCTCAAATCCACTTAAGTTTTTTACACTGGACCTGTACTCAATCAAACTACTGTAACAAAATAGGCAACATTTCAACATAATTGAAACATACATCTTTTTTTGTATTTTTTTCCTGCTCTAAATAGCCTAATGCGGTTTTTTTACACCTCGTGGGCATGCCTGTGCTTTCTTTATTTGCCAAACAGGTGTTGGAAAAAAGCTTGCACCTGGTGTGAATGCTAAATGACTTGGAGCCATGGCAGCTTGTTTTATAGTTTGTTAATGACTCATAAATACTTCAGTAAATAATAAAGAAACCCCTTAGTTAGCTGACTGGTCCGCTGCTTTGATTCATGAGAGTAGCACTCATTAGCAAGGAAGGGCCGTGAGAAAGCGGTAAACACAAACACTAGCGACGAGCTCCCTTTGCACTGCAACTCTGATGCATTCACTGACATTAAAGTTAATGTTCCACTGACATTTGCTAAAAGCTACGGGACTGGCCCTCCAAATGGACACAGTGTCTTTCGGTGATGACTTGAACCTTAAACGTAACTAGACTCCTGCCCTGGCCTTTTGCTCCAGTGAGGATGTATTGTGCAGCAACTAGACACTTAAAATTCCTTCCTTGGTCTCAGTTACACAGGCCTTAATCCCCTAAGTATTATACAATGGTGGCTTTATGAAAGGTACACAGTGCTAAGAGGGGTTACTTATATAGTAAGTGCACTCATTATAGAGACGCTCATTTGTTAAACTTCATGACATTTTTTGTTTGAGATTTGTTGCATTTTGTTTGCTGTATGTACCGTACAATTTAGTAATTAATCTTGTGTTTGTAGCTGTACAACCAACTTAACTCCCGGATATCGAACATAACCAGTAGATGTGATAAATGCGAGGGTTAAAGCCACGTTGTGTATCTCTGCACAGCCCAAACATCTGGAATATATTTAAATGTATGAGTTGAAACACACCTCTGGGTGGAAAAAAGTCAATCACTGAGCAATTCAGTTCATAATCATTTTATTACAAAATGTGCCCTCCCATATAGTACATTCTGCTCTTAACTGTTATTCAAACACTGGCTGAGATGAGAAGTCTAAATTTGGCGGGTTTCGCGGACAACCTTTCACTACTTTTATGTGTTAACTATATTAAAGTAACTGGCTTATCTGATTGCATATAGATGTAAAGTATATACATTCCTCAAATTATAGCGTCATAATTTAACATATAACAACATTTTTCATTGAGACCAGCAGCTATGGAATCGGGGTCCATTAACACATAATCATGACCTTCATCGCAGAACAAAGATTAGTTTCATGACAGGAGAACTTCAAGTGGTGTAGATGTGACATCAGGCAAACTAGCTTCTTCAAAATAAGAAATCAAACACCTTCAATGTCAGTCTGGATCTCGTAGCCGTAATGCAAACCATTACACCTAAGCAGACTTTAGTCAAATACTATTTGCAACTGCTCTTTCATGGTTTGTTTTAGACTTCTTAGGTTGTAGATTAGCAGGGCTTACAGTAATACAATGATTGCCGTCAAGTGTGTGTGGGAAAGGATATAAAAGCCAATGTTGTATCCTTTTCTGTGACTGACACCGATATGGTAAATGCAAACCCCTGGGCACTGCCAACAAGGTTATAGACAATCACTTGAGTTGCAAATTCTAGTTGACCCAGATCTGCCCCTAATACTAGATTTGCAATAAGTTATGCGCCACATATAGCTTACTCAACTTTAGCTATGAATACTTTAAAGTGAATAATAAACTTCACTTAATCTCACATATACTGCATATACTATATAAGAGACACTCCTTCTGTGGTATATACCTGTTCTAAAGAGCTGTGTTCCAAAACGAGATATCCACCATCTGAAAAAACATGACACATTAAGTTACAAAATTATTGCTGTTATGAAACTTAAACCGAAATTCCTAATGAAAAGTTAGGATTGAAGTTATCAACTACATTAGCTACAAGATGCAAATGAAAGTATTTCAAGGTGGTGTAATATCTGCGAGATATTTCTAGTGTGCTGTGTCACATTCCTCTGGTTACTAAAGTTATTTAGTGTTTCAAGATGAAGGAATGCCATTTTGGAAAAGAAGCCCTTCAGAAATCATTTGTACATTCATCTTATGGGGCTCAATATGAAGACAAGTAGCCAACGGTTTCCTGCCCTCTGTTATCTGTGGAGGTGGTGGTTGGGGGGAGGAGGAGGTAAAGCAACAATTTAAAAGACAGGGGGTCTAAAAAAAAAAAAGAAGGCGTAAAGGGTGGAAGTGGGGGCAGGAAAGGGGGGGGTTCAATAAAACAACCTTTTCGCGTGGGGGATGGGTCACTGACAAGAGAGGCACTTCAGTTAATTTAACTACTTGATCCCAAAAACCTCTTGTCTGTTCTCTGACCGTTCCCACAAACATTTGAAGTGTTCTGTGGCTGCTGCAACAATACCGAGGCCCCCTGAAATGGAGAGAAGAGCAAACACAAGCCCTGGACGGGTCCAATGTTTGTCTTAAGTCTTAATAAAGCCACACTCCGAGGACCATTGAAATGAATCCAAACAAACAGCATCCGTTTAGAGGGGGAACACAGAACGGTGTGTGCCAGTGGCAAATAAACAGTTGTCAAGTTTGGGATTCTTAGTAGCCTTAGTGGCCATGGATTTTCGTGATATAGATGTACCATCTCAGGGAAATGTGATGGTTATAGGGTCTGAATCCCTTAGCCTGGAGGGGTTTGGACCAAAATATATCCACTCCATGTACTGTGTAGGTCTATGCAACAATGACCATAGCAAATCACACAGTAGAACATCTCATGTATGCAGCGAAGAAGTACTATGAGGACCTATAGAAAACCTCACTGACCCCACAAGCCCCACCACACGACTGCTTCGCACAAAATGTGAACCTCTCAGCATAATATCCGAGCCAGTAGCAGAAACAAGAGCGTCCCCACACAGCCGAACCGCTGCCGGGAACCCGCGGAGACGGGGCCGTACACCTCGTCTCTGTCGTGCTTGGGGTCGTAGTCTTCGTCCTCGTAGACGTCGTCCACGTCCGGCTGGTCGGAGATCACGCCGTGGTCTCCGATGGCGCACAGGTTCTTCATGTTCTCCTTGACCACCTCGCAGAAGGGCCTCTCCACGCCGTCGCACACGCAGCGGTTCAGCAGGACGCCGCTGGGGATGAAGAGCATCTGCTGGATGGTGGCCTTGCACTTGGAGGAGCACTTCCTGCCGTTGAAGAGCTGGCCGCAGTAGGACAGGTAGGCGGTGAGGGAGCCGTGGCAGGCCGGGTCCTCCTCGCAGCGCTGCCGGGCCTCCGTGCAGCCGATGCCCCCCGCGTCCCCCGGGTGTCTGCGGGGCAGGCACGGCTCGATGGCCCGCTTGGCGCCCACGCACTCCATGTCCTTGGCGCAGTCGCAGGTCTCCAGGTCCGGCCCGTTGCGCGTGTGGTTGAGCCTGATCAGCGCGTTGATGCAGTGGCTGGGACACTGTCTCCGGGTGCCCCTGATGTTGCCCTCGCACGCCGCCAGGTACTGGCTGTAGGCCAGCTCGCAGCCGGGCTCGTCGTGGCACCGGAGCAGCGCCTGCCAGCAGATCATGGCATCACCCAGGGCCACCAGGGCCCAGGAGAGCAGAACCAGGGCAAAGCACCATCTCATGCTTAATGGATGGGAGGTCAGGCTTAGTTTGGTGACTCGCACCTTTTCCACCACGAAGGTTGGCACATTGAGGCCGAGGAATTTACAGACCAACTGGGTTTTGTTTGGTTACAATCATTCACATATGTGTGTTATTATTATTATTACTGAGTCCCCCCAGCAGTGCATGCACACCCCTCCCCTCCCCCCTTGTCTGTGCGCCTGTGCCCCCGAACAACTCCTCACACTCACTGAGCCCGTTCCCTAGAAATAATCACCGATCCTGGCTTTAACTGCGGGACACAATGTAGCCAAACGTTTCATTCCTCCAAGAACAATGTCCGCTCAAAAAGTTAGAAACCAAAAACACACACAATAATGTCAAATTGTTACAAAGTGTCCAACAAAACAATGCCAGTCGCATCAATGTATCCACTACAGCACAACATACCACCAACTCCCACACTCCGGTGTCCGAAGCGGACGCGTATCTTGATTCTTCTTTGCAAACTTGTATCCGTTTTTTACACTCCAACAAGTCGTCTCTCTTCTTCCCATTGTTGCTGTTTCCAAGTATTCCACATTTTGGTTTATTAGTAGACGAGGTTGTAGCATTTTTTTATTCTAACGGTCCGCTATGTCTTTGTTCCTCTTGCCTTTCCCCTCTCTCTCTCTCTCTCTCTCTCTCTCTCTCTCTCTCTCAGTTACGAGTCACGCTTGGTGGAGCATTTCCCCACACTATACTATAGCCTACCTCCTTCTCCTCAGAGAAAAGAAAAGAAAGAAAGGAAAGTTTTCCTTCCCCCCTCCTCCTCCTCCTCCTCCTCCTCCTCTCTCTCTCATTTACAACCCCAGCCAACGATCAGTGTTGCCATGTCTGCTTATTATAAGCGACTTAGGGCTTATTTTTCTGTGAAGTTGCTTGTAAATATTGGTGTTTTATGGGGGGGCTTGTTTCTAAAGTATAGTTGCTTATTTGGGCTTGTTTCCACCATTTCTATAATTATTTTAACCAGTGTCATGGACCCCCAAATGAATTGATTGATTGATTGATTGATTGATTGAATACTTTAATAACAGTTTGCAAGAAAAGCACAGAAAGTACAGTTCTATACAAGGTCTGCTTAAAGGATTAAACTCAGAAAAGCACTATGGCTTGTTTCCATTGGGGTCCCTGTGTATTCAATTCATCAAAACATTTAATGACAGACAAATATACAACAGTTGGGGGGGGGGGGGGTTTAGGCTTTCACTTTTTATAGGTTCTGAATTGCAGCCACCTGTAAGTCATTGATTGATTGATTGATTGATTGATTGATTGGTGTACTTTATTTAGTAAGACATGAGAACAGTACATGACAGTACATAACAGTACATGGAAGTACAAATTCGCAATACAAGGTCTACTAAACTGGATAGCTCAGTTAAGCACTTAGCTTCTTTAAGATGAGATCCCCATGCACACAAATCATGATGAATGAATGAATCATGAAGTGCTCTTTTAGAGAAGTTTAAAAAAAAAAAAAAAAAAAAAACATCTGAAACACAATTTTATACAATATAGAGTAGGGGGTCATCTCTCTCTCAGCTAGGGGGTCCTTGGCCTGAAAACATTACATTACATTACATTACAGTCATTTAGCAGACGCTTTTATCCAAAGCGACTTACAATAAGTGCAATCAACAAAGGTAGGGAACGAAAGCTACTAATCACCAGAGGTTATAAGTGCATTTTCTGCAATAACAAGCAACCAAGAGCATACCTAGCGCTAAGGTAGAAGACCTCTGGTATACAGTATATAGGTATAATGTGCTCATGTCCTCTTTGCTTCTTTTGGACTTGTTTTCATAGACCTAGTTGCTTGTTTCTCTCTGAACACCTGGCAATACTGTTGGTCGTCATTGAAGAGGCAGAGGAACAGCAGCTCTAGTTCAGCCGTGGGACCCATGTCATGTCTGTAGCAACACAACAAGTTTGCAAAAACACATGGACGAATATGATCAGATAAATGCTGGTGTTTATAAAAATGTTTTTTACCAAGCTGCGATCTGTGTGGTCCTTCTACTGTGTCTCTCCTCTTGTCTTATTGCAAAACAACGCACAGCCATGGGGATTTGGTGAAGTGTGCTGCAACACACATGCATAGCTGCTATGCAATGGTGTAAAGTAACTAAGTACATTTACTCAAGTACTGCACTTACTTAAGTACAATTTGAGTTTTTTTGTTTTTTTTTACTTATGCTGGAGTATTTCCAGTTTTCATTACTTTTTCTTCAACTCCTTCTACTACATCTCAGAGGTAAATATTACATTTTTACTCCACTAAAATGATTTGAAAACTTTAGTTACTAGTTAGATTTTGATTTATTATTACAAAACATGTATTAACCTCTTCAATCCAATATACATTTACACATAGCAGATCTACAATCTCACAACACGTGACACGTTGTGAGCTTGTAGATCTGCTATTTTCAAAGGATGTTTATACATTGTGAAAACTTGTGTAATGGGACCCTTGTCAGCATAATGAGTAGCCTACTTTTACTTTTGGTACTTGAAGTATATATTAATGCCAATACTTTTGTACTCTTACTCCAGTAACACATAGATAACTACAATAATAGGGCTTAAGTAAACAAAAATCCATCACTGCTACTATGTGCATTCCACTGAAAGAACAGCTCACATCTGCAAACCCACTGGTCCAAATGTTCAGCAGGAGAAAAACAAATCTGTTCCTCTTTAGGCGTTTAAGCAGACGATGGATGGGAAAAACCTCTAGCTATGATAGTGAAGTGAATGAAGCAATAGGCTCTATGCACAGCAGTCATATTGGAAAGAAATTGGGCCTCTTCTTACTTCCTTCACAGGTGTTACCAATGATTCTAATGAAGGCTCTGTTCCATTCTGGTTAGGGTGCTGATATCGTGCATTTTGGCGCACTAGAAACACTCCATTTTGGTTCCCAAATGGCCCCTTATGGTGGGTGTGTAACTCTGAGAGTGTACAAATGGAACCAAATGGTTCCATTTGTACACTCTCAGAGTTATGGGGGTCCTTGAAAATAAGACAACCACTATGCCACACTAAATGGAACAGAGCCTTAATTAGTATCATTGGTAATACCTGTGAAGGAAGTAAGTAAGGAAGGGGCCCAATTTATTCCCAATATGGCTGCTGTGCATAGAGCATATTCGCTCTAAAAATGCTTCTCACTAATTGTCACCTCTCTCTCTCTCTCTCTCTCTCTCTCTCTCTCTCTCTCTCTCTCTCTCTCTCTCTCTCTCTCTCTCTCTCTCTCTCTCTCTCTCTCTCTCTCTCTCTCTCTCTCTCTCTCTCTCTCTCTCTCTCTCTCTCTCTCTCTCTCTCTCTCTCTCTCTCTCTCTCTCTCTCTCTCTCTCTCTCCTCCTCTTTTGCTGAGTTTTTTAAGCCCCGATTGATAGAGGAGAATGGCAGAGAATGGTGTTTTCTGGCCCGTTTCACCCCAATTGTGTCAGATTGGCCATGCAGTGGCCCCCAGACCCCCAGTGTCTTTGCCCTGGAGCTGGAGATTGTTCACGCACTGGGGCCTATCAATGGAGTGAGGGTTCAGCATCAATATATTTTACAGCTCTCCCCTTTCACAGCACACTTGAAAACTACCAAGAGCTCAGACTCTCTTGCCATTGAGATGGTAACTAACTTGATTTGGGGGTAAAAAGAACCCAGGCTGTTCTGCATTTTTTTCCCTTCTTTTTTTTTTTTTTTTTACAAAGTTCCAGCCATCATGGCCCACTGAGACCGTGCCATTTGTTTTTTTTCTTCCAAATAGTTCCTCTGAATTTGGAAGACATGCGTCTGAACTGGTACCTCAAAGTCAAATTTCACTAATTTACAGTGGTGGAAAGTAACAAAGTACATTTACTCAAGTACTGTACTTAAGTACAATTTTGAGGTACTTTTACTTTACTGGAGTATTTCCAATTGTCTATACTTTTACTCCTACTCCACTACATCTCAGAGGCAAATATTATACTTTTACTCCACTACAATTATTTGGAAACTTTAGTTAGGCTGCTTTGCAGATATAAATGACTACATTATAAAACATTAACCACTTTAGCGCTATTTTATACCTAGGCTATTTGAAAATAGCCAATCTACAACATGAGCTTGTAGATCTGCTATTTTCAAACATTTTAGTACTTTTACTTTTGGTACTTTAAGTACATTTTGATACCAAAACGTTTGTACTTTTACTCAAGTCATTTTTAAATTCCAGACTTTTACGTGTAACAGAGTACTTCTACATTGCAGTATCGATACTTTTACTTAAGTAAAACATTTGAGTACTTTTTCCACCACTGATAAAAACATAGTTCAGTTGTGAGTGTGAGTGTGAGTGTGAGTGTGAGTGTGTGTGTGTGTGTGTGTGTGTGTGTGTGTGTGTGTGTGTGTGTGTGTGTGCACGCGCGCGCGTGCGTGGGTGCGTGTGTGTGGAGGGGGGGGCAATAACTTGCTTTTGTTTTTGATGATGGTAGCCTTTTTTCTAAAATTATTATCTGTCTATCAATTTTGTGGTGCCTTAATGTTGGTTTTCAACTCATCCGTTTTTAATTCTTGGTATTTTTTAAAGATTTATAAATCATATACATTTCCTACTACACTATTAATACCAGTCATAATGAGGTAATGAGGCTGGCCTACTTCACCACCAAAACATCACTGTCTGTTGCTGTCAGATGATGTCATTGTGTTTTTGTCTCCACCTGGTGGCCAGCCTCATCTGACTTGTTTTCCATTTACCTTCTAGCCTGTGGTTCTCAAACTTATGTCAAGGACCAAGTACAATTTAGATTTTTACTTCACTGGAGTATTTCCAAATTTCAATACTTTTACTTCTACTCCACTACATCTCAGAGGAAAATATTGTACTTTTACTAATTACTGCACTACAATTATTTGAAAACTTTAGTTACTTTCAGGATTTTGATTATTATTACAAAACATACATTAACCACTTCAGCCCTATATATATTTCGGCCATTTGAAAATAGCCAATCTACAAGCTCACACGAGCTTGTAGATCTGCTATTTTCAAAAGATTTTAAAACTCTAAATGGGACATTCTGCGAGTACTTTTACTTTTGGTACTTTTAAGTACATTTTGATGCCAATACTTGTGTGCTTTTACTAAGTACATTTTGAATTCCTGACTTTTACTTCTAACAGAGTATTTCTACATTGCAGTATTGATACTTTTACTTAAGTAAAACATATGAGTACTTTTTCCACCACTGTTCTTTAGCAACCTGCTTTGCACAAAAACAACAGCAAGGAAACAGCCGGGGGGACATATATCATAAAAATCTGTTTATTGTGGTTCACAATTGTCATCTTTTAAATAACAGAGACCTTTCCAGAGATGAGAGCCACCATGTGAATCAAGTGTCCTAGCAGCCATTACCTGAAACACGGTGTCCCACACTGCAACGTTGAACAAAACAAATAAACTTCAAGTTATACACACTCATCAAAGAGACATCAGCTTGCTCTGGAACACCAAGCTCACACACAACCATTTGGGTCTCACTTAACAAACACGTTATTGTAGCTATCATTATTAGAGAAGTACTTATTGCAAGATTGCCTGCCTTTCTTAATACTCTACATGTCACACACAGACTTTGCGAACTATCACAAGACATGAACTATTGCCAAAGGGTTTTTTCTGTTGTTCATATAGCAGTGGTGTATCACCGCTGTAAGAAAATGAGTAAGAATGAGTAAAACCCCTAACAGCACAGTAAAATGTCTATCTTTTCTGATTATATAACGATAAAAGTATGCCAAAAAAAGGTTTTTAGTGCCTCAAAACCTGCACTGAGACCATAACTGAAACAGAAACACGAAGGGTTATGAGTTATGATGAAACCCCTCAAGCACCACTGCTGCATGAAACCTACAGAGGAAACTAGGGATGCAGCGATATCGGCATTGGACCATATTTGCTGTTATCGGTCGGTATCGGCAAATAAAGTTGACATTCACCGATGGCCGAAGCCGATATTTATCTGTTGTTGATAAGCATCAATTTTGCTCTGGCTACGTTGGTGTATTCGTTATCTGCAGCCTACCAAGCTGAAGATTCTGAACAGGTATTTCTTTTATAAAGAAGATTTATTTGTTTCCCTGGCACAAAACGGGGAAATAATAACACCAAAAACTAGGCTAAGTTGTTATTTTAAACATCGGTATCGGCCAAGAATTTCCCTATCGGTGCATCCCTAGAGGAAACCCTAAAAAGTGTGAATATATGGATGTAATACAAATGACACAGATGCCTCCTCCTCCTCCTCGTCATTCTGTCACAGCTTCTATTAACGTTGCTAGAAGACAGGTCAGAATATACCAAGTACATACGTATGTTCAAAGGACTGTGTGCCGTTTAACGTAATGAGCAGCGCTGACAGCCAAAAGATTTTTTGGCTGTCAAAAATCTGACAGCCAAAAGGACAACATTTCTTCAAAGACACCACTTGACATATCATACTGGCTAAACGACACCGAACCACCAGCACAAGATACCACTACAGATAGGAGGTCAATGACATAAACAGGGCTGAAGACAATGTTGAAAGGTCAATTTGTCATTGTTCGGGCGGAAACTTGTCCAAAACTCTTATTTTTCAGGAAATGGAGAAAAAAACAGTAGTTATTATTTAGTCACAAGCTCTCTTAATACGTGTGAGCTTGTATATCTATTTCCCCTAATTTTGTGAGACAGTCTCACAATGACCAGATGGGGTGTTCATTTACAAAAAGTTGAAATATGGAGATACAAGGTTTCTACCCGACAGCAACGATACCATGGTTCAATCCAAGAGCCAATGAGTAGATTAAACACGGACTGAACAAAAGGCAACAGTAGCACAGATAAACAGCAAAAACAGTTACATGTACTGTACATCTTATACAGATATACCTGGATATTTAACACATACCCAGCCTTTATTTGCCCTGGGCGAGGTTCATAAAAGGACAGCGAGACTGCGAGAGTGATACGTATCCGATAACGTGATGATTGATGGTGATTTGACAGGTAGCAGACCAATCAGTGCAAGCTCAAGTGACACCGCTTGCTCGAATGTCGACACAAAGGAACAACAATGGCTGCTGTAATTGATTAAATGTTATTTTCGTCACGTCATTGTGATAAGGCTATATGGGTATGTGATAAACAAACGATCGCCCAGGCATTCATTGTAATGCATGGGTGATAGCCAAAGAAATTTCACAATTGGACATGCTTTGTATTGTGCCACATCCTTCACGTATATAGGTTGGAATGTATTCGACAGAAACTTTGGCATGTGGCATGTACAAAGCATGTAAATTTAAATTTTTGTTTAAATGAAGGAAGATGGTAACATGTACATTTCACGTTTTTTCTGCATTGTGGAAAAAACTTTCACACCCCTTATTATTTCCTTTCATGGAAATAACTATGACTATATAACTATGTATATTTAACCATAAATATGTACATTTCCCCATCTCCCCACATTTACTGCAACATTTGTTTCTGCAAATCACAAGATACTTACTGTTGAAGGTCATTTTTTAATCTATTTTTTACCCAAAATGTCTCAATCCTAGTACCAGTAACATGTTGAGATGCAACTTATCAGAGGTTTGCAGAAACGTTTCTTCTCTGGCTATACAGGGTTGCATTTGTACACTCAGGATTTGACTGCGTGTATATTTCAATACTGCAGGCCAGTGATGTCCAGCATTGTGCCCAGCAGAGCCAACAACAGTACACAACATTTCACTCCCAACTAGACATCACACCAGCTGGTTTGGACTAATTAGAACATCTTCCACTAGAGGGGGGGAGAACTCATGGATGAAATCTGCTGGTGTACTGTTTGGTTAGCAGGCAAACGTGCATACTATCGGTCTTCCACCATGACACAATGATGATTGGACACTTCTGCTGTAGACCATCGATGCCAGTGGTTCTCAAACCTTTCCGTGCCAAGGACCCGCAAGTTGATACATATCAGCATCACGGACCCCCCATTTGAAAAGATATGCCAGGGACCCCCCAAAAGAGGCTATAGCAGTGATTCATTCCGAACCATTTTAATTTCAAGGAACCCAATTTGATATGCATTAGGCTACGGACCCCCATTTGATGGCATTTGTATCTCTGGGAGCCCAATATACACTGTAAAAATCATTTAATGTTAATCTAACTCTGAGAGAGAACAAATGGAACCAAATGGACATTTGGTTCCATTTGTACTCTCTCGGAGTTACAGACCCATAAGGGTCCATTTGGTCCTGACTATCAATAATTTGACTGGGGACCCCCTGGAACCCCCTCAAGGACCCCTGGGGGGGGTCCCCGGACCCCACTTTGAGAACCACTGATCTATGCGTCCTACAGTAACATCATGTGTGTGAGAGAGAGAGAGAGACAGACAGACAGACAGAGAGAGGAACAGGAGAAGAGAAGGACGGTTGGTGGGGGGACTCAAAATGAAAGGCTATAGCCTATACTCCGTTGCACAACAGTGTAGATAATTGTTGCTCAACAAAAGAAATTACATATTTCCAACTGAAAAAAGTCTCAACACTGTTTTTCAGCCGTAAAATACTTCTTTTTTCTTTCTTTTTTTTAAATCTTTGTGATTGTATAAATGAAAACCCTTAAGAGTTTGGCCAGATCACATGAGGCTGCAGTTTTCCGTCTGCTTTTTGAGGTCTTCCAGGGTGGCCTGGGCCTTGTCCTTCAGCTGGTCCATGTCCACATTCTGGATGCTGGTCAGATGGCCCAGAACCGAGGACTTGCTCTCCTCCTCCTGGTTGTCCTCTGCAATCATCTTCGCCAGCTCTGTGGGCAGGCTCACGTCATCTCCGGCCGCCTGGATCTGGCCCTCGTCTAACTCGTTCTGAGACGCGCGCGCGCACACGCACACGCACACACACACACACACACACACAAAAGTAGATAAATGCATACAATTACATGAACTCCAACACACAGATATAGATATGTAAATGCGTACAAACAACACTAGAAACAACACGGACACACAATCTGTCAGGGGAAAGCTCTGGGGGGGAAAAAAGAAAAGAAGCCCCAGTGGGGAAGAAGTGGTAAATATAAAGGCATCGTCTCCCCCTCTGTTAACAGACGTAGTAGAGAAGACATCTGCACACTAAGATGAACCCGTTTACTGTAATATCTAGGTCAGCGATTTCCAACCTGAGGGCCGGGGCCCACTGGGTGGTCCGTGAGGATGTTGCCTGTGGGCCCCCAAATAACTGACAACATTTCAATGATAATATGATCCTTGTTTTCAAAGGTTATACAGCTAAATCAGTTGTGCATTTATTTACCTTTGGTAGTCTGTATTTATCCCGGAAATGACTTCGAACTGTCGCTCGCTCAGCCTTCTTCTGGGCAAAGTTAGCTTCTCGTTCCTGCCTGGGGGGGGAAGGAGGGAGATTATAATTCAGCTGAATACTGGAGATGCTTCTGGACATACAAACCGATAATCTCAGCTTCTAACTGAAGCCTCTTAGCTAATGCTGCCTTCAATTAACTGTACACCTCTGTGGAGATAAGAAGGATTTAATTGTCAACACAGTGACTCCTTCAGTTCCAACCCACACTTATATTTAATATGAGAAATTAGCCTCTACCATAAAGTATATCGTTGTTGGGGCAAAAACCTCTTATCTCCATGTTTTAACTTTTTTGTGTTTTTTCGTAAATTAACGCCCTACTTCATCATACAACAGGGTCACACAAAAGTATCCAAAATAGCAGCTTGTTGATCTGCTATTTTTGAATTTGAATCCTGAAAAGTAACAGTTTTGGACATGAGGTTTCCACCCGACAGAGACGATATAAAGTCTTGATACTCAACTATACAGTATTTTTGTCGGGCATTAAAGGCTCTGTAAGTGATATTCTTTCGTTAAAATAAGTGTTAAATAGCTCTATATTCCGATAGTAATCATGCTTATAGAGTGTTTGTTCAGTAACAGGGGTCTAACTAACGGAAAATATATTTCAAGGTCTGGATACCAATTTTATCCAATCAGGAGAGAGAGAACCACAAAGAACATCCATCAGCTTAGATTCCAGTGTTCCAGTTCCAATAATGTCTGCTATTTATTTTTTTTTGTTTCAATGTTACTACCCTGTATCCTCTATGAGTTCTCTCTCCTAATTGGATAAAATTGGTATTCTGACCTGAAAATGAAAGTATCTGGACAATCACTGGACAATCACTCTATAGCAATTATTATAGAATATAGAGTTTCAATTTCTCAGCAAAACAATTATTTTCTGCTTTTACAAAACACATCACTTCACCCCCCTTTAATGAGACACTTACCCACCACCAAGGTGAGTTTGCTCGCTCAGTGACCCACAGTATAAGACTAAGAATGTGGGGCTCATCTCATCTCGCATACAAACAATATTAGTCCCTATAAAGCAACACAGGAAGCCTAACATCACCACATTCACAGTTTTGCCCTGATTGTACATGTACTTCAGTGCCAATTACCCTTTGAAATTGTAAAAAAAAAAAAAAATGAAAACAAATGGATCTGTAAATGAAACTTTTACCCAAAGAGTTGAATGAACAGAGGATTTTTAGGTGTAGTAGGGTCAGCATGAGGTGAATGAACAGCAGTGTTTAACCCATTAAGACCGGGAACGCGTCTGTGTGTCATTTTTAGATGTCTTTGGCTATTCAAAAATAGCAGATATACAAGCTCATAGTGCTACGAGCTTGTAGATCGATTTTTGAAAAATCGTGAAAACGTGTGCAAATCTTTGAATATATATATTTTAAGTAAACATTTTTTACTCAAAAACTTTACTTCTGAGGGGTCCCTGGAACAACATATTTTGAGATGGGGGGACCACGGCCAAATACACATGTTATTTTGGGGGTCTTTCACATGAAAAAAGTTTGAGAACCACTGATATATATGCAACATATGTTTTTTTTTTAAAACAGTTAGGATTTAGGAGACATTTGTAGAATCCCCAGAAGCAAAGAATTGAGTTACAAATGTTCGCTTTAAAAACCTTATATATTCAAAGATTTGCACACATTTTCACGATCTTCCAAAAATAGCAGATCTACAAGCCCGTAGCGCGGCACTCGGTGCCGCGCTATGAGCTTGTAGATCTGCTATTTTTGAATAGCCCAAGAAATCTAAAATGACAGAGATGTGTTTCAAATTGGTCTTAATGGCTTAATGTCAGATAATACTGTGCTATCGCTCCCTGAATCCCCAGATGTAGCCTGCTGTTGGTTCAGTGCTCAGAATGTTCCGTCCACTGAGACGTAGATAGAGCCAATAGTCTGCAAACAGCAGACGCAAAACAGCCCAGAACGACACCACTCTGTGCCCTGCAGCGAGCAGACCTAGATCGGGACCCCCGTTCTGTTATGCATTAGGCCATGGACCCCCGCATTGTCTTTTTATCCCCAATCTACACTGTAAAATCCTCGGTGGTCATTTAACTCTGAGAGTGTACAAAGAATAACCATCAATCATTCAGCTGATGGGGGACCCTCTGGAAACCCTCAAGGGCCCGTGGAGGTCCATGGACCCCACGTTGGTTAAACACGTGTGACCTAGATAACCTTCACAGCCTCCACTCACATGCTCCACTAACGCCGTTAGTTACCAAACCTCTACGTATGACCATGCAAGCTACAGCATAGGCATAAGATCAGTTTCAAGGTATTTCTGCGTACTCGCGTTGTGAGCTTGTAGATCTGCTATTTTCAAACATTTTAGTCGTTTGTACAGTATATTAAACATTGTGAACACAGGCCTTTTACATGTAACAGAGTATTTTTATATTGTGGTATTGCTACTTTTACTTAAGTAAAATATCTGAGTACTTCCAGAACAACAACTCTACAACATGGCGTTGTAGTGTTGTTGTTGTTGTTATTTAATGTTGCTGTGAGGGTAGTCGATCTATTCAGTAGATGTTTCCAGTTGGAAGAATAATAAAGTGATTTACCTATAGATCTACTGGTTGGACCGTAGTTATAGCAGCTGGAATCAGGTCACACGTTTGAGATGAATAACCCCCCCAGTGTTTTTCTGTAAATACACTTGTATTGCTCCTAATATTGATGACCTCTTGTATAGTATTGTGTGTCTTTATATAGACTCTCTCGCATGGCCAGACTGTTGCCTCCAACAATTTTCAAATGCTTCCAGACCGGTCATACATCATTGTGATTGTGGAATAGTTGTCTGGCTATTAGTTTATAGTCTTTATATGTCTTGATGAATTGAGGACAACAATGGAAACAAGCCCCTGCCCTCAGGGCTTTTTGTGTTATCCTTTTAGCATTGTTGTATAACTTTACAGCTGTACTTTTTGCAAACTCTTAAAATAAAGTATTCAATCAATCAATAGATGAGCCTTCATCAGGGTCCACTCACTTTAACCCTCTATACTTAGTAAAACGGACCTGAGTTGCAACTGTGCTTGGTACTCTACACCAAATGACTTCGGCAAAAATAGCCGATCTACAAGCTTTTTGCGTTGTGACGCACTGTGAGCTTGTAGAGCGGCTATTTTTGGCTAATGTACCCCCAGAATATGGATGCTGGGGTTCAAGTGGTTAAGTAATGTAAGAGTGCTTTGTGGGCCCTGATGAAGGCTCTTGGGCTGAAATGCGTTTTCCAAAGCCATACTACAATTAAGGCTTTTTAAACATTTAACTGAACAACATGCTTTGGATCCTTTTTTTAAAGTTCATGACAGGAGTATAATGTTTTCCACAAAGTAAAGGAACTTAAAAACTCTTATTGCCCATTTTCCTATATCAGTCCCTATGCATCTGTTATGATGTGTGACTTACTGCCTTTATTTTAATATAACTATGTGGCTTTGATGATGATGACTCTCCCCTTTCTGTCTATGGTTGCAATGTTTAACCACTTAATCCCCATATGGGTAACCGGAGCCCCTCATGGCTCAATACTAGTGTCTTTTCTGTTTTCTGTTATTGGTCTGCCTGGAAACGTTTGTTGATAGGGACATTATCACATCAATAAATATACAGTATGTCAACAGACTGAGGCCAATATATCATACACATTGAAATGCATCGCTCATATTTCATTGGCCTCCATCTTTTCCAATAGATTAGTAAAAAGTATACATTTTACAATGTCTAAATGACATCGACCCAATGAGGATATTGTTGTCTGCTCCTCTAAACAGCCATGTGATGCCTCCAGCAGAGGGCAGACTGCTGGCACGGTCCTCTCCAAGTCAATCTCACTCAAATGTTAGTAGGGCACTTCTTAATTGTCCATAATGAAATCCTCCCTCATTAAATCGTGCCTGCACCATATAAGCCATGAGAAGGCATTGAAAGGAGCCTGCTTCAAGGAGCCCTGTGGGCTAAACATAGACTTAATAATAACAGCCATGAAAGTGATTACAGTCAATCAATGACACAAAGAGCCCAGACTGTGTGATTATTACATAACGTATTAACATCAAAAAGATGAGATAGCGTTTATCCAAAACAGAGCAGGGAGAAACCACAGGGGTGACATTAAACGACTGGAGCTATCAAGTCAACAGCTTAATTTGAATACGGTCCGGAGGGGACGGCGTACTGTAAGACCGTGGGGAGTGTTTGCACCCGAGTGTGTCAACATAGTGGAAGGTCATTTGCTTTTTTATCTTTTTAAATATAGTATTCATGATGCTGTCCACACACCAGCACCGAGTTTCACAACGCTATCAACATGAAATAACCCATTAAGATCGGGAACGCATCTGTGTCCTTTTATAGATTTCTATGGCTATTAGGAAAAAAAAGATCTACAAGCTCATGAGCTTGTAGATCTGCTATTTTTGAAAAATCATGAAAATGTGTGCAAATCTTTGAATATATTTATACATCTTTTACTCAAATCTTTGCTTCTGGGGGGTCTCTGGAACAAAATATTTTGAGATGGGGGTCCGTGGACAAATACATAATAATTTTGGGTGGTCCTTGACATGAAATAGTTTGAGAACCACTGCAAAACTGTGTTTAAAAAAGATAAAAAAAACTATTAGGATTTAGAAGACATTTGTATAATCCCCAGAAGCAAACATTTGACACAATTATTTGTTTAAAAAATACATATACATCAAAGATTTGCACACATTTTCACGATTTTTCAAAAATGGCAGATCTACAAGCTCATAGCGCGGCACTCGGTGCCGCGCTATGAGCTTGTATATCTGCTATTTTTGAAATGCCAAAGTATAAAATAGTGGTATAAGTGGTTACACAGATGCGTTCCCGGTCTCAATGGGATAAACAATCTTCAACTGGCGGTTGGCGCGCGGCCTCAAATAGATCTGCTGCCTGCCTTATTGTCCTCTTCCTCCTCTCGACCTCTCCAAGGGCATCAGATGTCACTGTGGCCACAGTTTGTCACCGTGGCTGGGTGCTAAATGTGATAAAATGGCTCTGTGTGTGACATGCCACTGTGAACAGGCCCATCGCCCCAACCTTCCATTTCTACTTTAATGAGTGCAGCTTCTGTCCCTCAGTGATGTATGATGTGTCTAATAATTCACCACCGCTGAAGGTCATGGTATGGTGATGATGTTGTTGTGTATGAGGTCACACAGTGGCCTGTAGGTATAGAACTATAACATTAGATCAGAGATTTATATAGAAATAGTATCCTGCTTAATGTTCATAATATGTGGTCCATCATGTCACTATTAACCACTTAAACCCATAGTATACTTGTTTATATTTCGTCATGCGACTATGGACAATACATCAACGTTTACCATGGACCAGTGGTGGAAAAAGTACTATATTTTTTGACTTAAGTAAAAGTAACAATACTGCAATGTAGAAATGTTACAAGCAAAAGTCTGGAACTCAAAATTTTCTTGAGTAAAAGTACTAAAGTATTGGTATCAAAATGTACTTTAAGTACCAAAAGTAGAAAGTACTCATTATGCAGAATGTCCCAATTTCACAAGTTTTCAAATGTATAAAAAATCTTAAGAAAATAGCCGATCTACAAGCTCACAATGCGTCGCTGCGACGCATTGTGAGCTTGTAGATAGGCTATTTTCAAATGGCCGAAATGTATATAGGGCTGAAGTGGTCAATGTATGTGTATAATCAAAATCTACAAAGTAACTAGTAACTAAAAATTTATAATAATTGTAGTCGAGTAAAAGTACAATATTTGCCTCTGCGAAGTAGTGGAGTAGAAGTAAAAATACTGAAAATGACAAATAATCCAGTAGTAGAAATACCTCAGAATTGTACTTAAGTACTGTACTTGAGTAAATGTACTTAGTTACTTTCCACCACTGCCATGGACTCATACGTACATTTTCTGTGTCTCATACACAATACCAATCCCCCCCAGTCGAACAAATGTCAATTAATTTCTTTGACATTTGACCAAAATATGCTATGTTCGGCAAAGAGATTGGTGTAGAGGGGAGGAAAAGTACAGAGCCAACCCCGGTCAACCAAGTATTAATATAGTGTAGAGGGTTTTAATGGTTAACCAAATAGCTATTCCTGAATGATGATCAAAAGGGAACACCTGTTCCATCCATCACATTTGTAGTATGTGGCATACAGGCATATGTGGCAGCACCCCAGGGTGCAATCAGGGGGGAGAGGGCACGCCCCCTGTGTTAACATGATAATGGTACATTTCTAAGGGGTCATGATAGGGCCATCTGGGACATCAATAATTGACTGATTTAAGTAAGGCCGTGTTTTTCCGAGGTTTTTTTCATTTATTTTATTTATTTATTTTATTGTATTTTATTTTTTTCATTTTCCAAAAAAAATATTAAAAATAAATGAAAAAAGTAATTGAAAAAAACACGGCCCCCTCGCGTATTAGGGGGGCGGTAGGAGACGGGTGAACCAAGGACGGGTGTTTTTGATGAATCTAACATGTTAAAAATGGAGTTTGAAGTTACAATGGGTTTGTATGGGAAGGGGGAGTGTCTGATAAAATGAATATCTAATATCTAAATACTGAATCGAGCAACTTAAAAACTGTCTGCGGGGCTCACAAAAGCCTGAGTAGACGATACAATCACCAAAAGTTTTTTTGAAAGTGAAATATCCCTTTAACCACTTAACCTATTACAATATCACCAAACCATCTCAAACACTTTTAAATTCGTCTTCAAAAATAGCATATCTCCAAGCTCACAACATGTGGAGGCGGTGTGATCTGAGCTTGTATATCTGCTATTTTCGAACATTTTGCGAAACATTTGCCCCTATAATGACATGTGCAAAATAAAGAGCAAGGCAGCACCACCCAGGGTCATGGGTTCTACACCCTGTGTCCAACATATGGAAGGGGGGGGGTCTTTCCCACCATGACCACCCATGCGTAAAATCCATGCAATCATTTAATGAGCTGATGGGTATAGCCTACAATGTCCTCATGGAACTAATAATGGTAAAGGCACTAAATGCAAATAGCATGTTAATTATCCAGGTTAGCAGCAGGCCCATCTTTTGACCTCCTGAAAGGCAACTGTATGGAACAGTGGCGACTGCAAAAACAATCAACTTAAGCAAAGGCATGAACATATTGTCAGAGTTTAGTATCAGAGTTTAGTAATTGGCTTGGGTATAAAATCCACATGTACCCATGCTGCCCGGCTCTCCCTCTCTCCGCCTCTCCCCCTCTCTCTCTCTCTCTCTCAGTGTCTGAAGATGGCAACATGACTAAGGGGAGTGAGTGGATGGCCATGCCTAGATTGCCTACTCTACTGAAAGAAATCATTTAAAAAAAAACAAGAAAAAAAGAAAAACACCACCAACACATCTCTTATGTCCCAAATACTACGTGTATTAAATTCTCTCCCCACAGCAAATACAAAAGAACAGTTGATCTGGTCGGGGCTACATGGGCTGGGGAACCGCGGATGCTTATTCCGTGAGCAGGAGAGTGAACATCTGATTTGGCCGGTGGGGGAGCGCACCGTACCGAGGGAGCCGTCATACTAATTGATTGTGAGGTGTTGTCTCGTGTGTGAACTCTCTGTTAACCAAATGACCTTGTTGCAGGAAATGTCACTTTTAATATGTAACACCACAGTCCTCTGGAGACGAACATCACAATGGACGTGCACAATGTGGATGGAAGAAACCTCCAGAGTATTCATGAATCAGCGTTAATATTTGGCAAGGTGATCAGATCAGTTCAGTTGACCAAAAACAACCATTATTAACCATTATTGTTTGTGCAAAAAACAACTTTCAGCCCAGATAGTCAGCCTCAGAATTAATTTATTATTCATATTAAAATATTGACTCATTCTTTGTTGGGTTTTATAATTAAAGTATTGACTTTGTATTATTAGCAGTCTATAATAAGATGTAAAAGCAAAGGTGGTTTTCCCTGTCACTGGGAACAGCCAACCAAGTGATCTATCCAAACAACACTGTCTCACTACCCAAAAGGCATATTGTGACTTACTAACCAAACGTCAACATGTGTCTTGAAGGGGGGGTAAATAAGGCACATGTTGACTTTTAGGGATTTCCACATTAGCAAATGTGGAAATCCAGTTCTCAGCGTTTTGACGACCTGGCAACAAAACGGTTAAAAAGTCGGAGGCCTGCAGTCTCAAGCGGACTTGAGCCACTGGAGGCACCACCGAGCGAGCTTAGGCGAGAGAGTCACTGCACTGAGCATTGTGAAGTCGGAGTGTCCGAGTTATGTCAGACAGAATCGTAAATAATATATTCCCCAAAAGTCATACTGTGACTTTTTTTGCCCCCCTTCAAGGCACATGTTGACTTTTGGTCAGAATTGTCCCAAAAAGTCCAAATATGTCTTTCTTTTGTGAGACAGCAGTTGATCCAAAAAGCTTGCCCAATGTCCACCCCTGCTACAATCAGTGTGTAGGCTTTTCCGAAATTAATTTCAATTTCAGTTCCTGCCGAGATAAATAATTCCCAGTACAAATTCCCTTGGGTAGGTGCTGTCCTACATTATTTACCAGGGAGAGAAGAGATCCCGGGGCGCAGAACAGATGTGAGCGGCGCTGCACTGATGCGTAAAGTAGAGCGCATGGCACTACTTTAAAGTAGCGCATGGCACTACTTTACGCATCAGATTTACAGCTTTACAAACTGGACTACAACACCTTTACACGACACAATATTCTAATTCAGTGGTTCTCAACCTTTTCAGGCCGTGACGTGACCCCCCCCCCAAATAATCATATTTGAACTGGGGGACCCGGGGGACCCCCCCCCCCTCCCTGATAAGCACTTGGAATTGTAGGAGTTGAGGCATTCAATTATCGGTTCCACAGATAAATATTGTGAAAATAGCAGATCTACAAGCTCACAATGCCCCGCGCACCCCCCCGCAAAAAAAAATCGACCCACAGGTTGAGAACCACTGGACTACACAACAACACCTTTACACGAGACATTATTCTAAATGCCAGCATTCTTTTTTTTTTTTTATTCCGACACAGATTCATTCCGACTATTATTTGATATTAAAGCCCAAACGAATTCTGCTTACTTTTCCTCTTCCAACTGCTCCTTGTATTGTTCAAACTCCTCCTGGGTCATTCCCGCCGCGGCGGCTTCAGTTTTCTCCTCTGCGGGTTTGTCCTCCGTTCCTCCCGTCAGGTTCTTCAGCTGTCCACCCACCATCTGTTTGACCATGAAAGCCATTCTTCTGAGCCTTGTGGAGATCACTTGGTCTCACTTGGCCCAGGTTGAAAAGTTGAAACCTCTGGGAAGACGCGCTCTTGCCTTGGATACAGGAGCGCGGGCGGTGATCACAGCAGTGTTAATTTTTTTGACCAAGACTAAGACTATAATTTTGGTATTCAGTAGAAATCAGAATTCTCTGTCAAAATGAACACTGATCTCTGGGAAGACGCGTTCTTGTCTTGGATTACAGGAGCGCGGATCACAGAGAGATCCGGTGATCACAGAGATCCAACCGAGAGAGAGAGTGATGTTCTACTTCTTTGGTTCGAAAGTACAAAGAGCACGCGCTGTTCAAACGCTTCTTGATGGGAAAGAAAAGAGGAATTAAGAAGCGGGGGAGAAAACGGGGAGGAAGGAAAGTTTTATTCCAACTGTCTACGCGTCGATCCTTCTCTCTGGTCAGGTGTGGTTTCAGCACCGCTACCGACGGACAGCTCCGCGTTGTGATTGAGAGCGACGGAGCTGCACAAATAGTGAGTCAACAAGTCTGCCTCGTTGTTCTACCAATCCCCCAACCCAGCGGTTCTCAACCTGTGGGGTCGGGACCCCCAGTGGTCCTTGAGGGGGTTGCAGGTGGTCCCCAGCCCAAATGATGGAGAGTTGGTAACCAAATGGCTTTAACTCTTGAGAGCGTAAAATTAAACCAAATGGACCCGTGAGGGTCCATTTGGTTTAATTTTACGCTCTCAAGAGTTAGATTATTGTTAAACATCTGCATTACTTAATTTACATGAAGTCTACACAATTAGAGAATGTAGAAGAATTGTCATTTTGATCAACGTTTGCCTGTTATCTCTCCTATGGTATACCAACATCAATACAGCATGGAATTGTGGACACAATCTTATCCAACGATGACACAATATTCTAAGTTTTGGGAGAGGCTAAATCTCATCAAATGGTGGTCCGTGGCTCATATGCCGAATAAATAATGGACCTTGATATGAAAAGGGTTGAAAATCACTGATTTAACCTCCAGCTGGTTATAGACAGTCAGTGCGCCTGGATGATGCGCGGCGCGCTACCAAACACGGGACCCCGTGATTCGCCGTTGGATTATAAGTCACCATTGAGTCAGACAGAGAGCGGACCCCCGGCGGACCCCAGGCAGGGAGAAAACACACACTGACGAGTTAGTGTGTCACTGACTGTCACATGATTTCCCCATGACTCTCTTCCTGGGTAATCTTTACCACATATCTTTCAGAGTAGGCTAGCAGCTCTATATCACAATCCAACCAGTAATCCTCAATGAATTTAATACAGACAGGACCACAATGGAAACAATTCCTTGGGGATTTTCGTGTTATCCTTTTAGCACCACTGTATAATCGTACCACTGTACACTGTTAAAAGTATTCAATCAATCAATCAATCAATCAATCAATCAATCAATCCACAACATTACAATCTCCTTTTGGAGATGCATGCAATGAGATACACACAACATTTTATAACCAATATTGGCCAATGTACTTTTTGATAGTCATTAGGCCTATAGGCTACATATCACTCATGTCAACAATAACTCTACAAGCTAAACAAGGTGTCGAGATACAACGCAAATTCAATTTATTAGAGAGCCTTTTTTTCTGTCTTTTTTTGTTGTTGCAGCCAGAGCCAGGCAAGCAGAAGTTTTAATCCGAGTTGATGTGCTGTCTAAATGTATGTTATGCACTGCACTGTCTGCTATGGCCTATAGGTTCATCTTGTACAGTATATTCATGTTTTGCACGAGCTATTTGTCATTTAATGCTGCATTACTTGTGACATAAGACTCATTTACGTTTAAGCAAATACAACAGTGGCTCCTGGCAAACCTTGCAGGGAGGGTCGAATTTTGTGACTGTACACTGTGTGTGTGTGTGTGTGTGTGTGTGTGTGTGTGTGTGTGTGTGTGTGTGTGTGTGTGTGTGTGTGTGTGTGTGTGTGTGTGTTAAAATCAGCGAATTAAAAATTGCATGTTGCATTTTATAATGTCATTGTGCACAATGACAGTTACAATACAGTACAGTGTCTAGACTACAATACAGTGTGTGTCTAGTCTCCGAATGGATAGAATTGGTATCCCAACCTGAAAATGTGGTGGATGACATCAACATTGAAGTCAATGAGACCACCTGGGTGCAAATAACGTTTTAAAGCTAGGCCTACTTGCCTCCAAACGGGCGGGCCTACGGTTACACTGGACTCTTGATTGGATTGTGACATTCGGTAGGTGATTTGAAGACACCACTTTTGGTGTAACATTGGGGAGACAATGACAATATAGCCTACATATAATATATATAATATAAACCATATTAGGCAGTTGTGATTCAATCCTTTTTTTTTGTAGTAGCCTAGTAGTAGTGTTTTCTAATAAATGTTTTATTGCGCGCTAAAAATAACAGAAGTACAAGCTCCCATGCTATTGATCATTTTCTCAGTAAAAGAGCCTCAACATGTATGGTAATTAGATATTAGTCACTAATGGCCTCAAAATGTGGTTCAAGTATCTTTCCCTTTTATGAACAGGTGAGAGAGTTATTATTACTGTCAGCATGCTGACTCTCTCTGCTGGGGCTCTTTTATCCAGCATGACTGCAATTTGAGCCCATTGGATATAAATAGATGACAATGGCAATTTTAGAACAGTGGACATATGCACCAATGTGCCCTTATCCGAGCATCTTGTCTTTCAGACGAACCCTATAGCGGGCACTCAGTAAACCATATTATACATTTTGAATTACATTAGTCTGGTTCAAATTTCCCATGACATTATGATTGAGGTTATTCAGAATATCAGCACTCTTCTGGAAAAAAAGAGAGACCAAAAATCTGTTCAATACATTAGATTCAGTGTAAAAAAAATATATATATATATATATATATATATATATCTTGACAATTGGTCAACGTTGGCTAATAAAAATAAAAAATAAAAAAGGTTTACCGTTCTTTAAGGTACTGGTTTCTTATTGGTGTATATGCTATGTTTACCAGAATACCGCTAAAATAGGGAAAATGCAGTTTATCTCAATCCCATATTAAAATTGACAAATGGCAGGGCGGGCAGACCACGGCCACATCAGTCTGACATAACCATAAACAAACCACAGCCACATCACTATGACAACATAACCATAAACAACCAACAGCTACTATAACTCATATATATTGGAAACTCTAAAAGTGCAGTTTTTGACTTTGGCAAGTAATCCAACTTATAAATAAAAACATAGATTGTCTTGTTTAAAATGTATCAATGTCACATGTCTATAGTGTGAAAGCTCACAGCGTCACGACCACAGACGAGCTGATTGAGTCTGAGGCAGATGACAGAGCTTCACATCGCTTCCACAGAACAGTGTGCATTGTGAATCCATACATCATAAGGCCCAAAAACAGGATAACAAGTCCTATGTATCACACACACACACACACACACACACACACACACACACACACACACACACACACACACACACACACACACACACACACACACACACACACACACACACACACACACACACACACACACGCACGCACACACACACACGCTTGTGATGAACATTTTTGTCAAACTCCACATACATACAAAATGAGCGCCAATATTACCACAAACACGTAGCCCCCTGATGCCATTGTTGGATTCATACAGCGGCAGATGCCTGAGGAGGGCTAAAAGAATCATGGAAGACAAGCAACACCCCAGCAAGCGCTTGAGGTGTCTCAAAGCCCAGGCTCTAAGTTTGGAAAAAGATTACGTACAGTATATTCGGCAGCTGTTAGAGCAATAAACAGGGACACGGAGAAGAGGGAAAAAAACATGCAAGGAAAAATAACAAAAAATTAAGTGGTTTGGCACTAGAAACTGTAGTCTTCTCGTATAGTGTAATCAACCAAACATTGCACAATGTACATATACTGTTACCAAAAATACAGGGAAACTGTCGTTATTGCTGAGGCATGGTATATCTTGCACATTTGTCATGTTGATGTGACTACTGTTGTGACTACTTTAGTATAAATACTAGGTACTGTTACTATTGCTGCTATACACGTAGTAGAGACAGTAGGTGTAATGCCACTCCAGAGGAAGAGAGCCACTGTCTGTTTTGTGATCTTGGTGAAATTGAAAATGAGGTTATCTTTTGTGTTATTGCCCTATATGTGATGATATAAGAGAGGTATTTGTTAGTAAAATCAATGTCTTCTATTTGTGTTGATTTCTTTGAGTTAGATCATTACGAAAAACCTGAGATACGTTTCAGGAAAGGAGCTTTTGTTGTCTGTCAAGCTTAGTTGGGAGAGAAGACTCTGAGCTGTAATGGAACGTATCATGTGAATACAAACAAACCCATGAGGGTTTGGCATAATTGTGTGCAGGAGAGCATTTAAGTAATTAGTCAAAATATATAACTGATTCTAATAGCATATACACGTTTTTCTACAGCTAAATGGCTGCCTTATTGCACATTTACAGCAATATATAGTTTTTACTCTTATTATGCTATGCTGAAAAAAAGTTTTTTTAAATAATATTATCCTATCTTAGTTTGTCTTTTGTAGGTCTATGTCATTGATGTTGGAGCACAGTACTTTGTGAACGTCACAAAATTGCATTTTGCGTCTTGTACCTGTATGAATATATATATATATTTTTTAAAGATATTTTTGGGGGCTTTTCTGCCTTTATTTGAGAGGAAAGTAGGCTGACAGGAAATGGGGAGAGAGATGGGGTGTGACACACAGCAAAGGTAGCCTGGACCGCAAGGCCAGCGGGCGCCCCTTGTATGAATAGTTTTGAGTGGACTTTGTCCATCATACCGAAGAAAGAATTCTCCATCTACATCCACTTGTAGCTTTTACACGGACGTGTGTGCCCATCCTGGGCTGAATCCCTGGTCTACCTTGCATTGGATGACTCACAAAAGAACAAGAACATTTTAAGAGCCTGTGCTCCTATTAGCCAGGTACTCGACCAAATAGAAAACAAAAAATGTTCAGACATACGGACATGGAAACACTTTCACCTTGCCAGTCTGCCTTCAGTGCTCTTCTTACAAAGGCACTTCTGTGCCAGCTCTAGCAGGGATCCATGGACCATTTCTCAAAGTCAAATGCAAAGCCTGTGCAATATAAAGGACTGGCAGAGAATGTATCCTATCAAACATCAAAATGCATAAATGCAGTATGAAACAAATACGTCACCATAATGGACATGTGTTCATTATTGTATCCTATAGCACAGTGGTTCTCAACCTGTGGTACGCGTACCACCGGTGGTACTTGAGCCCCCCCCCTGGTGGTACGCGGAAGAATCTTCCCAAAAATGAAAAAAGTGGGGGGGAAATGAACAATTTTTTTTTTTATATTATATATATGAAAACATAATAAAACTATCGAAATACTACTTTGAATGGAAATAACATTACCATAATATCACTCAAATTTAATATAAAAAAGGTTTTGTTGAACACTTTTAGGTGCGTTCGGAAATTACGCACCGGAGCACACTCGCCTATTAGTTTGTATTGGCCAGTGCGCTCAGCGCTGTATTTTCGAACGCGCCCAGCAGTGAGTGTCTGACAGTCAGCGTGGGAACAGCGCATTTCCTGGCTGTTACTTTTGAATGCGCCGGTACTGGTAGCCACGATCAAAACAAACACGGTGAAGGGCAGGGGTGAAGGTGGGCCGGCACGGTCCGGAACGGCGTTCCGGTAAAAGATTCGGCGTTCCGTTAAGAAAAAGTCAAAGGCAGCTGTGAAAATCCCATATTAAATAACCTGCCACAGACCCATGGCCATGTTCAAGAATAAAACATAATCTACTAACGTCAGATTAACATACAGGGCGTCACAACCATTCATTAATTTGTGCGTACGACGGGACACTCTCACAGATCCGTGATTTCCCCCCACTGTTTGTCTGACTTTTTTTTTTCTCCCCCCGTTCCGCATAAACAGCTGCTTTCGCGTGAAGTTAAGTAGTTTCAACTACTAGGCTACCTGGGTACTTCTACTTCCAGTAGTATGATTTCAAAATAAAACGTGTGTTGAATTGTAACAATACAAGGATAGAGTTTTAAAAAACCTCTTATTCTGAAATGCACATCGTTTTGAAAGGAAACCAGATTTATTTTCTGGAGGCCACTTGACAGCTTTCTGCTCACGGAACACAGCTCCACTAACGTGCATCGTCAAAATGTAAATAACACGGACGTGGGTCATGGGACATTATGGAATATAAAGACTTTGTGGCAAAAGTTCATATTTACAACCATGATCTCTGAAACCAAGACAATGTGGGGCTATGGAACAAAAGTGTGTTTTCTTTCATCTTTTCAGAAGGTGAGTAATTCATCTTATCTAATGCTGACAGTGGTGGAAAGTAACTAAGTACATGTACTCAAATACTGTATTGAGTATAATTTTAAGGTAATTTTACTTGACTGGAGTATTTCCAATTTGCAATATTTGTATTTCTATTCCAATACATCTCAGAGGCAAATATTATACTTTTACTCCACCTCAATTATTTGAAAACTTTAGTTACTAGTAACTTTGTGGATTTTAATTATTATGACAAAACATACATAAACCGCTTCAGCCCCATTTAAACTTTGGCTTTTTGAAAATGTACTTGGTATTGTACAGTATGGTCAAGTTGGACATGTGTTAATAGCGTCACAATCATTTTTAACCACTTAGCTTTGGCTATTCAAAAATAGCAGGCACTGCACCGCGCTATGAGCTTGTAGATCTGCTATTTTTGGAAAAACCTTGAAAAAGTGTTGCATATCTTTGAATATATATATTTTTTTAAAGCGAAAATGAACTGATATCTTTGCTTCTGGGGGTCCCTGGCACAAAACATTTTCAAATGGGGGTCCACGGCCGAATGTTTATCAATTTAGGGGTCCTTGGCATGATAAAGGTTGAAAACCACTGCCCTAAATCCATCCTAAACCCGCCCAAAAAGCATCAATAACCGCTAATAACCGCAAAAAAAATCGCGCGCGCACGATGCCAAACGTGCACGCGCGGCGGTAATGGTACTTGGAATGACAGATAAAATCTGAGGTGGTACTTGTTGTAAAAAGGTTGAGAACCACTGCTATAGCACACAACAAGACAGCAGGCAACCTGTCTTAATGAGAGTGCTACATGTAGTTGTTCTGAATATGAACAGTCTAGAAAATCCAATCCAATACATTTGAGTAACAAGGTGTCTTTATTGTAGAAGAGTGTAGAGTAAAAGTGTAATTTTCATATTTTAAATGTATTTAAAGGTAGGGTAAGTGATTTGCTTTGGTTAAAATAAGTGTTAAATAGCTCTATATTCTGATAGTACTCATTGCTATAGAGTGTTTGTTCAGTATTAGGAGTCTCCTTGTCTCTCCACCTCTTTATTAAACAGAAAATGCATTTTCGTTTCAGTTTCAGTTTCATTTCCAATTTTATCCAACCAGGACAGAGAACTCAATCAGGATATAGATTAAACAAGTGAAATTGGAAGTGATGACACTAAGAAATGAGCAGGCAAAATTGGAACTGGGACACTATACAAATTAAGCTTAAAAATGGGTACTTTCTCCTGATTGGCTGAGATTTTGACACCTACCGAAAAATGTATTTTCTGTTTATTAAAGAGCTGGAGAGACAGGGAGACTCCTGTTACTGAACAAACACTCTATACCAATGATTACTATCAGAATATACTATTTTAACCTTTTAACAAAATACTTTTTGTTTTGACCAAAAAATATCACTTACCCTACTTTAAGTAAAAGATGTGATGAATATATAAACTCATTAAGGTATAGATCCTCCCAAAAATGCGTAAGTATTGTAACAAAGTATCTGGCTGTATACAGGATTAAATGCAACATGGTCTACTCCGTGTTTGGAATAATAAAAGGAAAATTATATACACACACACACACACACACACACACACACACACACACACACACACACACACACACACACACACACACACACACACACACACACACACACACACACACACACACACAATACATATATGTATTTATTTTGTCAACGATTTGTCACAGACCTGGGCATGTCTTGACACATTGATGACTCCAGACAACTTAACCAGCATAAGATCAAAAAGGTCATAACGTTTGTGTGTTAGGGAGGTCTAAGAAGTAAGATGCATACTGAAATTGAAATAGTTTTTCGGGGGGGTATAAACTGAAAAATTGCAGAAAGCATGCCTATATTAACTGTGCTAGATTTCTGTTCAGTTTCCATTTATTATAAATCTATCGATTTATTTGCACATGTAACCACCTTAAAGTTGAGTAAAAGAGTGTAAAAACATGACAGGGGATTGAAGACTTGTACAGTTTCATCAAAACGAGGCGTGGTGTAATAAAGGCGCGGCTTCCCTAAGGATCTATGACATCATACAGATGACGTATGTCTTTCCCATTTGTGTAGGAGGGAGGGCGGGATGGGGATCTGAGATTACGAATTCACAAAATGTGAACAATATTCAGGAATTTAATTCCTTGGCTTACTGTTAGTGTGCACAATAAATTTGGTGCTCATTGGTCCAGTGGTTTGCGAATTGCGATAATAGCCCATGATGTGAAGGACACACACGCGAGCGAACGCGCACACACAGTCAGACAGACGCCACACCAGAAAAAACAAAACAATTACTAATGACCATACCATTTAAACCAGGTTATTATAATAATCGCATTAATGCAAAAGCATGCTAACACTCATTGCCATAACCCAATTATTCCCAGTAATCATTGTGTGCATGTATTGTAATTACACGCCAGCACCGATACAGCTTCACTCACCTCCATTCTCCTCAGGGCCTTTTTGAACTTAACAGAGAGCATGCAATTATTGCATGACCTCTATTAACTTCAAAAGTGACCATGACCCCTAAAGTTAATGGTCATGGGAAAGTTTTCCTTCTCCTCTTGCCGCTTTCACGTATCAACTTTGGCCAGTGAAAATTATTCCCCTATTTCAACGCATTCAATCAGATTTAGAGAGATGGAACTCTCTTCCAATCTCGTGGCTGGGTCGTGTTGCTCTTTTAAAAATGAACATCATGGCAAGGCAGCTGTGCCCAATTCAGATGATTCCAGTCATCTTTTCACATGAAGCCATTAAAACCCTGAAAAGCTGGTTCAGCTCCTTCATATGGACCGAGAGGAAAGCACGTCTTGATCTTGCTAATATTCGAAGGTATCAACTCAGTGCACACCTGCATGTTATTCAGGTTCCAAACATTGGGTCGGGACCCATCTTTAATGGGTCGCGAGTAGACCGGACAGGACCACAATGGAAACACGCCCTCAGGGATTTTTGTGTTATCCTTTTAACATTATTGTATAACTGTACCTCTGTACTTTTTGCAAACTGTTAATAAAGTATTCAATCAATCAATCAATCAATCAATCAATCAATCACTTTTTTCCATTTCCAACAAATAATTCTTTAGATGGAAAAGAAAATCTAGAAATTTCAGTAATAGAATGTCAAACATTTTTTTAAATAAATGAAAAAAAAACAACAACTGCGGAAGCTCGCAGTGCAATTTTCACTAGTTTGGGTCCCGGAGAGACATCACATTTCTCTTTTGGGTCTTGGGCTAAAAAGTTTGGGAACCACTGTATCTGTATCGGCTTCGAGGTGACCAACAGGCTGACAGGCATGTCATTCTCAGGAGGAGAGCACTCGTCTTTGGGGCACAATACGTCCAACAGTACCACTCCGCTTGGGTCAAGCAGCAAGGATGCTGTGTTTAGCAGTAGTGAAGATGTTGATTAAAGCCTATGGGATCTCTGGTTCAACCAGACATTCAAACACCATTCTGAAGAAGCCCATGTTCTTCCCACAGACAAACATACACCACGTATGAGGTGAAGGAGGAGTGGGTGGGAGGCAGACAGACAGGAGGGCAGTAGAGCACTGTTTCTCAACGTATAAGTCCATATAAACCTGGCTTGAAATAGATAGCTCCATATCCAAATTCCTGTTAACAAACTTGTTATTCATTAAAAAACCCAAATATCTGAAATCGGCCTATAATAACCTGATTATAATCTACACTGTTGTGTTAAGGTAAAAATTTAAGAGCATATGTCTCAAATCACCTCTTTCTTCACTGAAATATGTAATACCCCGATTTCTCACCAGGAATAACAGACAATGCTTTACAGATTAACTAACAGGCTCTAACAACTAACAGGCTCTCAAATATGTGTGTATAAAAATATATATAATATTCAAAAACAAGACTTCTTTCTGTTACTTACAGAGAAAGGATTTTATCAAGAGGAGCGCTACAATCCTGGACAACCATAATGTCTCTAACTTGGAGAGAAAGCCTTTCTTAGCACGGACGAGCAACTCCATAATCTCTTTTCATAACAAGCGCAAAGAATATGACACCTTCAACGCTTCTCATCTTAAGGAAGCGTGGAAGAAAACACGTAGAAATGACAGATGACGAATGGAGTGGAACGGTCCGTCTCTAACAGTAAAGCTCATGCTTTCACAGCCCTACTGTTTTTGTAAATAATTTAACACCACTTGTTGTCTGAAAAAACATCCGGGAAACTGATTTAAATGGTTCTTTTTCAGATAAGGTGGTCTGACATCCCGGATAAGGAAAGGGCAAAAGGAACTCAAAAAAGGTGTAATTAAATTCAGGATTCCTAACAGGATTTACTGGACGGCCGCTAAGCGTCATGATGCGAGTTCTTCTGAAATACGAATTATGCAATCACGCTGGGTAAAAGGTTGTGCACGCCTCCGTGGAAGTCAGCACATTAGAAAAGTATTTCATAAAATGTGAAAGATACTTGCTCTACATTGAGGACCAATAGTAAACATGTTGAGTTTATAATTATCATACAATTTACCTCTCTTGCTCTCAGATAAATGGTAAAATGGTAAATGGTGCATTTATATAGCGCCTTTATCCAAGGCACTTCACAATGATTGTGCATTACATTCACACACACATTCATACACTGATGGCGGAGGAAACCATGCAAGGCACCAACCTGCTCATCAGGAGCAATTAGGGGTTCAGTGTCTTGCTCAAGGACACTTCAGCAAAGAGCCTACTCTGTGTGGAGTTTGCATGTTCTCCCGTGTCTCCTAGGGTAGTTAATACCCTCACAAAAACATGTAGTAATCCTGGTCACTATACTGCCTCCCCCTGGTCAGCCGGTGCGCCTGATGGAGGGGAAGGGAACTGGTTGGAATAACGTGTTCCTTCCACACGCTACGTCCAACCAGGGAAACTCCCCCCTGTCAAGTGACAAGAAGGTCGGTTGGCTCTCATGGATTGAAGGAGGCATGAGCTCGGCCCTGGGCTCCCTAGGCTGGTGGAGGGAGTGTAGCGCCCAGGATCACTTAGAAAATTAGCACCGGGTGGAAAAAAAGGGTTACAAAATTGTGGGATAAAAAATTTTGATTTAAAATTAAGGACACTTCAGCACAAACTCTGGGGGAGCCGGGATCGAATCCCAAGCGGCCGCTCTACTTCCTGAGCCACTGCCGCCCATAATAATAATCAACAGCAGTGTCACAGTCTGTTTGTATGTCTTGTTCCTTGTTTTAATGTATTAGGTTTTGTCCAAATACTTGATCTTATACACACATCACCTTGTATACAGTATATAATACTACTCCTTCCTCAGTAATGTTTTGATCGTAGTAGTAGAGACAAATACAACTGTTTTGAACTTCTGGTTAACATCTCTCACCGTCCTCCCTGTTTGAAACACCTACAGGTGTGGTTTGGTGTGCAGAGCAAGTGCCAAAGATGTCGGGCGGGATTTGCACCCACAATGTCACGAGCTTATGGCGTTCAGCTCTATCTTTTTCACACATTTCCCTCCCTCCCGTTTGTTTCTGAGTTTTCTCTTCTAGAACCGCTCTTCCCTTCCTCATCCCTGCTCCAACCGTTTTCCGTCTTTCCTTTTATCCAGGGGGGGCATAGCCGAGTGGTTAGTGAGCCCGCTTGGGGAGCCAGAGCCCCAGGTAGGACTCCAGACCAGGCCAGCAATATGTCGAGGTGTGTCCCTGAGCAAGGGTCTTAACCCCTAATTGCTCCCTGAGCGCCGCACAGTGGCTGCTCACTGCTCCTAATGATTATAGGATGGGTAAAATGCAGAGGACAAATTTCACGTGTGTGCAAATCTACAGTGACAAATAATGAATTACGTTACATTATTTTCTCCACCCCTTCCCTCCCCTGTCTCTTATGCTCCAATGCTCCCTCTCTACCTCCGTACGTGTACTCTCTTTACACCCACCTCTCCACTGCTCCTTCTAGAACACACCACCCTCTCCCCTAAGCTTCTTCCTCCCAACCTCCCACTCTCCCTCGTTCCTTCTCTCCCCGTCCTCCTTCCCCCCCTGCCTGATATGGACCCTTTGCCTGAGAGGAAGAGCAGGGCACAATGGGTTGGTACAGGCTGACCCTAAATGGAATGCAATCAATGGAAACATCGCTTTCATGAAGAGATGCAGACAATGGAGCCGAACAGGAGAGAGAGAGAGAGAGAGAGAGAGAGAGAGAGAGAGCAGAGGACGTGGAGGGAGGTGAAGGAGGAGGGGGTGGAAGGCAGACAGGAGTGGAGTGGAGCACTGTTTCTCAACGTAGGGTCCGGGCACCACCACAAGTCCAAATGGACCCTTAAAGCCCCGTCCACATCAGTGGTTTGAGATGCAACGAAACCGTTGCAATACGTTGCGGGGAGAAATGGCGGCGGTCTGAATTGCCCTGTCGCAGGTCTGTTTAGAATCAGGGCTTATTAAGGACGTCTTAGTTACCGGCAGGTCTTATTCCTTAATTTAAGACGTGGAGGCGTGACCAATGCTACTTTGCTACTTCATATTATTTCCACAATACTCATTGGCGAGAGCGCACCATTCCGAATGGTGCTCGTCCCAAAACACACTCGGCCCATTTTTTCCGCAGATAGAGGCCGCCGGATTAGACCCGGGGCGAGGGTGTTTTAGGACAAGCGTTCTTCCATTCCATTGCAATGGATAGAGGAATACATAGGAATGGATAGAGGCGCATGAGTGCCCTGTCACCGGCCGATGTTTCCTTTTTGCTTGATATCGTTTGATGGAGAGACAATACAATACACCTAAAAATAGACCCTTCACAGATTATAGGGAACTTTGAATTGTAACAATCGGTTTAGAATTGACTGAGCACGGATTAGTTAAACTGCCGGCGTCCTTACAACCTAACATTTATTTTTGTATATGCGGTGAGTCTTTTTAAGTCAAGGTGCAAAATAGCAGATACCACATTGCGCCCTTAACATATGGACACTCCCCCATACCTAAAATATGCTGGCAAGTCTTATTCCTTAAAGACGGGGTGCCGTGATTTTCAGTGACCCCCCCCCCCCTAAAACATAATCATCAGGTATTATGGTTATACTAGGAGGAAGATTTGTTTCAAAAAAGTGTACAGAAAGTGTTACAATTATGTTTTTATGTGGACACGCCTCCAGTTCATTAAGTATACCTGGTTCTCACCTTAGCACCTCCTCCACCACCTTAGCACCACCCACCTGTCCTAGTCCCTCCTCCTCCTCATGCCCACACCTGTTGTGTTATGATAATGAGGGGGAGGGTATAATTTTACTGTGTCATTAAAGCGCTGTTTTTCTATTGGCACGTTTGACCCTCAAGGTTTCAGCCTCCAGGAAGAAACTCAAAATAGTCAGAGAAGACATAAAACACCATAAAAACACCACCAGGGGGCTTAATGAAGTTCTATCAACCTCATAGACACATGAAAAACAGAAAAAGTGCAAAACCATGGCACCGCCTCTTTAAGTGTTCGTGTTCAGCCAGCGCAACTTGCATAATAGGGATTGCGCATAAGATGGTGGCGTTATCACTTAATTACCGCCTAAGACGTGGATTTAAGTCACACAAAATAGGGTCCTCAGTTGCAAGTGGTTACACGTTGCAACTTGTTGCATCGCAAATTATTGCTGTGGACTGGGCTTTACAGGTCTGTAACTAAATTGTGTATTGAAACCCTCCCCTAAACGGACCTGTAAGGGACTGAGGACAGGAGGGGAGTAGAGGATGGGGAGGAGAGATGGGGGAGTAGAGGACAAGAGGACAGGAGGGGACTAGAGGACAAGAGGACAGGAGGGCAGTAGAGGACAGGGAGACAGACGGGGGAGTAGAGGACGGTGGGAGGACAGGAGGGGAGTATAGAGGACGGTGGGAGGACAGGAGGGGAGTATAGAGGACGGTGGGAGAACAGGAGGGGAGTATAGAGGACGGTGGGAGGACAGGACGGTGGGAGGACATGAGGGGAGAGGACAAGAGGGGGGAGAAAAGGTTGACTCGTGAGGGAATGATACGTTAAGGTTTCATATGTCCATGTTGATAACAAACTAGGGATGTCCGATATTGGCTTTTTTTGTGCCTATATCCGATGTCCAAGTCTTAATTTCTGATTCCGATATCAACCGATATCGATGTATGCAGGCTTTTTCACCCAAACTAATGTCGGGTAACATCATCACATACAGTATCTCCTGTTGTGGAATTAACACATTATGCCTAATCTTATTGTGATGCCCCACTGGATGTATTAACACTTTTCAAAAAAAGACAGCCATCTTTGGAAAGAAAGATCAACTGTGAGATGTCTGTGTGAAATAAACTTAAAACTAAGCCAATTTGGGGCGCCCGCTCGCCTAGCGGTCCAGGCGCATGCCGCATATAGGCTCTAATTCAGCCTGACAGCGTGTCGCGGGTTAGAATCCCAATCCCGACGACAGTTGCTGCGTGTCATTCCCCGGTCTCTCTCTCTCTCTCCCCGTTGCCTGTCTCACTCTACTATATTAAAAAATATCTTTAAAAAAACTAAACAAAGCCAATTTAGACATATAGTCACTAATACTATTTATTCCCGGGTTGGCAGTTCAGAATGTCCTGCCAACCCCTATAGAACCATCATCTCAATACTGTAGTACAGTATAGTATATAGGTCTACGGACATTATCCTTCCTATGATGCAGCACTCCACTTCTCATAAATACATTCTGTCATCTGGTCACGGCCCTGAGGTCTGCTTGAAGCCTGATTCTCCATCTGTTTCCTCTGTATTACAGTCATTGCTCTCCCTTAAACAGATACATGGAGAGACATATATATTTATTACTACTACTATTATTATTAATATATTAATATTATTTATTAACCAGGGCCAATGCCCGCTGGAAACGCAATACCCGTTGTCAGTGTACAGTGCAGTACATATTATCATAAAACTTGTAGGCCAGTCTGTGACATCATACATAAACATCAGGGGTCTGCTATGACACTAGTCACACCAGGGGCCACATGTGGCCCTTGGAGGCTCCATGGGCCACAGGTTGCTCCAATCGGCACAAAACTTGCCACAAACACTGTTCAGGGCTCTGCCATGACAACAGCCACACCAGGGGCCAGCACAGGCGCAGTGTTACAGCAGTGTTTAACTCTTCAAATGACCATAACGCGGTGACCTTTGCTCTGATCAGCGCAATGAAAATCTAGTTGGGTAAAAAGGCAGTTTCAAATCATCTGTATGTTTTTGTATTTTTTTTTTTTGTGTGAGCATTTATATTAGCTTATGATAAGCATCATGACATGTGACGTGAGCTTGTAGATCTACTATTTTTGCTGCTTTTGAAAGAGGGCTTAACTGATCCCCCTTTTCCACCCTCTAGTCTTTTTTCTTCTTACTTCGGAAATGACGCCCATATGCTGGGTCCTGTTACAAATGTAGCTCTTTCTGCCAGCTTTGTGTTTTTTTTTTACCATTTGCTAATCTTTTTTTTTATATTGGATTAGGCTCTTGCATGCAACCTGTGTGGATATGTTTGCCTGAATTAGATGGACTTCGGAATGCCGTCGTGGTTTTGACCCCTGCCTGCCTCACCTCTGTAAGCCTTGTTTTTGACTAACAAATATGCTTTAATTGAACTTGCTCTGGCTCCGGTTGCCTGCATTTGGGTTCAACTCTCCATGCACTGTAACGCATGTGGGACACATTTACTAATTTCACGAAAGCTAGATTTAAAGCTATCAACAGCTTGAGTTCTCCCTGAAAAATAATTGGGGAAAAAAACAATTAACATCCAATCCTATGGAGGATAGCTGGGTTATTTATATATTATGGATGTTATGATCATCAACCGTATCAAATGCTTTTGATAACTCAATGACAAGTGCAGCACAATGTTGATGGTTATCAAGATAATTAACAACATGACAGACAATCGGAGACAGACAGATACACACAAACAGACACAGAAAAACAGACACAAACAGGTATACACATTTTGAAAACATATTTGCATATAATATGGCTACATTTAAAACGGCAATATGCTGCACGCCTCATATTTAAAGGTCACTTCACCTGCGCTTGATTGAGTTACCATGATGCATGCACGTACGCACGCACACACACACACGCGCACGCACGTCATCCACCTCCCCAAACACATCCCATCTCTCGGTTACATAAAAAACAGTAACCAACCCAAGAAGATCGTCACAAAGCCATTCAATCACCCCTCCTCCCCCCAGCCCCCTCCACTCTCCGAAGGCCGTGGCTTGAAGCGACGTGTGTGTTGTTTGAGTCACGTCAGATCCAAAGCTTATCCCAGGATTCACATAAACACAGTTTCAGAGTGTTTACAGTAATAGAGCCGACTGCCGTAGTGGCTTAGAATGTTTCCTCAAGAGAGGCTGCTTTCAGGGCTGTGCCTTCCCCTCCTCTCTCAGTTGAGGAATTCTAGGACTCAAAACAAGACAGAGAGAGTTTGCCATTGGCTTGTGAATTATTGGGAGTAAATTTGAAGAGTGCCGGTAGAAAGAAGTAGAGCAGTGATTCTCAACCTCTTCAATTTCAAGGAGGCCCAGTTTTATATGCATTAGGCCACAGATTTACCCCCCCCAATCAAAATGATTTCATGAATGAAAAAAGAAAAAAATCTAAGGACTACTAGTGAAAAAAGCAGATCTACGAGCTCACAACGCTTCGTGGATTGGTGTAGTGAATATTATACAATGGGTGTGAGTAACACACCTGTTATCATATTGCATGCGTGTGACCTTAGTCAACCTTTAACATGTCTCTAAAAGCCCATGCACCTTTTCTTATTGTAAGCGTAGTAGTGTACTAAATTTAGGGAACTTCACCAAGTTCGTGTCCTCTGAGTTTAGGGAACTTCAGAAAGTTCGCGTCCTCTCTTATCTTAGTCTAATCAATTAGTGTTGAGCAATTTGTGTAGAAACATTGAAATATTTGCAGAAGAACACGGTTATCTACAAGGACCAGATCTTCCAGCAAAATCAACGGGGAGGCCATTTGCACCCTGCAACGCACTTGAGGCTTTAGCGCTTGTGCAAGAAGATGATGACCATGGCACATCCGGCTACCTTGACAGACAGGATGTCTGGGGGCCTGAGATGCTGCGTGTTCCGCTAACCACCTAATCATGAACTTTTGCACCCCAGATCACAATACACATATAGAGAGGCTTCCTTGATTGTAATCAGTTTAAACCGTCCATTTGAGACCGCCTCAAATGGGATGTTCCACATTGACCTTGTATGTATATATACGACTGTCTGTCTTTCAATAAATTAGAACATGTTAACCTTGGACGCTTGTTTGAGACTTAATGTGTTCCCGATGCATCGCTCTTCTTCTATGCTGCTACAACTGAGACATCACCTGGTATTTTCCTATGAACTTCTCTCATCCACATCATCTGACCAGACTTTGACTGAGCTAGAGAAAGAAAATCGCTACAATTGGCTATTTTCACTAGTTTGGGACCCGGATCTCTTTTGGGTCACAGCCCCAATTCTACACTGTAAATTTTTTTAGTGCACAAATGGAATTGATTCAATTTGTACACTCTCAGAGTTACAGGCATGTAAGGGTCCATTTTTGCTCCCCTGATGGCCCCTGGACCCTATGTTGAGAACCAGTGAAGTGGAGCACTGAGGAAGAACTAATACATTACACTATATTGTTATTATGGTTGTTTATATCTAACCTTTACATTTCACCATCACTTATAGTACTTACAATATGACATGATATTTGGTAGCCTGTAGGAGCCAAGATGTCTCCACTATGGCTGCTACATGTCCTTGTAGCAGCTAGTATATCTATGGTCTGCGCCCTGTGCTCATCGGCAGAACTACCGTACCACCAATCTGTTCAGACTGTGTGTCTAATGTACTTCTCCCCATGATATAATTTACAGTAAAGCATAACACCTAGAACATTGTCTTCGACTCGTCTTTGCCTCATCAATTACTGATTGATCCAGTCCAGAATTCCACAACAGTCCAGGCTCTCTGTTTCTCAGCCTCTTGCAACACTGACCCATGTCCTGGCAGCCACGGATTAAGTCTGATTTATTCTTAGTTGCTGAAACACAAATAAAATACACAGATTTATATCGCGTGCAGAAGAATAGCCAATCTATAAGCACGCAACACGTTGTGAGCTCGTAGATTAAGTATAAATTAGGACCACAAAGTATAAATCAGGCTTTTAATATTGCTAATGAGTGTGTTTGTGCAGGTTTGTAGGCCTATTAACGTTGGTGTTTAATGGATGCACTTGCACATTTCATCTGTTTGCCTTTGCGTGGCTGTTGTTGTTGCCGTTTTTTTGTGGATGCCTTTGTGTTAATGAGTGTTTTTGTGTTTGTTTTGTGGCACATTTAATTTGTTTCTGTGTGTTTTCTGTGCCCCCATTCGTGTCTTGTGTGTATTTTACCAGTAATAATTTGTGTTGTGTGCGCGTGCGTGTGTGTTTGTGTTACTATGTTTTATGTGAGCATTCCGCATTAACGCGTACCTTTTCAAAATGTGTTTGTGTTTCTTTGAGCACAAACCACAAACGGCAGGGAGTCTGGGTCCATTCCCTGTGTTTTTGTTTAGCCATCAGAGTGGCGTGAGCACTCATGCTTACACTCTCCCAGTGGACACTGTGGATATGAGCACAGCTGGACCACCACAAACATCAGCTCCCATGCACGGGGGGGGAGGGATACGGACAGGGGCATGTTGGAGTCATGCCCTATGTTTAGACAAGTGGTTGGTGGGGGGGGGGGGCATGAGGCCTTGTCTGTTTGGAGGTAGTCAAAATCTAAAACTGGCTTTCATCCACTTTGAGCTCATAATTCAGCCATTTTCCCTATTCCTCATAAGATAACTAGTGTGTGTGTGTGGCGCTGTGCGCGTGCGAGCGCACACGTGTGGGGGTCTCAGCATTTGTCAGATGTAAGGAGGGCGGGTTCCAAGGGAAAAAACGGTTGTGAACCACTCATATTTTTGTTTTTGCATAAATGAATGCCCTATTGTATATTTCTTTATATGACAGTGTTGTGAAAAAGTAGCAAAAATATCTTTGTGAGCTTGTACTTTAGCTATTTTCGCAATATTTGAAAACTTCTGAAAATTGTTACCTATAATAACGACATGTCCAATGATAACTTAGGAAAAATAGGCAATTCTGCAATAATGAACCCAAGTTATCGTTCGGAACCAGAACCTTGGCAAAATATAATTATAAAAGTGAGAGTTATAAAAAGGTATGTTTCAAGAGAAGACACGACACGAGTGGTTATAAGAAGTGGTTATATTACAATTAACTTTGAATTAAGAATAATTAACTTGGCACAAAACAGTAGAGAATGGAGGCAGTTACAAACAGAAATCTATATGTTCTATACAATAAAATCATTAACATACAGATAAGAAAATATCCATCATCCAAAATAGGGACGCCTGGTTGAAAGTAGTTAAAGTCTGTCTGTGGGTTGTAAATATTTAACCATCATTTGTATTTGACATTTAAATATTTAATGAAAAGCAGAGAGCAACAGGAGCTTGTGACAAAATAATGACTACTGTACATTGGATCCACTGGAATACAGGTTATTTTTAGCGGTGCCAACCGCTCTACACTTGACTTTGTCCGTATGTCCGTCCGTCCGTCCGTCCGTCCGTCCGTATCAGCACGGGATGAGCACGGCAAAGAAGCAACACATACAAACACACGCACACACACACACACACACACACACACACACACACACACACACACACACACACACACACACACACACACACACATGGAGCTTGCCTCTGCCATCTCTCCTCTTATTGCCCACATGTGCCACTGCTTATCAAAGAGGGGTGCAGGGACCCCCAGCGTATGTTATGTCCGTGGAAGCACGGGATGAGCACATTATGTCCGTGGAAGCACGGGATGAGCACATTATGTCCGTGGAAGCACGGGATGAGCACGGGATTTTAAACAGCTACAACTCCAGTTTGCAGCATGCCACCAAGGCCAAATTTGGTATGTGGACTTAGACCACCAATAGGGACGAGCATGAATTGCTGAAGTTATCAAAGAGGGGTCCAGGGACCCCCAGCGCCCGTATGCGCACGGGATGAGCACGGGATTTTAAACAGCTATAACTCCAGTTTGCAGCATGCCACCAAGTCCACATTTGGTATGTGGACTTAGACCACCAATAGGGACCAGCATGAATTGCTGAAGCCCCGCCCCCTCTGTCTTCCCATTGGCTGGCCTTCAAACAGCCATAACTCAAGTTCGCAGCATGCTACGGAGTTCAAATTTTGTACATGGCCTCAAACCACCAATAGGGACGAACTGTAATTACTTAAGCCCCACCCCCTCTGTCTGCCCATTGGCTGGGCTTTAAACAGCCATCATTCCAGTTTGCAGCATGCTACCAAGTAACAATTTGGTATGTGGACTCAGACCACCAATAGGGACGAACTGCAATGAGTTAAGCCCCGCCCCAAAGGCACCGCTTCCTTCACACAGGGTGTGATTTTTTCCACTTTGTGATAAAAAAAAAATCGATTTTACGCCTGACAGCAACGAATATGTAGGCCTACATAAACACACACAGAAGAGGGACTAGGGAAAGGACAGGGGGAAAAAGAATAATAAACAAGAAAGTCCCGTTCAACTGGAGCTGTTGAACAGAACAAATTTCCTTTGGGATTAAATAAAGTATATATCTATCTATCTATCTACTTGTTACCAGGGACCACACTACCTCTAATCCCCAGCTTGTAGATTCCCTCGCAAACCATGTATTTTTAGAGTGCCACTGACTGAACCAGTGGTTAACAGTTACTTTGCATTCGTGTTAGACTGTCAGGATGATGTCAGCCATGTTGACTTGTACACATTTAGCTGTCTGCGCTGTCAGCAGGACTGCAAAATGAACACATTCCACAGGATGCTATATATAGGAGCACACCTCCATTCTCTGTCTCCATCTAGCCCTAGTTCCCTCCCCACGTTCACATTTTTCAAATGCGAAGACAGACACACACAATACATACTCAGTTGTGAGTGTGTGTGTGTGTGTGTGTGTGTGTGTGTGTGTGTGTGTGTGTGTGTGTGTGTGTGTGTGTGTGTGTGTGTGTGTGTGTGTGTGTGTGTGTGTGTGTGTGTGTGTGTGTGTGTGAGTGAATGTGTGGGGCGCACAGACACACTCACTCACTAAGAGGCACGTACGCACGCACGCACGCACGCACGCACATTCACTCAGAGGCACGCACACACACACACAGACAGACACACACATGGATGCACGTGTTATAAGCGGGCACAAACACAGATCTCTTTTCCTGTCCCCTCCTCCTCTCTCAAAAACAGACACGGACACCGTCTCTCTATCTCTCTCTCTCCATCTGTCTCTCACACACACACACACACACACACACACACACACACACACACACACACACACACACACACACACACACACACACACACACACACACACACACACACACACACACACACACACACACACACACACACACACACACACACACACACACACACACACGGCTGAATTCCTCAAAGAGTAAGACCTGTAGCTACAGTATGTGAGCATATTTCTCTCATATGCCCATGTGATCTCTGTCGGTCACAGATATAACTAATCCTACAACCCTGTAAAAACACACACACACGCAGATATAACGACACACACACACACACACACACACACACACACACACACACACACACACACACACACACACACACACACACACACACACACACACACACACACACACACACACACACACACACACACACACACACACAGAGAGAGGAGGTAGGATGAGTAATTGTTTAGGGGAGGGGCTTCCTGCCCTCATCCTGTCACATCCTGCCTTCCTCAGTCGCGTCGTGCGAGACGCCTCAACACTTTGTTTCACTTGTTTTTGTGGAGCAACGCGTCGCACAACACTTTGTCTCTGACACATAAAACAGGACTACACCACACCTTCCTCAACTGACATCCTAATCTTACTTCTTGCTATAGCAGAATAACTGAAGCTCATCCTTTTTTCCTATTTTTTTTATCCCACGATTTTGTAACCCATTTTTCACCCTGTGCCAATTGCCTAAGCTTGTAATCCTAGGCGCTACTCTCCCTCTGCCAGCCGGGGGAGAGCCCCGAACTGAGCTCATGCTTCCTTCAATGCATGAGTGAGCAGTAGGGGTGTGCCGATACACTAATTTCACCAAACGATACGATCCGATATTTGGCTCACAACTTCGATACGATATCGATACAATACGCACTTTTTTTTATTATGAAAATATATGGGGCAGAAAAAAAGGAAATGCAAACAAATAATTCTGTTTTTGCATAATTCAGACATGCAAACTTGTAGCTTTTCAGCTACAATAGCCGTTTTGAATCCAAATAGGGCAATAGTGTGACACCTGACCCGAAAAAACAACAACATGTTGTCACCCTTTTCACCTCGGGGCTGTTTGCATGCCTGATTATAATGATTGTAAAAAAAAAAAAAAAAAAACGATATTTTTTCCCCCCAAAACGATACATATCGTCACGAAAACGTATCGCGATATATCGTGGGACGATATATCGGCACACCCCTAGTGAGCAGGCCGCTTCTTATCACCTGACAGGGGTACGTCCCCGGTAGGACGTAGTGGGTGGAAGGAACACATTATTCCAACCAGTTCCTTTCCCCTCCATCAGGCGCCCCGGCTGACCAGGGGGAGGCATGTTTTTTGTGAGGGTACGTAACCTAGGGGACACGGGGAGAGCGGGTTGTGAGTCGACAGCGCTACCGACTGCGCCACCGTAAAAATCTCAAGTAACCAAGGCAAGCTGATATAAACAAACATGGATGCCGTGAAATGCCGTTTCAGGAAATCAATACATCTATCCTATCTATCCTATCCTAGTTATATTAAAACTAGTCCATACCCGTAGGGGGATATGCGCACATGATCTGGCAACCTGGGAGCCATCATCCCATTGCTCGCGGGGCCATCTTTCAGCTGGGCAGCCGTAACCATGGCGACATTCTTTTACATAAAAACGCTAATAAACAGCTGACAGTTGGGGAAAGCGCAAAACGGGCTCCACTGTTCCGTGCACATGGTAATGGTCAATGGCTGTGTGCTAATTCAGATGAATTGCTACAGCCACTGAGGAGAACTGGGCAGAAGAGATTATGGCCTCACCACCACCACAGAGGTTTCTAGAATAATAGTAGGATTGCCAACGTCGAACTCGAAGTTGGGTCGATGTTGTGTCGACGTTAGGTCGCTGATGGCCGGTGGATGTCACAACATAACATGCACTGATGTCAGACACAACCGAAACCGTTGCCAATGTAACAAGGTTACAATTATAGTTTTATTTTCATGGTTGAAAGTCCACCAACTAACTATTGAATGGTCTTTCGTTTACTACTTTCAGTCAATGTTTATTTTTCTTTACAACTGTTGATACCTGTACAGAGTACTGTCTCTTTAAGATTTCACTGCAGTCGAGAGTCAATGACGTCACAGCTGCGCGCCTCTCTCAGTTCATGCTGGATTCATTGAGAGGAGGTATGCTGTTTGTTTACTCCGTCAGAGTTGACGTTTTTATTTCGTTTTGTAAGCAGTGTTACACAACAGTATGCAACTAGAAATGATGCTAGTATGCTTGTGAATATGCAGATGTGTCTTATGTTTGAATATAAAGTCTGTAAATACACTTTTGCAACGTTTATAGGAGACATGTGTTTCCCAATGTTACAGGGTTCCTTGTGTGCTGCTGAACCCTGTGTACACTATATGGAGGACTGCATACTCACAGTGTTGTGTGTTTGTTTTGTGATTGTACAGGTATGTTCATTCTGTTTTTGTTATGTATCTGCATTTTGTATTTGGTATGCTGGAACTGGTGTGTGGTTAATTGTATTGTATTCTGTTAATAATAATGAGCTATTGTATACAGTGTATTAGATGCAAAGTGTATATTAGGCAGTTCATGCTGGATTCATTGAGAGGAGGGTTCCTTGTGTGCTGCTGAACCCTGTGTACACTATATGGAGGACTGCATACTCACAGTGTTGTGTGTTTGTTTTGTGATTGTACAGGACTGTACAATGCCACTTCACTTCTACCAGTAAACAGCAACCAGCAACACGTGTGTCCGAGTCCCTTCTTCTCCGCAAACCACAGAACACAACGCAGAGGCTATCAGGGGTTAACGGATGTGCAGCCAGCCAGTTAGACTGACAGAGCCAAACACACCCGTTACAATGGTGCCGTGACCTTTCTAGGATTGGTCTAAGGATCGACGTCAGCTCGTTCACCGTGGGAGGCTGCTTTCATTTACCTTTTACGGTGTTAAGGTATTTTTTTTGTGTTTATGGACTGAGCCAGTCTCTCGGCAGACTATTGTTTTTTTTCCATGGACTGAAAAAAAAAAGAACACACACAAAGGTCTTAATAACAGGAGGTGAACTCCATGGACCGTTTCTTTATTATTTCTTTGAAAAAAATTGATGGGGTTTGTTACAGTATACGTGTTCTTCTGATTTTGCCAGTTTGATTTTATTTTGCTTGTTTTTTTTCCTGAGGACATTTTCTGTGTGTGAAAAGCAAAGAGAAAATGGCAGAAAGTGAAACATATGTGGTTGAAGATGGGGATGTGGATGGATTGAGTGTTCCTTATTTTTTGTCCCAGTTTGGTAGAGGGAGGGGTTTCAGTCAACCCTCAGAGCCCAGGACACCAGGGCCTAGAGACACTCTATTAGGCACTCCACTGTTTGCTTCAACCCGTAATGTCGAACATGCCATGCCAAGCCAAGTCGGACAGAACCCAGACTTAGGCTCACTCATCACACAGTTGGCTGACAAGATTGGTGAATCAATTGCAGCTAAGCTACAACCAGAAAGGAGCACACACAGCTCTAGAGCTCCAGCTCCAGTACAGTCTTCAGAGACGACACAATCCAGCATAAATGTTGTCATGCACTCAGATGCAAGGGAGCCCCCTATATTCAGGGGTGATGGCTCAGACAAATTCACGGTTCGGGAATGGGAGAACCTAATGTCCCTGTACTTAAGGAAGCGAGCCATTCCAGTCGATGAGCATTCACAAGAAATCCTGGCGAGGCTTATGGGCAAAGCAGGGGATGTGGTGAGAATTAAGCTTCGTAACAACACATCTCTCAATCATACTGCTGATCCTCATGTCATTTACGACATCCTGAAACAACACTTTAGCGAAATGACTTACTCAAGCATGCCCTTGGCAGATTTCTACAATACAGTGCCCATGCAGGGTGAGGATTCTATGGAGTATTGGATCAGGCTGAATAAGACAATGGATGTTGCAGATGAATGTCTGAAGAGGCAAGGCCGTAGCATTGATGACCCTAGCCGTGAGGTCAGTATGATGTTTATCAAACACTGCCCTGACCAGTCTCTCGCAAGTGTTTTCAAGTTTAAGTCTGCAAATAAATGGTCAGCCTGTGATATTCAAGAGAGGCTTGATGAGCACATGCAGGAGACAAGAAACAGAGCCATTAAGTCATTTAAGCCTAGCACAGCGGTACAGAAAGTCCACTCTCAGTGTCAAGTACCTATGGTTGACAATGTTAATACACCTGTCTTGAACAATGCACCTGTCTTGGACAATGCACCTGTCTTGGGCACTGCTGTGTCATCGGTGCCGCCTCCAGCACCTCCTGCTACCGCTGGTGTTGACAATGACTGCATGAGAACCTTAGTGAGCCTGTTAGGCCAATTGGTCACACAGCATACACAAGTGCCAGCTAGCTTCAGCAACCAAGCTGCGGGGCCCAACTCTTTCCAAAAGGTGTGCAGGGTTTGTGGGTCTCCTGGTCACTCCACAGTGGCTCACTGCAGACGGGAGAACAGATGTCTTAAGTGTTTATGTCCTGGCCACTGGAAGAAGGACTGTCCTCAGCAGACAAACCAGCATCGCTTTCAAACCACTGATGGCGCTGGTGGACAGAACCAGCAGTCAAACTAGAGCGCCCACACCCGGGGAGGGGCGGTGTGGGAGACATGGATGAATCCCTCTCTAAAACATGTGACCTGGCTCAACTGTATAAAGACAGCTGCGCCACCGCACCTCAAGGATCCCGAATAGTTGTTCAAGCCACTCAGAGGATTCAAGCTTTTGGGGAGCTATTCTATGCTCCAGTCCTTGTCAATCACTGCGTGCAGCTCAAAGGCATGCTAGACTCTGGCTCCATGGCGTGTAGTATAAGCGAACATGCAGTGGAGGAACTCAGATCTGCTGGTGTTTTGCCTGAAAAGCAGCACCCCAAAGAAAGAATTATCTTGGTTGGTTGTGGTGGTCTGCAGACCCCAGCTGAGGGCTTTTATGACTTGGTGATGCTGGTCTATGGGGTTCGCTGTGTCGTGTCCACTTTAGTTGTGCCTGGTCAGCATGACGATCTCATCTTGGGTTCTAACCTTATCAAACACGTGACTCATGTCCTGAAGGGCGGTGATGACTACTGGGACATTGCGTCTAGACATGAACGTCAGTCTGACCCTGAAGTTGAGCGCTTTCTGTCAATGTTCACCAATGTCGAGCGCTGGAAAGGGGAGTCCCTCCCTGACAAGATAGGCACTGTCAAGCTCACCCAAGCAGTGACCCTCTTACCCAGACATGAACACTTGGTTTGGGGCAGACTCCCTGCTTACGTGCCTATGTCACCAGGCAGTACCGTTGTTGTGGAGCCGACTAACTCCAGAGCCATGCCACGAGGTGTTCTAGTGGGTCGTCTTATCACACCATTTTGGGGCGATAGGTGGGTGCCAATGACAGTTGTGAACCCATCAGACAAACCTATCACGCTGAAAAGGAATAGCAAATTGGCTGATGTGTCTCCGTGCTTGGCGGTTGAAGATTTCGATGCTTTCCAAGGGCTACAGGTGGTTGCTGGTGATCGACATCCTGACACAAAGACACAGCGACATGACGCCTCGTCCATTACCTGTCCTACCGCTCAACCGGCTAAAGGTCTGTCGGAGTTGGGTCTAGGTGACATTGATATAGACTCGTGTCAGGTTAGCGAAGCCTGTAAGTCTCAGCTGATACAGCTGCTAACAGAGTATCAAGACATATTCTCCAAGGATCCACTGGACTGTGGTGAAGTCGAGGGGTATGCACACCGCATTCGTCTCACGGACGATCGCCCTTTTCGCTTGCCATACAGAAGAGTTCCCCCAGCCCATTATCAAAAGTTGAGGCAGGTTCTCACGGACATGGAGGAAAAAGGAATTATCAGGAAGTCCTCGAGTGAGTACGCTTCGCCTTTGGTGATGGTGTGGAAGAAAGACGGTGGGCTACGGATTTGCACTGACTTCAGGTGGTTGAATGCCCGAACCTTGAAGGATGCCCACCCCCTGCCTCACCAATCTGACTGCTTGGCTGCCCTTGGTGGCAACGTCCTCTTTAGTACAATGGATCTCACTTCTGGCTTCTTCAACGTCCCAATGCATGAAGACGACAAGAAGTACACAGCTTTCACAACTCCACTTGGACTGCATGAGTACAATCGCATGCCGCAGGGTCTGTGTAATAGCCCAGCGTCCTTCATGAGGATGATGCTCGGGATCTTTGGAGACATGAATTTTACAAAACTTCTGTGTTATCTTGACGATCTTCTTGTCTTTGCGCCATCAGAAGATGAGGCCATGTCCAGACTCCACACAGTGTTTCAGAGGTTGCGGGAGAACAATTTGAAACTGGCTCCTAAGAAGTGCCATTTGCTACAAGAGCAAGTTGGATTTCTTGGTCATGTCATCAATAGTCAGGGTGTGTCCGTTGATTCTGCCAAGGTAGAGGTGATCTCCAACATGAAAGTTCAAGACCTCATGGAGGATGATGGGTGCACGCCCTCTGTTCGCAGGATAAAATCGTTCCTTGGCATGGTCCAATATTATCAACATTTCTTGCCAAACTGTTCTTCCATCGCAAAGTCCTTGTTCGCACTTACAGCGGGGCAGAAGAGGCGGGGAAAGTCAGCTAAAGACAGGAAGTCCCAAGGCGTCTATCGTAAACTTACCCCTGCGGATTGGACAGTGGACTGTGGGAGTGCTTTTGACCAGTTGAAGACCATGCTGTTGGAATGTGTCGTGCTTGCCCATCCTGACTTCGATGAGCCATTTATCTTGGCAGTAGATGCATCATTGGATGGACTGGGGGCAGTGCTCTCTCAGGTGCCCAAAGGCGAATCCAAGGCCAGACCTGTTGCTTTTGCGAGTAAGACTCTCAGTGGGCCGCAGCGGAAATATCCGGCCTACAGACTCGAGTTCATGGCTCTGAAGTGGAGCGTATGTGAAAAATTCAGCCATTGGCTAAAGGGACGTAGCTTCACGATCTGGACGGATAACAATCCACTTACTTACCTTCTGACAAAACCAAAGCTCGATGCGTGTGAAATTCGCTGGGTGTCAAAACTTGCGTCCTACTCCTTTGACCTGAAACACCTGCCTGGGAAAAAGAATGTGGTGGCAGATGCCTTGAGTCGAGACCCTTTTGTGAAACCCATTGGCCAGAGGTTGTTGAAGGAGCCATACTCCACTCTGATTCGGGAGGCCAGTGGGGTGGAAGAGGATTCTGTCCAGGATGTTTTCAGGGTCAGCTGCCAGTCTCAAGCACTGAAATCGGTGGGCCAGTCAGTACCAGGGAGTGTGTGTGATGCAGCCGAGGTCAGAGCTTTTTGTCAAGCCCACTGTGACTGGATTTATGCAGCAGAGTCCAGAGCTCTCTGCTTAGCTCAACATGTTCAACATCTGTCAAGTGGTCAAGAGGTATTGCCCATGTTCTCTGCCCAAGAGCTACAGTTGGGTCAACAACAAGATCCCACCATCTCTACAGTGTTGCCCTTTGTTACCGCCAAGAAGCGACCATCCAGGCGAGAAAAGTATGGTGCCGACTCGAAGGTTCTCAGATTGTTCAAACAATGGGAGAAATTGGAAGTCCGTGATGGTGTTTTGTATAGGGTGATGAGGGATCCTGTGTCCAAGCAGAAAAGATTCCAATTCGTGCTGCCTCGCAGTCTAAAAGACACAGCATTGTCTGGCATCCACGATCTGGCGGGTCATCAGGGCCAGGACCGTACTCTCTCGCTTGCGAGACAGCGCTTCTATTGGCCTGATATGGAGAAGGAAATACGAGCATATGTCAGATGTTGCCAGAGATGTGTGTGTGGGAAGTCGCCGGAACCTGCTGCCCGTGCACCCCTGCACAGTATCAAGAGCTCCACCCCAATGGAGTTAGTGTGCATGGACTTCTGGTCAGCAGAGGACAAAAATCAGCGGTCTGTGGATGTTCTGGTGATCACCGACCACTTCACCAAGCTTGCTCTTGCATTCCCTTGTACCAATCAGACAGCAAAGCAAGTTGCCAAGAAACTTTGGGATAATGTGTTCTGTGTTTATGGGTTTCCAGTGAGGTTACATTCTGATCAGGGGACCAATTTTGAGAGCAACTTGATTGCAGAGCTCCTCCGATTAGCTGGTGTTGCAAAATCCCACACTACAGCCTATCACCCAATGGGCAATGGGGGAACGGAGCGATTCAATCGTACTCTGGGCAATATGCTCCGTGCACTTCCCCTTAAAGAGAAGCACCAGTGGCCACAACAGATTCAGACCCTCACGTTTGCTTATAACGCCACCGTCCATGAGACTACGGGTTATGCACCATTTTTCCTCATGTTTGGCCGTGTCCCTAGACTACCGGTTGATGTTATGTTCAAGCAGGTTCTAAATGACGCTGAGGTGGCTGACTATGACTCGTACGCCAAGTCTCTGCTTTCCTGCTTGAATAGTGCTATGGAAATTGCCCAGAAACACTCTTCCACCGAACAGCAGCACCAGGCCCAGCAATACAACAGGCGGGTCAAGGGCGCTCACCTATCAGTGGGGGATCGTGTTTTAGTAGCAAATAAGGGAGAACGAGGAAAGAGAAAGCTGGCCGACAAGTGGGAGGATGGTGTGTACACAGTTGTTGGGGTGAATCCCAGTATCCATGTCTACAAGATACAGGATGCAGAGGGCCATACAAGAGTTGTGCATAGGAATCTCTTGCTGGAAGTCAACTTCTTGCCTCTCCCTGGAATGGATCGGGGTGAAGATGCCCATGCATTTGACATGTTACTTGACAGTGAGGAGTCCGATCAGGATGAAACGGTTTCGGTGTCTGGAGTACTGGCTCAGGATGACGATAAACAGGATTGTGAGGAGTCTGGTCAAGAGGATTATGACTGTGACAATAATTTAGTTTCAGTGTCGGAAGTGCTGCTTCAGGATGATGTTGCAAGGGACATGCCCAATGACAGGGATGAAGAGGAGCCTGTGGTCTCACCTGAGCCTGAAGTGGCTGATTTGGAAGGTCTGGCCCCAGCCAGTACAGTATTCAGTCCTGCTGATGCCACTGCTGACCCCACATTCATCCCACTGGCACAATATGCTGACATTTCAGTTCACGCTGACTCACATGCACACACTGGGGTTGAAACCCAGGTCAGGACACGTACAGGGAGGTTGGTGAAACCAGTTAACAGACTGATTGAATCCATGGTTCAGCATCCTTTACTCATGGGGATTTGAGGTTTTGAGATGTAAAAGAAAAAAAAGAATGCTCATGTCTTTTTCTTTCTGAAAAGTTTTGAGTTATACGGTGTGTGACAATGTTTTTTTTCTTGACACATGTGTAATTATCCTCTGGACAGTTTTTTTTTTTGGGTGGGCCAAGTGTTGTGTGGCGTACTAGGCGTCGCATTAGATAAAGAAGACTAGGTCTTTCTTTTCACTTGTGCCAGATGCTGTCAGTCGTGGACTTGTCCTCTTTAATGTCCCGGGGAGACTTATGGTCGAGTTGTTGGTGGATTTCAGGAGGGGTGAATGTAACAAGGTTACAATTATAGTTTTATTTTCATGGTTGAAAGTCCACCAACTAACTATTGAATGGTCTTTCGTTTACTACTTTCAGTCAATGTTTATTTTTCTTTACAACTGTTGATACCTGTACAGAGTACTGTCTCTTTAAGATTTCACTGCAGTCGAGAGTCAATGACGTCACAGCTGCGCGCCTCTCTCAGTTCATGCTGGATTCATTGAGAGGAGGTATGCTGTTTGTTTACTCCGTCAGAGTTGACGTTTTTATTTCGTTTTGTAAGCAGTGTTACACAACAGTATGCAACTAGAAATGATGCTAGTATGCTTGTGAATATGCAGATGTGTCTTATGTTTGAATATAAAGTCTGTAAATACACTTTTGCAACGTTTATAGGAGACATGTGTTTCCCAATGTTACAGGGTTCCTTGTGTGCTGCTGAACCCTGTGTACACTATATGGAGGACTGCATACTCACAGTGTTGTGTGTTTGTTTTGTGATTGTACAGGTATGTTCATTCTGTTTTTGTTATGTATCTGCATTTTGTATTTGGTATGCTGGAACTGGTGTGTGGTTAATTGTATTGTATTCTGTTAATAATAATGAGCTATTGTATACAGTGTATTAGATGCAAAGTGTATATTAGGCAGTTCATGCTGGATTCATTGAGAGGAGGGTTCCTTGTGTGCTGCTGAACCCTGTGTACACTATATGGAGGACTGCATACTCACAGTGTTGTGTGTTTGTTTTGTGATTGTACAGGACTGTACAATGCCACTTCACTTCTACCAGTAAACAGCAACCAGCAACACGTGTGTCCGAGTCCCTTCTTCTCCGCAAACCACAGAACACAACGCAGAGGCTATCAGGGGTTAACGGATGTGCAGCCAGCCAGTTAGACTGACAGAGCCAAACACACCCGTTACACCTACCTAACAAGACCCCCAAATAGCCATATCCTATGGGGGCAGCACTGAAGGGGGGTTTGCCCTAGGGTGAGTACTGGCCCTGGAAATGACTGTAATTCAATTTAAAATCTCTCTCTCTGTGTGAGTCTCTCTCTCTCTCTGTGTCTGTGTCTGTGTCTGTGTGTGTGTGTGTGTGTGTGTGTGTGTGTGTGTGTGTGTGTGTGTGTGTGTGTGTGTGTGTGTGTGTGTGTGTGTCTCTCTCTCTCATTAGAATCACTTAAACTGCCAAGTATAAGTAGGAACAGTATAAACAGACCTAACAGACACACTATCCCAACAGATAGTTATAGCTGTACAACAGAACAGACAATTAAAGGACAGAAACAGGAACTACCAAGCCAGGAATGGCACAAAGGTCCTCATCCATCACAACACAAAACAATGGATACACAACTCTGAAACAGCAGGAACGCCAAATGGGAAACACAGGAACACTTCACACCAGTCTGAGACGCCAATTAGTAGACTCCAGTCGTCTTTGCCAGGTTCGATTAAAGGCCGATCTACACCAGAGAATCTTCGCACACACGCACATATACAAACTGCGCATTTTTAGATCCAGTCCTGTTTTAAAGTATATGGCACTGGCTGGTGTGGACGGTTGGTGAGTGCACTGCGGGTCTGTATACCAACAAAAGTAAAAATCCATTGGGGGAGGTAAATATTAGGAAGAAAGGACACAAAATTATAGAGGTGTGTTTTTAAAGCATCTGTCTGTCTCTGGTTTTCCTGATGGCTTTGAAAGGTGCAGTTTAGAAAGAAGAAATGGAGGTAGTACAGGAGGTAGCCATGGAGATAATAATACTAATTTAAAGCACTTTTAGAAAAATTGGTTACAAATCGCTCCTCCTATGCCTTCCCTCTATGAGCTTTCCTACCATCACAACAAAAGAAAATAAACTACAAGGGGACCTGATAGCTGGGTGGTTAGAGTGCATACCACATGGGCACAATGCTCTGACCAGCAAGTCCCCAGTTTGATAATAGGAGATAATAATACTAATTCTGTCATTTAAAGCAATTTGAAACAGGGGGGGGGGGGGGGGGGGTTGTAGAGTGCTCCTCCAATTCCTTCCCTCTCAGCTTTCCTACCATCTCAATAAAAGCAAATAAAATACAAAGGGACAATGACTGACCACTCTCTCGCTTAAAAAGAATATATACAGGATGTGTTCTCCATTATGCCAGAACGGCCAGAAACGCCACTGACTGTAGGTTTCCCTATAACATTTCATTGGATCTTCTCAGGAGTACAATACGGTGGTGTATTAGCGAGAAACTAAACTGTATAGCTACAGTGAAACTGGTACAGGGGAGAGCAGACAGTTCTGTCTAGGCAGTTACTCTTCCACTTAGGATGGCTGATTTATCCAGTGTGCATCAATTAGCTCCATGCACAACGGGTGTCCTACCTATAACATTGAGTCGGGCTCATGTCCAATTAGTTTGACTCAGGCCAGGTGTGACTGGTTAAATCAGCCATCACCCATCCCACTGGAGCCTTTTCTGGATTTCCAGCTTTTTAGAATATCCTTGTAGAAACATTGTATCTACGACTCCATATTTATTATTGAAACATGTTTTAACTTCTCCACAGGCTTTTGTGTGCACCCCAGACAGTTTCGAGTATCTTGATTCAGTATTTAGATATTTGATATTCATTTTATCAGACGCCCCCTTCTTATATAAACCCATTTATTATGCTTAATTGACAGTCTATCATAAATTGGTAGTTTTCCTATATGGCCTATATTTTACCCGAACAACAAATCCTGCATTGCAAGAGCCAACCTTTAGCGCCCCACATCAAGCCAAGGGACCATAAGGCTGTCTCTGTAGAGAGCCACTGATGTGAATTACGGTCTCAGAGATCTCCCTGAAGGCATCCAACTCATCATCTCCTTCACTGCTGGAGTGATACCCTTCCTCCCCTCCTCCTGTCAGTGTTAGCCCCCCACCAAAACTTATGTACACCAAATTCTATTAACTCTGACTCAATCAGAGCGCTCTCCGCATGTCATGGCCGAAGGTGAAGGCAAGGTGCGCGTCCGAAGTAGGCCGTCCATATCTAGTGGGCGTCAGGGACAATCGCTGGGGCTGTCAGAGTCCCGTCGGCTGGACAGGCTGCTGAATTTATGTGACAGGCTGCCTGTGGTAGTTAGCATGGCCCCGCGTCATGGACCAACTCGTGTGATGATGGCCTAGCTCCTTCATCTATATATGGACAGTGGCAGGCAGGGGGGGGGGCAGGGTGGATTGATGAAAAAGTAGGATGGAAAAAATTAAGATGAGTGGGGAAGATGATTGGGGTAAAAAAAAAAAAGGAATGGAGGAAGGGGCGAGGGTAATGGAAGAAGGAATAGAAACGTAATTGAATACAAAATAATAATTGGATGAAATGGGATGGGGATAAAAATGAAATAGGACATTGTGGGAAATAATGAGAGGCAGGGGTTGCCCATCAAGTAACCAAGAGGCATCTAGATTCATTATTTTTTGGATTAGTGGAATATTGTTGTAAAACATGGCAGGATAATGAATGTGCTACATATTATTGGTGTAATGTGGTTGGCTCAAGTCAGTTTATCTCTGTAATATGTGGCCATGCTAGCTCTTAGTCTGTGTTCTTAACGACTTGCACCCCTAGCATCCCTATACTGGGGCAAACATTTGGTTAAAGTAGCATTTCTATAAGCTCACAATGTGTAGATTGGGGGGAAGGGATTTGGTATTCTTCTGCCTACACATACAGTACGTCATGTCCTAGTATGAGCGAATAGGGGAAGGGGATCGACGTGATTCCCTTATTTGACCCGGCAAAAACTCGGATGTGTCTCAAAGAATGATTATTGGCAGAATCGTGGAAAGTTTATAATATTTGGCGGTCACGTTTTAATTTTTCACACGGTCGTTGGTTGTTGCAATGACCTTCCTACACTACAAAACTTCACCACACGTTGCGCTATGACAAAAAAAAACATGAAATGTAACAATGCGTACGTTCCGTAATGCAATTCCAATGGTGAAAGCTGTGTTATTTCACCCGGTGAAGGAATGGCGGATTCGGCCACGCCCCGAAATACCCATATGTGTACCCCTGTCAACTAAGGGTGTGTTCGGAAATTGCGCACTGGAGCGCACTCGCCTATTAGTTTGTATTGGCCAGTGCGCTCAGTGTTGTATTTCCGAACGCACCCTAAGTATATCGTCGGGTGGAAACCTCAAACCTGTCCAAAGCCGTTACTTTTCAGGATTCAAATTCAAAAATAGCAAAAGTAGCAGATCTACAAGCTTGTGGATCTGCTACTTTTGATGCTTTTGTGTGACCACGTAGGGCGTTAATTTACGGGAAAAAAACGCAAACAGTTAGAATTTGGAGATAAGAGGTTTCTGCCCGACAGCGACAATATAGGGTTACATGGTTTTAAGGAACCATTTCTTTCATAAATGTGTCTCAGTGAGCAGTGAAGCATTAAGGCAACATGACATGTTCTACACCACACTGTGAGCCTGCCTACGAGGAGGAACAGAGAGCTGTAACAGCAAGGTCACAGGTTCAGTCCCCACAACAAGCATGTCCCCGTTCATCCCCGTCCAAGTCACTGACAGCCGAACGGGGCGAGTATTAGTTTGTTCCAGTGTTTTGGATTGCATTCTCCTGGCTGAAAGACAACCAGTGGCGTAAAGTAACTAAGTACATTTACTCAAGTACTGTCCGTCAGTACACTTTTGAGGATTTGTTACTTTACTGGAGTGTTTCCAATTTTCAATACTTTTACTTCTACTCCACTACACCTCAGAGACAAATATTGTACTTTTTACTCAACTACACTTATTTGAAAACTTTAGTTACTTTGTAGATTGTGATTATTATTACAAAACATGCATTTACCACTTCAGCCCTATCCATACTTAGGCTATTTGAAAATAGCCGATCTACAAGCTCACAACGCGTCACTTTGTGACGCGTTGTGAGCTTGTAGATATGCTATTTTCTAAGCATTTTTATACATTTGGAAACTTGTGAAACGGGGCGTTCTGCAAAATGAGTACTCTTACTTTCAGTGCTTAAGTATATTTTATACTTTTGTACTTTCACTCAAGTACATTTTGAATACCAGACGTTTATTTGTAACAGTATTGAGTATTTATACATTGCAGTATTGATACTTTTGCTTAAGTAAACAAAAATGGAGTACTTTTTCCACCACTGAAGACAAACAAACTATTTGTCACAGTGACTTAGGCTGGCTGCTGCTTTCGCCCTCGATCCCCGGGGAGAGGTCTCGGTCACATCCCCCTGTCACATCATTCCCAGGCTGTAGGACATGTCACAACGCAACATAGCTCACCTGGCCTGACACTCTCCTCCGTTACACACAAAACACAAGCCTTAGCTAACCTCCAGCATTTTTTTACAGTTGAATAAAGTCAAGAGATTGATGAGGAAAAAACATTCATTTGTATTTTAGGCTTTTCTTAGTGGATGGACAACTACTGAAGCAGTGCTTCATTGGATTCTGGGGCTAAAATCATTCTTGCTGGTGTTATGCATGATTCAACCCTAGTGGATGGCAATAGCAAAACAACCAAAGAAAAGACATGCCCTTCAGGACATACACCTGTTATTCATTTCCATTTTAATATTGCATTGTGCATGTTTTTCTAAAGAAAAAGCACTTAATATTGCAGGCAGCCAAATTCCTGTACTCAACAGCGTAGCCAAAAATAAAGAATATGATAAAAAAAAGATTATTTTTTAAATGGCATAATAAAAGCTAAATAGTAAAAAAAAAAAGCAATGCATATGCAAAAATATCTGTAGAACTATAGATAGACTGTGAGGCTGTGATCAAGGCATAAATAATTACATTAATGTATCTTTTTAATATCTCAACATTAACTTCCTAAATTGATTTTAATACTTATAATGCTTCACAGTTTGCAATTATCACGGTAGTTTGTCTTGGGGTTTGTGTGTGCTGAAACACTGGTGATTGCTTCAGGCCATAGCTAATAGGGTCTCCTTAGTTCAATTAACAAGAACATTACTCCACTAAACAAGAAAGCACTGTGTGCTCCCAGCATGGCAGCACAATTTGTGTTCTGAAAACCATCAGTGATTTACTCTTACGTTTACAGATGCTATGAACACATCAAATATAACATAACTAGCAGAAGTAAGTAAATACGTCTTGCCTTTTTAATCATAATTATGATTTATGCAAGTAGTGATAATATACAAACAAAAACGAAACGCTAATTGTAATTCACATTAGCCTTTCATTTTTTGGGGATCAACATAAAACATGACTAATGTGTTCTACTGTGTTCATAACAGTCGTCCATGTCACGCTGACATGGAAGTCTGGACAAAAAAATGTATTAGTTATGAATCACTTATGCATGATGACGCATGGGTTGCAAAAATAAACCTGAAATGAAAATGGGCACTTTGAGCTGCTTTAAGGACGACTTCACCCATTGTCAACCTGTCTTCATTGACGTCTACCAGTGACATCATCGATGTTCATCGGTTTCTATAAGCCAAGCTAATAGAAACTGCAGGCTTTCTATTCATGGAAAGTTAGCATGCTATAATGGATATTCTAATGTCTTATACCACACTACTCCTGTGGGTGTATCCACATATACACTGGGAGTAAACTGTTCCTAAAGGTGACCAGGTCTTTAGCCAGTCAAAGATGCAACAACAACACCACAAATGAATATTATAGATCCGTCACGTCAGTGCTCTTATCGATCGCAATCAGGGGTGCAATGCTCACTGGACGCCGTGCCGGAACCTATTTGACCAGGAGCACACGCAGGCACACGCATAGATTTAAAACGACTTTAAATTCCCACCTCAACAAAGTTTTCAAAGGCTCCCGACTCACACCTAGCGAATGAACATAGGAATGAGCCTAGATGCATATCAATTGTCCTTTGTGTGACTTGCAGTGTAGGTGTTAAGGACGTGCGCGTCACGTCATTGAAATAGAGTGCAAGAACATACCACATGAGCATTGCATGCCTGATCGCAATAGAGAAGGCAAATATATTACTTTGCTTTATCTTTTAGCTTACTGTTCCTTCAAGGTCTCTGATTGTGTCTCTGCCTCGCAGTAAGACACAGTGCAGTGCTGACGCACAGGCATGAGATGACGTACGTGTGGCCCTCGTGGTGATTACACACAGCGGGCGGGAAAGTGGCTGCCATACGCAGATAGATAACTGGACACGAACATTTTCATTAAAAAAAATCCTTTCATTCCTTTCTTTTTACATGTTTGTAAAAAGAAAGGAATGCCCCCCCCCCCCCAAAAAAAATCATCCCGCGGGCCAGATTGGAGCTCTTAGTTTAGTGCTACAGACCGAGCATCCAAGCATCCTGACTGACTACTGTTCCTTCACAGACAAAACAATGACAAAGGCTCACCTTTAATGACAATGAGTCATCATAATCCTTACACACTACTGTTGCTCACAGACAAAACAATGACAAAGGCTCACCTTTAATGACAATGAGTCATCTTCCTCTTTGGAATAGTCTCCCCGATGACCTGACTTCTGCTACAACAGTGTCATCTTTTGAATGCAGGTTTAAAACCTTCTTATCTTCCCAGGCATTGGGTAATAAAGATAATAATAATATTTTGTCCGTGTGTGTGTGTGTGTGTGTGTGTGTGTGTGTGTGTGTGTGTGTGTGTGTGTGTGTGTGCGTGTGTGTGTGTGTGTGCGTGTGTGAGAGAGAGAGAGAGATTGTGGGGTGGGATGGGGTCTTAAATATTGTATCATTATCTCAAGCCAAAGTCAAAGTCATTATGTCTTTGTTGTTTGTCCTATACAAATCAAAGTGACTTGTGGGGTGTCATTAGCCTCGGCCCGGAGACACCGTCTTGCTCGTTGATCCCGCTGGGACACGCCCAGCCACTAATTATGCTAGACTACACTTATCACATAGAGTACATTGATAAATACAATACTATTATTCTCTCTTTATATAAATATATATCTATATGTAACACCCAAGGTTAGAACCCGGGTCTCCCATGTGGAAAGACAACATCTTAACCGCTAGACTAAAGGCATTTCCCTATTGACTGGGGGAGATCAGAGATTTTAGCTAATCAGGCTGAGGCAAGCCACTCATGCACACACACACACACACGCACGCACGCACGCACACACACACACACACACACACACACACACACACACACACACACACACACACACACACACACACACACACACACACACACACACACACACACACACACACACACACACACACACACACACACACACACCTGGTTGGTGGAAACCTGATATCTCCAAAGCTGTTACTTTTCAGGATTCAATAAATATATATATATTTATCCACCCGCCAGGGACACGAGAGAGAGAGAGACTACACACACACACACACACACACACACACACACACACACACTTGCAACACAACCACACACACACACACACACACACACACACACACACACACACACACACACACACACACACACACACACACACACATGGGTCGGTCTGTCTGTGTGTTTGTCTGTGAGTCAGGAACTAATTTCGCAAGCCACTGGACCAATCAGTGGCAAATGTATTTTGCACACTGCCATTAGGCCGCATATGTTTTATCATTTTTGGGGGAAGTATTTAACTTCATTTTGGTAATGGGAGTAAAATGGGGCTTTGGATTGGGCTGAAACCTTGCAGATTTGGAGTTCTACCGTATGTCGGATAGCCTACGTCACGACTGACGTCACTGGCTGGCCACATGAAGTCTGAGATCCACAATTGAGCCGTGCTGTTCCCATGTGAGTTTTATTTGACGTTACCATTGTGTTTGCGGAAAGAAAACAACTAAGGTCTGTATTGTATGCCAGGCCATAAGACACATCTGTGTCACTGCCTTCTGCTGTTCCCACTGTCCCTCTCAGCACCCGATGTCCTCATAGATCATGATGAATGAATGTGCCCTTGACCGCGGCTATGCACTTCAAATGTCGTCTTCCAAACACTCCCTGCAGTGTCCTCTGAATCACCGGTTCTGAACGTAGGGTCCGGGGACCACCAGGGGTCCAAAATGGACCCTTACGGGGTCTATAGTAACTCAGAGAGTGTACAAATGGAACCAAGTGGACCCAGGTTCAGGTCCTTTTCGACCCCTGGTGGTCCCCGGACCCTACGTTGAGAAACGGTGCTCTGAGTTATCCTGAGCTTCACCTCCTGAGACAAATACTGCAATGTAGAGATACTCTGTTACAAGTAAAAGGAATTCTAAATTTGTTACAAGTAAAAGGAATTCTAAATGTACTCGAGTAAAAGTATTGGTATCAAAACGTATTCAAAAGTAGAAAGTACTCATTATGCAGAATGTCCCATTTCACAAGTTTTCAAATGTATAAAATGTTTAAAAATCTTTGGAAAATAGTAGATCTACAAGCTCCCAATGCATCGACCTAGTACAGAGCCCTGGGGGACACAAGTATAATAGGGTTTAAGTGGTTAAAGTGCTACGGACAGACACTGTTCACATACATGAAAACACACAAAGACACTGAGGGACATTGCAGCTAAATATTTCACATCTTAACCCTTTAAGACCCGGGGCCGATTCTACAAATGTCTTCTAAATCCTAACGGTTAAAAAAAAAACGTATGTTGTTAAATCAGTGGTTCTCAAACTTTTTCATGTCAAGTACCACCCAAAATGATATATATTTGACCAAGGATATTATATTTTGTTCCAGGGACCCCCAGAAGCAAAGGTTTGATTTACAAATGTTCGCTTTAAAAATATATATATAAAAAAAAAAAAAATCAGAAATAGCAGATCTACAAGCTCGTAGCGCGGCACTCGGTATGAGCTAAAATGACACAGATGCTTTCTCGGTCTTAATGGATTAAACATGGGTGTAGATGAATCAAACATACATGTAATTTAGGCAAATTAGGCAAAGATTATTGGACATGTTGTGAATTAGATGCTACTGTCATAAATCAGTGCTATTGAACACCCTTTACATCTGTGTGTTGATTAAAACAATATTGAACCAATGAAAAGTATTAAAAAGCGCTTCTGACAAAACCAGCTAAATCCATTGGATCCTCAAACTTTCTGCTAAACCAGCTAACTCCACCAAAGGGGGGTGGAGTTTGCTGGTTTTGCTGACTCCAGGCTCCACCATTTTTTGACCTCCAACCTCATTGTGAGCTTGGAGGTCCATTCAGCTGTTCTTATCAATGATGAACAAAACCTCCTAACTCCACTTTTTGTTTTGCTTTTGTCATTTCCCGAAAAATGAACATTTTGGAGTTAGCTGGTTTCTGCCCAACAGCAACAATATGTAATATATAGCCTGTTGTGTTACGTGCTTATCTGCACTGCAAGTCATTATATTAACGGCATAGCTGTCATAGCTGAGTCATTCAAACTTCCTGTGCGGTTAATTAATTTGGCATCTCAAACAGGTTATGTGGGCAGACCTGTGCGTGACATTGTGAGAGGAGTCATCTGAGATAATGACACAGGTTGCACCTGGGGGCATTCAAAGGATTGACAGAGATTCACACGGAGAGGCTGGAGTGTGACGAAGCACGGAGAAGCACGGGGGTGCTCAGTGCCATTTGGGACATAAGGTTTATTCCCCTTTCGTGACCTAAGGCAGTGGTTCTCAAACTTTTTCATCTCAAAGACCCCCTAATTGACACTTATTACCCCGTGGACCCCCAATTGAAAAGATAAGCCAGGGACCCGAATAAGAGAAGGTTTTTACGGCTCTCTAGCAGTGATTCTCAACCATTTTAATTTCAAGGACTCCCAGTTTGACATGCATTAGGCTACGGACCCCCATTTAACTCTTTACCTGCCATTGACGAGATTTCTCGTTTTTCTCCGCATGGCTCAGCCAGCCGTCGACGAGATTGACGAGATTTTTGAAAAAATTAAAAATTAAAACATTTTTTATTTATTTTTTCAATTTTTTTATTTTTTTTTAATCACAAAGGAAGCAGGAGATAACGCAATGCGAAGATTTTCTGCTCCATTCACTTCAATGTTAAAAAAATAAACGGAGACAAAATTCACAGTTTACTTATTTGTGGGATCGCTAAAGCGATCACACTAATGTTATTGTCACTATTTATTGTGGGATCGCTAAAGCGATCACACTAATGTTATTGTCAACGGTGTTTTTTTGGCACCTAACTAGTCCTTCATACTTTTAGCTACAAACTCCGTTCCAACTCTTCAACGTTCGGCCTACTCAGGACATGTCGGCTTACATTCAAATTTTTTAAATAATTTGTACTTTTAGAGATATTGCACTTTTTACTTCTAAAAAAAGCCCATTCATTTCAATGGGGAAATTCATACTTTTAGCTAGAAACTCCGTTCCAACTCTATAACGTTCAGCCTACTTAGGACATATTGGCTACCATTTGAATTTTTGAAATAATTTGTACTTTTAGAGATATTTCACTTTTTACTGCTAAAACAATCCCATTCATTTCAATGGAGAAATGCTATTTAGCCACAGTGGAGCCTAGCAACTGCTTATTATACCCTAACAACACCATATTAGAGCCTAGCAACCACCTATTATACCCTAGCAACCACCTATTACACCCTAGCAACCACCGTTTTTCCCTAGCAACCACCTTTTGTACCCTAGCAACCGCATATTAGACCATATAAACTGCATATTAAACCTTAGCAACCCCCTATTAGACCCTAGCAACCACGTATTACACCCTAGCAACCACATGTTTACCCTAGCAACCACCCGTTTTACCCCAGCAACCACCTGTTTTACCCTAGCAACCACCAATTAGACCCTAGCAACCACCTATTAGACCCTAGCAACCGCTTATTAGGCCCTAGCAACCACCTGTTTTACCCTAGCAACCACCTATTAGACCCTAGCAACCGCCTATTAGACCCTTGCAACCGCCTATTAGAACCTAGCTATCACTGTTTTACCCTAAAAAAAATACATTTTACACTATTCAACACTGCCAACACTATAAAAACTTTTAACACTAATACTTTAACAGCTTTCAAACCTTTCACACCTTTCAAACCTTTCAAACCTTTAGAACCTTTCAAACCTTTAGAACTTTTAGAACCTTTAGAACCTTTAGAACCTTTCAAACCTTTAGAACCTTTAGAACCTTTCAAACCTTTCAATCCTTTAGAACCTTTCAAACCTTTCAAACCATTCAAACCTTTAGAACCTTTAGAACCTTTCAAACCTTTCAAACCTTTCAAACCTTTCAAACCCTTCAAACCTTTCACACCTTTCAAACCTATAACACTACTAACACTATCAATACTCAATACCAGCAACATTCTTAGCGATCCCACACTGTTTCTTCAGGAACAGTACTTTCTAGTTTTGCAATGTTATTCTCTGGCAGGGAAGGGGGGTAGATGTGTAAATACTCTGGCAGTTAAAGAGTTAATGGCATTTATACCTCTGGGACCCGAATTTATATTATAAAATCAATGTTCCCGTTAGGGTCCATTTGTACACTCTCAGAGTTACAGACCCATAAGGGTCCATTTGGTTCCTATCCATCATTTAGCTGGGGACCCCCTGGAACCGCCTCAAGTACCCCTGGGGGTCCCCGTCCGTACCCCACATTGAGAACCAATGACCTAAGGGATACACGCAGTGTACAAAGACGCTATTATTGGACCACCTTCTCCCTGTTCCTTTGGAGTCCTTCGTGTGCAAGTTGTGCAACCAGAGAACCATGGAAGGCCCGGACCGGGTGTTGAGCCGGGAGACGATGCAGTCGCGGGAGATATAAGTATATACAGTAGGTTGTTGGAGTTATTGACACCACTAACTACTGTATAGCCTATCATCTCTGTCGGGTGTCCAAAACTGTTACTTTTCAGGATTCAAACTCAGGAATCGCGACAGTAGCGAATCTACAAGCTCAAAATGCGTCGCTTCGCACCGTGTTTTGAGCTTGTAGATCTGCTACTTTTGGCACCACCATCGATCACAAGCTCACCTTTAAGCTGAGAACAGCCATTCAAGTGCATTCAAGTGCCAACCACGCCATGTTCTTCCTCCGGGAAAGATGAGGAGGCTTCAGGTCCGACCATCGCTCCTGCAGGCTTTCTCACAAGTCGTTTGTGGAATTCATAATGACCTTCGACATCACGTCATGGTTTGGCGTAATGCGCACTATCAACCTAACACCCCTCGACAGGATTGTAAAAATCAGTGGTGCACATCCTTCTTGTCAAGCATGATGTAGTCTCTCAAGCCGACCAGCTCTTCCGCATGCAGTCTTCGATTGCTACAGTCCATAATTCCCAATGGCAATTCCGTCAGATGCCGTCATCTGCTCTTCAGACCGGAAGGCTATTTATTTGACCATCACAACGCAGTGTTCACAAAAATGTATTCTAAACAGTGGTGGAAAAAGTACTCACATTTTTTACGTAAAAAGTAGGGTAGTGGAATAGAAGTAAAAGTACTGAAATTTGGAAATACTCCAGTAAAGTAAAAATAACAAAACATTGTACTTAAGTACAGTACTTGAGTAAATGTACTTAGTTACTTTACACCACTGATTCTAAATATCTTTGACACATATTCTTTAAACTTCAATTTCAATTTCAACTAAACAGCAAGCTACCGTAGATAGGCTTCAACCCGATTTGGTTTCCAATGGGACTTATTTATGTGACTGCAGTGCACAGGCAAAACGGAAGTGGGAAAATTACATGGCATTTAGTTTCAAATCATTTTTCAGAGCTTGCGAAATACAGACCGTTTGGAGGAATCATTTGAGAATTGTGGGAGCCAACATGTCTGTCTCAAGAGATAACATCTGTTTTTACAGATGCTATTGATCCTGTATGGTGAAATTCAGTTGTATAACATAGCAGTGAATGTACAGTATGAAGCAGAGTGAACATTACACATAACAGTATCTGTCAGCACCACTGCCCTAAACACGTAGTGTTGTTGTTAGTAGGAATAAACACACAAACACCCGGGAGGAAGTGGACTAAGAAAGGGGAGGAGCCAAGCTAGTTCCGAGCTCCTTTTTTCCTATTTTTTTTTACCAAATGGGTTCTCAGACAGATTGCACATAAAGTAGTGTGCTTCTCACTGTCCCTTTGTACTGAAGTACATTTTGTACCATGGGGTGTCTACTGTGAAACTCTAGAACAGGAGATTCTTACATTTTGTACAGCCAATGAATACATTTGATGTTTTTCATTAGTGAACATTTCCGAGGGCCACATAGTAGAGGTCTTCATTGGCCCAGAACCCTAATGGACCCGTGAAATTCCTTCAGAGATCCGATTGGTTGCAAAAAAAAAGAAGAAAAAAGACGGACCCTAGTTGCACTGTGAAAGTCATTCCGAGATCTGATTTATTCCAAGATATTATAGAACTGACCCCGACTATAGTGGGTATTATATGGACCTGACAAACCTGAGACCCGGTACGAGTCTCAGGTATTGTGGGGTATTTCCGGTTTGGGTGGACCTCTATCACAGAGAATTAGCAAAATAGCAAGTGACATGTTTTTTCACCAAGTGTTAACATCCCTCAGTAAATGTTAATTTATCCATCTGTAACTCAGTGTGGACAATTAATTGTAACCAAATGGATCCATTGCATACATTTGTACGAGTTAAATGAACACTGAGGATTCCGTGACACTACACTACTATGCCTCTCGCCAAAGCAGGGGAAAAAAATGACTGTATACTCTTGTGTCCATCACTATGGTACTTTCCTCCGGCACCACATGTTAAATTGCTTGTTTAAGTTCACATCTCACATAATAGCCTTGTTGTTGTACTGCCCATAGACTCTCTCTGAGCTTTTACTACTCTTTGTCCCACCATAAATTGCCTCTGTGTCTCAGCTTTCCTTTTGTTTGGCCCCACTACACCGTCTCCCTCAGCTTCCCTGGCTGCCTGTCACAATTATGACATAATCGTGTAGTGTAGTCGCAATTATTTGAGATAATCGCAATAATATTTGTAATAATCGTCATAACCGTTTCATGTTGAAAAATGTTCATACATTTTAAAATATAAAAAGGCAGAAATAGCAGATCTACAAGCTTACAACGTGTCACGAGCTTGTAGATCTACTATTCCTGCCTTTTGATTACGAAGCCTAAAAAGGCCAAACAGAAATGTCATTTTTATGCATATGCTCCAATGCTCAATGCCGAAAACACAATTAAATCCTCAACTTAAATGCTGTAGTCGTGACAGCCCTATAAATGGCACGTTCTCCTTTTAAGGGGGGGGGGGGGACACTCTGTTATGAGTCACATAGTGAGCCACGACGTGGGGCCCTGTTGGCTGATGGGAAATGTGGCCTTGGGGCCCTGGTTCTTGCATGCTAAGGTCAGTGTGGTCAGCTGATCTCCAGCTCAGACACTGCATGGCCCCTTGAAAACACCAACCTACACCATCACTCTGTCGTCCACCAACCACACACACACACACACACACACACACACAAGACAACAAAGCACAACTCCCTCCTGTTTTCGCTTATCCGCACTCGCACTCGCACACGCACACACACCAACCACATCATGTAAATAATAGAAGTGAGGACCAGTTGGCGTACTGATTGTGACAACAACGCAAAGAGCGGGTAAAGAGAATATCCCTATCAGAAATGGGAAACAATGGGAGCTGTGTGTAAAAAAGAAAGACAGAAAGAATAAAGAAAGAACACATGATTGATTTTCTTTAGATGAATTCTCACTTCTATTACCATGCAGATGCACAAAGAATCCCCCTTGAACGAGGGCAGAAAATGTCGGGGGAATGGATGAAAGCAGTTGCGTACAATGTATATACTCAAGTAAATACTCAGGTATTCAAAAGTATAAATTACAAAGTACATTTTCAGAAATCTTCAGAAATGTAGGGCTTAATTGGTTAATTCGCAATATATTTTTTGTACGTTTTGGTCCCAAGAGTCCCTTCCTAGAAATGTAGTCAAAAGTACAACATTTCAATTTAAAATGTAGCGGAGTGAAAGTCATCAGCTTGCAAAAAAAAGAGAGACAAATACTCAAGTAAATGTACTTAGTTACTGTCCACCAATGGATGAATGAAGGCAGAGATGGATGGATGAGCAGCTGGTCCACATCTCATTGTGTCAGAAGTCCATCAGCCACTATAAGCCACCAAAGCACTGATCCATTAAATGGAGAGGACAAAAGGGACAAATGAACAGGGTCAAACACAGTGCAGGGTCAAATATCTACTGTACTGTAAGACACGCTATAGCCTTCCATATCTACAGTAATGTTAGTCCCATAACCACTTAACCACTTAAACCCTACTTACTGTAGTTGACCGAGTTGACTTAGAGTCCCCTTGGGCTCTTAACCCTTCGAGACTGGGATCGCATCTGTGTCATTTTAAGATTTCTTTGGCTCTTCAAAAATAGCAGATACTGTATACAAGCTCATAGTGCGGCACCGAGTGCCGCGCTATGAGCTTGTAGATCTGCTATTTTTTTTAAACAGTGAAAATGTGTGCAAATCTTTGAATATATATTTTTTAAAGCAAACATTTTGAACTCTGTTACAACTTCTGGGGGTCCCTGGAACAAAATATTTTGAGATGGGGGTCCACGGCCAAATAGATAAAAAAAAAAAAAAAAAAGACTTAGGATTTAGAAGACATTTGCAGAATCCCCAGAACCAAAGATTTGAGTTACAAACTTTCGCTTTAGAAAATATATATTCAAAGATTTGCACACATTTTCACGTTTTTATTTTCAAAAATAGCAGATCTACAAGCTCATAGCGCGGCACTCGGTGCCGCGCTATGAGCTTGTATATCTGCTATTTTTGAATAGCCAAATAAATCTAAAAATGACACACAGATGCGTTCCCGGTCTTAATGGGGTCCTCTCCTTTTTTTCCCTCGACACCAGGAGTCCTCTGTCCCTCAAATGCTTGAGAGCAGTGTGGGTTAAGCATTCACTGTGCCTTTTCTTTATGTACAATATATTGGTAAAGCATATCACATATGCTGTCATGTCATCTACTCTGATACTCTTCTGGCTGTTTTTTTTTTTGGGGGGGGGGTCTTTTTTCCCCCTTCCTTTTTGCCCCCTTCTGTGTAACTTTTCTTTTACTGTCAATGTACTTTTTTTGGGAGAGAGTTGGGTGGGAGGGTTTGTGGTTGTTTGTTTTCTTTCAGAAAAGAAGGGTTTCTTTATCACTGTTTATCCTTTCCTGTAGCTTTACTAAAAATAATGTTAACATAATACACCAGGAGTCTTCAAAAGGAGGCCCGGGACCCTTAAGGGGTCCTCGGAGTTACTACAGGGGGGCCGGCAAATCTCTGTGTGATAGGATTTTTTTTTTTACGTTAACCACTAGAACCCTAGTATCCCTATTCTGAGGAGATTTAGCCAAAAATTGTAGATCGACAATTTTTGGCTTTGGTGCAGAAGTTTTAGAAGTTTTGGTGCAGAGGGAAAAAAGAGCAGACCAAGTACAGAGCCAACAGTCTATGTATTGAGAGTTTAAGTGGTTAAATGTCTGAAAGTCAACAAACCAAAAAACACAAATTTACACAACACTGATGATAGTTCTGTCTATGTCTATAACGCTATCTATGAAATCTATGCAAAAGTTTAATTTGCAACACAATTTATGCAGTATGTAGTGGGGGCCCCGGCCTCATCTCCCCCTCTCAACTATTAAGGGGTCCTTGCCCTGAAAAATGTCGAAGACTACACCAAATCTCTCCACTGAATCTCCACCTTAGCCTTGGCTCCAGCCTATGAATCGCTAGCGACGCCCATGAAAAAAAAAAAACTATATTCTGGCGATTAAGGAGTCTGGTGATGCTGTCGAAGGCGGGGTTTGGTTCTCGGTTGAAAATCTAACCAGCCCGATGGGGGATGATGATCCAGTATAAACCAATCGTCAAAGAGTCCCATGTTGGCCACGCTCCCCCCCCCCCGCATCTCAGAAAAAGGCTGCACAGAGAGGGCTTTCAGACTGAATAAATGGAGTGTAACGAAATGAGAATTCGGGCTGAGTGTCAGGCTGAGTATCTCTACCTACAAGCTCACAACGCATCGCGTTGGGATGGGACATATTCGGGATATTCCCAGAATAGGGACACCACGGTTCATGTACTTTGTTGACCGGCATCCCCCAGGGTTCTACACTATAGGGTCTGCTACCTTTTTTCCCTCAACACCACCAAAATGTCTTTGCTGAAAATAGCCAATCTACAAGCTCGGCTAATTTATTATGTTGATGCAATGAGCTCGTAGGTCGGCTATTTTTTGCGGGATGTGCGCCCGCCAGCCCAAGAATAGGTACGCTAGGGGTTCATGTAGTTATTGAAGAAGGTCTTCTCATCCTCTTCAGGAGTCGACAGAGAGAAGAACATGTCTGTTCGCCAACAGCTTGCTTCACCATGGCTATGTGATTATACATGTCTGTTCACATGTGAGTTGCCACATTGCATCAACTTAATTAATGTGAATGTGCCGGGAGACATCCCATCCATGCCCACGGTACAGAGCCTGTTACATCACACACACATACGGACTGGCCTGAGTCCGCGTGTGCGTACGCACGTACGCGTGCACAAACACACACACACACACACACACACACACACACACACGCACGCACGCACGCACACACAGGAGAGCAAGCACGCAGCTATTTGGGGACTTGTTTGTGTGTGGATGCATGCCTGGAGAAGGCAGTAATATTCACTACTCTTCACAGCTGTGGCCATGTTGTATGGCATACATACACTACACTGAGCATGGAATTAATAGTATATGCTTTAATGGACACAGATATAGAATGTTGAATGTAAATTATGCACATTTGTACACACAATTACTACTAGTATGGTACGTCATCGGAGTATGTCCTGCACTGATCCTTTGGCCTATAAGTGAGGTCACGCCGTCCCCCAAGGCATCTACTCTACATGCATGGTTTTACAGCTGGCCTACTAGGGCAGCGCTTGTAAAAGCGTGTTTGTAAAAAAGAACAATGATGATTCTTTTTACCAGCTTGCAAGCTGGTCTAAGAAGAGACTGACCTACTAGTCATCCATGTGTTCGACATGTGTTCGACATATTCGCGACATGTTTTCAATCATTGGCTGTCCTTTAAGCCAATGGGGATACTTTCCCATACTCTGAACGGGCGGTCTCGTCCTACCAAGCTATGGTACTAGACACGCCTCTCGCCTCTATACACGCCTGCCGTCGGTTCAAATCGCCGTGACACAGAGTAATATATAGGACAACATTTAAGTAAAGTACTTGAGTAAATGTACACCTCTGCATACGAGCAGCGTAGTGTCCATTCTGGCCTAGCAGTGTTGCCAGATTCTGCGAGAGAAATAAGCAACAGGTCTATGATAACAAGCCACACACACACACACACACACACACACACACACACACACACACACACACACACACACACACACACACACACACACACACACACACACACACACACACACACACACACACACACACACACACACACACACACACAAAAGAAAGCAAGCTGGTATACATGACTGGGTCATGTCTTGTTTTTAACTATCCTTTTGACTCTCTTTACCAGTGAACTGATTGAACGCACAGATTGTATTTCAGATAACCTATTTTACTTGGGGGATGATGGTTGAGATTAGAAGTGTGTGTATAGTGATCCAGTAATGGAAAGTAACTAGGTACATCTACTCGAGTACTGTACTTAAGTGCAATGTTGAGGTATTTTCACTTTACTGGAGTAATTCCAATTTTAATTACTGTACTTTTACTCCACTACATCTCAGAAGCAAATATTGTACTTGTACTCAAAATACAATTATTTGAAAAAATTAGTTACGCTACTTTGTAGATTTGTTATTATTAGAAAAACACTTCAACCCTATATACTTTGGCTATTTTCAAAAGATTTTTATACATTTTGAAAACTTATCTCAGGGAATACTAGGTGATAGGGCTTTAGGAGAAGTATGGACCAATATTTAATCAAACTAATTGATTTAATCTCATAGCATATAATCTGAATTGTTAAAGGAGCACATCACCCATTTTCAAACGTATGTTCATATTATTCAGGTTATTAGTAGGCAGGTTTCACAGCTGTCCACAGCACCACCCCTGAGACACCGAGTAGACAGAAATGGTGCCATCTTATAATGAGTGTTAGACGTGTTAGACAATTACATGAAGATAAGGTTGAAAATGAGGAAAGTGCTACTGTAACTGGGTTTCATCCAAGTCTTGTTTGGTTTGTTTTGTTTTTGTATTTCATACTGTAGTAGTTCAATTGCAGTTACACCTTCTTGTAATTGATTTGTAACCTACCTTGCACACCGTATATGCAACTAACGACTGTGCATTTTAATGTCAAATAAAGATATTATTATTATTTAGATTATATGGCTATTAGGTATTCTCTATTATAGGCCTATATAATTACATATTTATTATATTGGATCCTAGAAATATTTAACGTTTTAAAGTTTTCAATGAAACAATTACACTACAGACTCTTGATTGAATACTAAAACATATTTTGTGTTCTTGCCTTGATTTACCTGCCTCCTGTCCCCAAAGCAGTTGTTAATTGGCTGCATTGTGCTGCTCTGCTGACGCACAGACACAAGTCTAGAGAATACAGCCATGGCAAACCTTTGTCAGCGTGGTTTTATTTCAATAAAATCTCGAAAGCATAACATGAACCTTGGCATTACTCACGGTTGGCTAGTGTTTCTCATGTGTCACAACAGTTTATGGTCTGTCCTCTCTGTACGCGAGCTACTGTACGTTAACCAAACAACTGTCTCTTTTGTGCGGGCTGGAAAGTTAGAGAGGCAGACCATTTTTAATTGATTTACAACACACTAATTAATGTTTACTCTGAAATGCACATCATTTGATTTCACTGCATCTCATTCTCGAGCAACATGGTACAGTAGCCTTCATTGCATCAATGGTCACTCACTGTACACTTGCCTCTACAGCTGCCACAACACTGCCATGCCGCCATGCAAATGTGTGTGTGTGTGTGTGTGTGTGTGTGTGTGTGTGTGTGTGTGTGTGTGTGTGTGTGTGTGTGTGTGTGTGTGTGTGTGTGTGTGTGTGTGTGTGTGTGTGTGTGTGTGTGTGTTCTATCAGCCTGTATCCATCTATAGATGCACGGAATCTCTGTCTGTGTGTCTGACCTTCCCCCCACGTATCTCGGGAACTGTCCCGACTGTTCGACTTCAAACGTGGCGTGTGTATACCAGAGGATCCGAGGGTGTGATGTGATGTGCCAATTGGGAAGTCGGTCGGATGGGCGAAAATCCAAACGTTTTGCTGTCAAACAACTCCACAGCACAGTATATGAGGCCATCGAAGCGGCGGCATCACTTAGAGGCAACCGAACCCATATAGGAACAAAAACCAAGCTGGTCTTAAATCTCTCAATGGTATCTTATCATAAAAAAAATCACACCCAGTGTGAAGTGGGCGGTGTGTGGTCATCACAACATGACTCACTTTAAAAAAAAAGGACAAATAACTTTTTTAAAAGTCCATACTGCTATTCATAGGGCTGCACATGTGTCATGTGTTTCGCTAGCCAATCACAGTCCTGAATTTGCAAAGTCAGCCAATCACATTACAGTTAGTGGTGATGACACTACCTGTAATGTGATTGGCTGATATGAAAAAAGTATCGATTTGCATTAACAATGGAAGGGTTAGGGGGTACACAAATTTTTTGGTCGGTGTCCAAAACTCACTTATAGGGGGCGGCTACACCGCCCCAAAAAGAACATTTAAGAAAAATAATTGTATACAATAGATGTAGTGGGGGTCCCTGCTTCGTCTCTCACTCAGGTAAGGGGTACTTAGCCTGAATGTACAAAATGTGTACAAATGTGACAAATCTATTTGGTCACAATTATACAGTTACAGATGGAGAAATAAACACTTGGTGAAAAATATGTCACTTGCTATTTTGCAAATGACTTCTCAGTCTGTGGCCCTCAGAAATGTCACACATTAAATGTATTCACTGCATGTACAAAATATAAGAATCACCTGCTCTAGAGTTTCACAGTAGACGCACAGTACAAAATGGTGCATATATAGATGCATTGTGAGCTTATACTGTAGATCTGCTATTTTCCGTGGATGTTCCCCCCCAGAATAATATGACAATGACAATGGCGTCTGAACTGAAGGCACTCCGACGCTAAGGGAGCGTTGTCAAGAGCCCGCCGCTCGGATCTGCATTACTCCTCCTTCATGTGGATGACAGCTCTGTGTGGCATCTCGTCTTCACAGTGTCCCACCCTCAACACTGAATCATAGTTTATTCACAATGCCACTTCATCTGGCTTCAGCCTCCGCTCAGATAGGCGAGGAGACAGGCTGTTGCTTTTTGACATTTTGAGTTGACAATTCTTTTTATAATATATCACTTTTTTTTATATAATATTTTCTGTCATTCAAATCGTTTACATTTTCTCTCTCCCGTGATGTTACGCGCTACATGTGGACAGTGGTGTAAAGTAACTAAGTACATTTACTCAAATACTGCACGTAAGTAAAATTTGTTGGTATTTTTTACTGTACTGGAGTATTTCTACGCTGCAGTATCGATACTTTTACTTAAGTAAGAAATGAGTGAGTACCTTTTCCACCACTGTGTGTGGAAGAGGTAAAAGGCTGAGCGGAGGAAAACAGCAGAGCTATAAGGAAGGTACTGCCGTGAGGGTGAGATTGGGAGATGGGGGGGGGGGGGTTGGTAACAGTGGTTCCTATACGTCCTAGGGGCCGTGGGGTCCTTCATCCCAGCCTCTTCAGAGATACATGTTGGCACGGCTTACCCCTACAGGCAACCAGGGGGGGGTGGAGGAGGAGGGGAGGGGCCCCGGGGGCCAGAGGGAGGTGAAATGTCACGAGCCAAATGTAAATCTGTGCTGACAAGTGGTGCAGAAAAAACGTTCTCTCTGACTCTGGGAACCTTGATATTTCACAAAGTCAAATGAACATGGGCCAGCCTGTGCCGCGGGCCCAGCCGGCTATTGGCGTTATTTAGAGGAAGCGAGAGGGGGGGGGGGGGGGGGGAGGGGGGAGGAAAAGGAAAAACAACAATGTTATTTCACAGGCAATGAGGATGGGTTAGGTACAGCTCACTGGGCAGAGCGGGCCTTTGTAGTGGCTGTTATCGCCTCCTCGGTTTTGAGATGATGAGCCATCTGGGAGAGCGTGATGATGCTGGGTGGATGGAGGAGACTCGTACAGGGTTTTGCGTTAGCCCCAGCAGTCCGTTATGCTGTGCTCACACATCCACCACTTATAGAGAGTGCCAAACACAATCCGTTAACCTTACTAACAGAACCTTATTAACCCGTTCAATCCGGGAACGCATCTGTGTCACTTTAGATTTCTTATATAAAAGGGAACACGGTTGTAGAACACAGTGCCACGCTATGAGCTTGTAGATCTGCTATTTTTTTTTAACGATTGTGAAAATGTTTGCAAATCTTTGAATATATATATTTTTAAAGCGAACATTTGAAACAAAATATTTTACAAATGTCCTCTTTAAAAACATATATTCAAAGATTTTCTCAAATGTTCAAGATTTTTCTAAAATAGCAGATCTACAAGCTCATAGCGCAGCACGCGGAGCCGTGCTATGAGCTTGTAGATCTGCTATTTTCGAATAGCCAAAGAAATCTAAAAATGACAGATGCCTTCCCGGTCTTAATGGGTTAACAGAACTTTATTAACAGAACTGTATTACCATAAATCTGCAATCACTTAAATGAACACTCAGAATCTTACTGTTTATGAAGTGGTCCAATTTAGGGAACTATGGGCTGATGCAAATAGACCAATTATTTGTTTACCAACATTGAGACTGGATGCACAGGTGATTGTTTCATACAATCAATTCTCAACCGGTTGTTTCGGGGGGCGGTGGTTTCAGCACACCCCAACCCCCTCTTGTGTGTTGGCTAGTGCTGCGCACCCTAGCGAGACCTGACATAATGGGTTTGACGCTTGTGCAGTATGACGCTTGCAACCAGTGTGATGTCGTCTGTTAAGGGGTCTATACTGCCGATGTGAGCGGTGCCATTCATTGTGCAGTGGGTGGTAGTCCATGGCAATATACCTGTAAAGCTTGGGCATGTGATAATTAGTATAGGCCGGGTCACTCACTTTAAATGTATGCATTGATAATAGGCAACTGTGGAGTCATTTTGAAAAAATTGTCCACAACATAATATCCAGGCTACCCACTCATTGGGGTGTTTTTGCCACTGTTTATTTGCACCAATCTGGGAACCCATCGTCAAATAAAAAGGAAAAACAGCGCCCCCCAGCTTTTTCGACTTTTGCATTTGACTCTGGGGGGGGGGGGGGGAGTGATTAGAATAGACCGACGACTGGAAACCGGCGTTTGGTCTCTGCCCTCAGCCCTCCACTTCCGGTGGTGCGCCTATGTTTTCAATATTTTTCCACGGAACACTAACGCCATTTCTCCCAAAGAACATGGATCGTTTTGGTTATAAGCCCACTTGTTTCTATGATGAAATAACAAGTTAAAATGTTACTAACTTTCCGTAGTTTTGTCGGCTCCGAGGACGCTATTGTTAAATGAGTTTGGGTTTGTTTCCAGTGGGAAGTGAACGCACAGATGTAAATCCCGCCCACTGCATTTGATTGGGTAAAGCACGGCCTGCTTCCTGATCTGAAGGCACGCCCACTTGTAGGCTAACGCTCACACGTTCTGAACGGGGCTTCAGTAGCGCAGCTCTGAAACTGTTATTGAGAGATTATTTGCACATACGTGAAATTCGTCCTCTGCATTTTACCCGTCCTACAGGAGCAGTGAGCAGCCGTTGGTTGTAGCGCACGGGGAGCAGGTAGGGGTTAAGCGTCTTTCTCAGGGACACTTCAACACATTGCTGAGGCCTGGAATAGAACCGGAGACCTTTTGGCTTCCCAGGCGGGGCTCTCTAACCATTCCGCCATGGCCGCCCCCATTGTCATGTCAGGTTGCCATACTACAACATAACATGTCATATAGATACATGTCGTGTATCTATGTAATGACCTGGTCTGTTTATGTGATTCATAGCTCCTGTACATCATGTTCACTACCAACCAACCACTCCAGGACAGCTCTGTGACGTAATGGACCTCCGGCACCTTACAGTCAAGTACCCTGGCCTGCTGCCGGCTGGGAAAATGACTTCCTCAAGGCCATGCCTCTGGCACTGAGCGGCTCGCAAAACTGAGAGTCATAGAATGTGAAATTTCAACCCTTATACCACCGAGTTTCTGTTTCTGCAGGCCAGACATTCAAACGTGCATAGGAATGAGAATTCAGCTGCAAAGACATTAGCCCCCATTTTAACCAGTGGTGGAAAAAGTACTCAAATGTTTTACTTAAGTAAAAGAATCAATACTGCAATATAGAAATACTCTGTTACAAGTAGAAGTCCGGAATTCAATCGGCTATTTTCAGCAAAGTTTTTAGTGTAGCGAAAACTCGCCGGCCTATAGTATAAAGCCCTCGGTAATCCGGTCAAAGTAGTATAGGGTTTAAGTGGTTAACTGGAAGATGCGACACATACCAGCCAGCATGGAGATACACAGAACAGGCTGCCAAAAGACAGCGACACATTGTCACACTCTACAGCCATGACACATCGCATGCCGCAGGCATCACACTGAGCAGAAGGGACTGAACACTGTGTCCCACAAAGGGGTGGGGGGAGTGGCGCCCATATTTGAAATACTAATACTCCTGTCATCCTGCATGGCCCCTAATAGAAGTTAATTGCAGTAGAACCATTAGCTACAGACAGTAGATTTAAAAAAAAAAAAGAAGCTAATTCTAAGGCTGCTCAGAGAAATCAGAAGTACAGACAGAAGGGAGGGGGGTTGACCGTGTGAAAACAAAAGAACACAGAGGACCATTTGCACAGCGGAGACAGCCTCACATTGGCCTGACAACGTCAATACTATTTCCGTCATCTCTTATCATCTCAGCTCTCACTCTCTGTCTCATAAACTGTCTGGAGAGGAAGAAGAACTCCACTGTAGGCCTACATACATGTTTATTCTCTCTCTATACAGTATAGCTTCCCTCTCTTCAAACTGCCTTAAATCAGAGTTTGAACCTGAGGAGTACAGGGGAACAGTATACCTATAGGGAATGCTAGCTTGCAACAGGTTGCCAGTTTGAATCCCCCAAATGACAGTTTTCCCCCTTATTTGGCACGTAGCCCCATTACGAACCTCTCAATCCGCTATACAGCTCCGAGATGAGGTTCCACTGCGAGGTCTCCCGGAATCGGTAGAACGGCCGCAAAGGGTCCGCTGTTTACCCTTTTTCGCCACATCGTATCAAAAAACGAATGGTAGATTCCAAACTGTACAGATGTTTGAGGTATGGTCCGGCACCCTAACTTTTTGGTAGGGGCACGAAACAACCGTTTAAATCGCTTATTTAGTCAACCGGTGGCCATGTTTCCCATTCAACCCAGAAAAAAAATCCTACGTCCGGTGCCAGCACTGCTCCCGGTTCGGCTACAATGGGAAACATGGCCACAGGCTGACTAAATAAGCGATTTAAACGGGTTGTTTCGTCCCCGACTTAAAATGTATGGTGCCGGACCATACTGTACCTTAAACATCTGTACAGTTTGGAATCTACCATTAGTTTCTAGATACGATGTGGCGAAAAGGGTAAACATGGGACCCTTTGCGGCTGTTCTACCGATTCCGGGAGACGTCGCAGTGGAGCCTCATCTCGGAGCTGTATAGCGGAGTGAGAGGTTCGTAATGGGGCTATTTGGCACGTAACTGGTGTCGAGGAGCCCTCATGTAAGGTAACCTGATTACTCCAGTGAAGTGCGGAGTGTGTGTGAAACTGTACCAATGTGACACAGTGTGATACTGAAAGCACATACTGTACGCTCAGCAAGCAACACACATCCCTGGATGAAAGGTCAAAAATGAAGCATTGAAATAACTTTGGCTGAGCGATCACAGTGACAGCATATATTGACTCATACGTCTTACTGATTAGCCGAGAGGCTTTGCGCAATCTGCCGTCCTCCTGTCTCACAGCTGCTGTGCACGTCGCAAGCACTGCTTTAGCTGTAACTAACCATTACCTCATCAAAAAAATGTCCTTCCTCCCTACCAGTGGTGTAAAGTAACTAAGTACATTTACTCAAGTACTGCACTTAGGTACAATTTTGAGGTATTTTTTACTTTACTTGAGTATTTCCAATTTCCAGAACTTTTACTTCTAGTCCACTACATCTCAATATGCAAATATTGTACTTTTACTCCACTACATTTATTTGAAAACTTTAGTTACTAGTTACTTTTCAGATGTAAATTATGATATTATAAAACATACATTAGCCACTTTAGCCTTATTTTACACATAGGCTATTTGAAAATAGCCGATCTACAAGCTCACAACGCTGCGTTGTGAGCTTGTAGATCAAATATCAAATATCTGAGTACTGGTCCTTCCTCCCTACGTTCTGCCACACGTGTACATCTGCCAGGTCAAGCATTACAAATAGCCTGAGGGAGGACAATGCGTGCCGCTAACCCCGCATAACACACGTCCGTCAGCATCTCAGGGGATTTATTCATCCCCCCCAGAACCTGTTGGCGTAATCAGATTAATTCATGGGAGTTGAGCTAATTTGTTGCTTTTGAGTGAGAGCTTGGTGGGTGGTTGCTGTCAGCATCATAGATCCCTAACTTATTGGAAGCTGATTAACCTCATCATCAAGACCTCCTGTACTAGTGATTTATAGCTAAACAACTTTCTAAGCTTGTTTCTATAATCTGCCAAAATGACAACGGGCACTGCAATACTCAAGCAGCTGGAACTATCCATAGGATGATCACTTAACTAACGTCCATAGCATATCATGTAGTAGATATCTGCTACTATACCTCAGGTAGCCTACTTACTGCACTGGATAGATATACTATGAGTAAATATGTAGATACATTGTAGTTTTTTTGTTGATCTCTCTCTCTCTTTCCCTTGCTCCCCTTCTTCTTTCCTTTCTCTTTTATGGAAAAAACTAAACAATGGAGCTTGCACAAAAACTAATTTCACCCACTGTTTTCCACCTGTAAACATGTGATGTGACAATAAAGTTGTTTCTGATCTGATTCTGATCACTAAATCTACAGGAAAATTATTATTATTATTGTTATTATTATTATTATTATTCGGGGACCACACATGTCGGGAACGGTGTAAATCAGGAATGATGCAGTTGGGAACGCATGCCCCACCTGGTTATCCTATACCCGTTGTACCTGGTACACATGGCTCTTGACGCTCCCTCAGCGGAGTGCCTTCAGACGTCATTGTCATAATTATTCTGGGGGGAACATCCACTGAAAATGGCTGATCTATAAGCTCACACAATGCGTCTATATATACCATTTTGTGCGTCTACTGTGAAACTGTGAGCAGCAGGTGATTCTTATATTTAGCACATGCAACATTTGATGCGTTTTTCAGTGAACATTTTCTTAGGGCCACAGACTGAGAAGTAATTTGCAAAATAGAAAGTTCACCGAGTGTTAATTTATCCATGCCTGCGGGTACCCAGTGCAGTACCCGCAGGCACCGGCCTACTCGGGAACGATGCAGGTCGGTAACGATGCAAATTGGGAAAGCATGCTCCACTTGTTTATGCAATATCCGTTGCACTTGTCGTACTCGCCAGAGTACCTGTTGTACCCGTATTTAGAGTACCCAGCATGCGGTACCCTACCCACTACCTTATGACCAATCGAATATGGACATAACGGGATCCCTGATGTTGTCAAGAAGGGCTGATGTCGTGTTGAGTTCCGTTGCACACGCTACCACCTATATTGGTGCAGCGACACAAACGTTACGCAAAGCTCAGCCAATCCCAGAAACCGATGTGGGTCGGGGGTGGTCAACAGGGAAGCCGATACCTACACACAACAAAAGAACTAAACGCCTTGTTATCTATCTCTCCTCTCCTCGCGATGACAGAGCACCAGGTTAACAGTTTAATTCCCTCACCTGCCTCAGTTGAGTTACCTGGGCACAGGTGGTGCATGGCTGGTAGAGCAGACACAACGGATGCAAGTAATTCCCCTTCATTCATCCCAATGGCATCAAATAAAACAAAGATTCTCCTAAATCAGATTAACATTAGCCATCACAATTTCCCTCGGCATCCAAAACTGACACATTTGGTTCAGACATTCCTATTGTCATTGCCCAGACTAACTTTTGTCCCCTACTCCTACTGTATCGTCCATGTTGGAGTACATGAAATGGTGGGATTGAGCAAGACCGCTGTTTGTCAACAAGAAGGGATAGGTCGGCGTCATGGTCCTGATTCATAGCACATTAGCACAGTTTTGAGTTCTATGATGGCTCTGTAAATGAATGGCTATCCCCCATAACATAGCACTAACAAAATTATTATAATCACCAAATAAATGGTGTTGTGTATAGGTGATTGGCTGGGACTAATCTGGGACAAATATTCACAATAATTAAAATGTACATCTTGGTATCCATCTGTAGGGATCCACACAGATGTGCTCTCAGATGTGCAGCAATCGAATCTCAGAAGCCACTCATGGCCCAAGATATCTTTTTGAATATCCTGGTAATCCAGGAAATACAGGCCTAGTGACTTGACATATGGTTGGGCTGCATGTTGGGGTTTGGAGGATTAGACCATGCAAAGCCCCATGCATGTTTCATCGCGTGCTGTAGGCTATATTTTATGTCGAGCTATATTGCTGCAGCAGGCTGCATCCTCAAGAGTAGAACCATATGTCAAACTGTACTGTCATCTCCATGTGCAGTAAATGGTTTACTAATGACGTGAGTGGTTCCTAAACCCTGATCCAAGATGTCTCTGACATATGTGGGAGTCTCAAAAGAATTCTCTCAGTCTTATATGCACGAAAACGTCAAATAGATCTACTTTGACACGTAAACTAAGTAATATGGGGCTGTGGGAACGAATCATACACATTTACTGACGACAGTGTACGCCATTCAGGGCCTAACTAGATAAGATTTAGGAGGGTCACCTCTATAGTAGCCTATACATTCTAACCAATGCAACACTGTTACTCATCCCCTACACAGGTGGGGATGATGACATGCATTTCATTTAAAATGAGGGGCGTACACCCCCATTGTCACTTTTTAATCTGCTCTGAGGGACGTTGAGGCCGAAACGCATTAGCGTTCTCAATAAATAGAATGTGCATCTGAGCCTCTCTTTCATTCTTCATTTTGAAGTGCCGCTTTTTCCACTTCTGTGGTATTTGAGCACTGTTACTCATTATCATAATTAGACACATTTATTTTAAAGCTAACCAATCTAACCAATTAAACACTAATCTGCACCTAAAGAATGCATATGAAAAATTCCTTCATTTAAATGTATTACTATTACAACCAGCTAAGCAGCAGAATATAAATATTTACTACTTCACCCATTTCCAACCGGTCTTCGTATAATTGGTCTTCACTAATGCTCATTATAATATGGTACCAGTTTTGTCTACTCGGTCTGTGTCTCAGGGGATGGCTGAACCCCGGCTGAACCCCGCCTAAACCCGCCTACCAGTGACATTAGGCCATTTCAAACAAGATTAAATTATTTTTTTTGTATTAATGTGAGAATAATGGCTTCTATTATAGCATGCAAACCTTCCAGTTATAGAAAGCCTGCGGTTTCTATTAGCTTGGATTCCCTATTGATGATAGGCGTGTTTGTGAACTGTCCACAGCCCTCCTCTGAGACACAGACCAAGTAGACAAACATTTTACCATATCATAATGAGCATTAGTGAGGACGAGTGATAATGGGTGAAGTCGTCCTTTACGTTAGAGAAACATTGGATTAATGTTTTAGACAACCTCTCTTGTGGTAACATGTCCCACATTGCCCCACACAATACACTAGCTGACTCTTTGTCCTACATTTGGTTTGTTGGGATCTGGTAAGATGTGACTGGTGAATTTTGAAGCAACCACAATGTAGGAGTGAGTGACACACATCTGGTGCAACAGACTGAACAGACGTCATCTGCAGTCCCTTTAGAAATAATACTTTACAATCCCCATGGATCCGATAAGAATTCTGAAGTTTTTTTTCTTAAGAGGTGGGCATTAGAGAGCCTGTCACAGACACAGCTCTAATTGGGGCGGCCATACCTGAATGGTTAGTGAGCCCGCCTAGGACTCCGGACTCCGGAGGTCCCAGGTACGCTTCCAGCCCTCAGCAAAAAGTCGAAGTTTAATTGTTTATTGCGGATCCCTATTAGTCCACACTAATCCCCATTAGGGTTGAAGTGTCCCTGAGCAAGACACTTAACCCCTAACTGCTCAAACCCCTAACTGCTCTAGCCAATCAGAATCAAATATGAAAGATCTGACTGATACGTGTTTATCACAAGGACTCCACAGATAATGAATTCCGATATGTGTGAGTTTTGGACAAAATCTGTGGAAGAAGTAGCAAAAACTGAATAAAACACAAAAAGGGTGGAAAGCATTGTCACAGACACACAGACAGACGGGCAGGGGCAAAAACATAATCCCTGCCCCTGGTTGTGGTCTGGGGGAGAGCTCTCGCTGTCTGCTTGCTGACCTCCCGTGACAGTCTGGAACTCCTACATGCCCCCCAGTGGCGACGGCAATGCATGGCAGGCTGAGGGGACTAGCCTCTCCTCTCCTGCAGGCCAAGCTCGTGTGGGGCTGTTGTAGCAGGATGGTAAATTGGACTTGGGAGTGATGATGGGTCCTGACAGCGGCACAGTCCTGTGGCCATGAGCACAAACAGCCTGGCTTACATAACCCTCCCATTGTTACTTCCCTGTCACCGCCATTAAAAAATTCATAGGAACTGCATGAAGTCATGCACCGCAGCAACTGTCGGCTCTGGCGGTGGATGGGTGGCTTTGCCAGGAAGCGAGGAGAGAATTTGACACAAAAATATACAAATAATCCAGTGAAAATTGACGTTTCAAGCACTACAGGGTGACACAATGGTGAACAGAGAAAGAAAGCCCCCAGTGCAGTTAACAAATGCTGCTCCGATTCTAGGCAGCGAGTCAGCCGTGCAGTTTGTAGAACATCACTGGAGGCCCCACCAGGGCCAGGGGTGAGAGAGAAGACACACAGCAGCGATTCACACCTTGAAGAATGTGCTATAGCACCTCGGCTAAATCTGTACTCCAACCTTCACATCACTGAAAAGTATTAGACCATGTTACATCATGTGAGGATTTAAATAAAGCTATAAAATCCAGTCTTAAATGAAAGCTCGGGAAGACTAAAATGACTATAAACTGGTCAAACCACCGGGCAACTGGGTAACCTTCTTCTATAGAGCTTTGTAGATTAACAACCTTTGATCTGTAAACTCTTTGAAGTAATCCACTGTATCTACTAACATGATACTGAGTCTGATTATGGAATCCTATGGTACATGCCTCATGTCTCACACTAACACGAAGGTATTTTAGCTCACGAGTGACCTTTCTTTCGAGGATCGAGTGAGCGAGTGCATAGCCAGACGATTAGATAGCTCCGCCTATCTCCGCCTAGCAACATCTAAATTCATTCTTTGGGCTTGGACGGCCGGCGATTGGTGTCGGTGACAAAGTTAAACCCACTGTTTTTATTTTCTAAAGGACACGCCTTTCACCACACCGACTGAATGCCCCCGCCCAGATTAGGGAGGACCACCCTCCTAATTGCATTGGTTCTGCAATGCAGTTTTTTGGTAGATTTTGTATTCTCTGAATTGTTACCACCAACCGCTAGCCTTGGCCTGCACACAATCTGAAAGTCTGGCTATGTGAAAAAGTGAGCAAGAGCAAGTGCTATATATTTTTTTGTAAGAATAGCTTGAGAACGTCTAAGAAGAGGATAGCGCTTGTTTTTGTTAAATGAACAAGGCAGGCTGCAAGTGCCCGCGCCGAACAGCCGGTGGCCTTGTGCGTCATCTTGAGTTGGCAAGCTGTGGTGGATGAATTGGAATTGTTTATTACGTGAAGTAAAAGTAGAACTCCCGTCAATCACAGGCGGCACGGCTAGAGCCGAAATCAAAAGTGTCAAAAACTCCATGGTGAAAAACGTGGCCTAATCAATGGCCACTAGAGAGTCTAAGCAAGTATTGTTGCTTTCTCCATTCTGATGTTGAAAAATAGATTAAGAATGACTAGTCCAGGCCTTTACCCGCATGCCAGTTCTATTACGCGTGCGTGCGTGTGCGTGTGTGTGTGTGTGTGTGTGCGTGTGCGTGTGTGCATGGGATGTGTAGTTGTATTGATTTTCCTGGGGTCGGCTGCTTCAAATCACCCATCTATGAAGAAGTGGGGCCTGACAGACAGCGCAGCATGCGAGTGTGGGGAGCTGGAGCAGACTGCCGACCACATAATCAACACCTGTCCCCCTGTACAGACCATCTTCAGAGGAGGGCCTGTTCCCAGTGGAACCAGAGATGAGGGCATGGCTGCACCACGACGCTGAGTTGGACATTTGGTGATGATACACGAAGTGTTGGTGTTGTGTTACGTTGTGTCAGAATCTCATTGTCCAGTCCACGTCTAGCACAGGCAAAACATTTGCTTTATCACTGGCAATGCAGGACAATAGGTCACCCCAGGTGAAAAGGTGTCAATTAAGAAAGTGTCATTTAGAACCAGACAATTTCTGCTTCTCTTCCTAAGAAGTCTTGTAAACTAGCCATTACTGATGAAAAAAAGAGTATGCTACAGTACATAATAAACAGATAAAGAAAACCAACTCTGAAGTAAAATCATGTGACAATAATGACATTAAGAATAATATTTTTAAAGTATTTGCAGTTCACATCTAAATTGCGCTACGACGTGCTGTTGCAGCACCGCCATTAGATCTCTGTCTGCATTTTCTTCAGTGCTGAGTTACAGATTGTCATCCGGACACCACAGATGTCCAGTAGGACATGACCATGTAGTGTCATCGGTGTCACCACTCACCAACATAGAACTCTTTGTTGTGGATGAAGCATGATACCGGACCAGTTGACAGAGAGCATTAACATCTGCGGGCAAGTTTCCCTTTTTACTAAACTTAAGATGCCCTGCTTTTTACTCCCTAACAAACCTATTCTCTCCCGTTTCTGCCAGTAGGCTGCCAACTGCCTCTGGTCTCTGACACCTTTGAAAACACAGACACATTTCACACAAAACATTCATTCCTCAACCAGTAGTTACCATCAGCAGGCTTGAGCAATGAAAAGACCACAATAAGCTACAACATGTAACAGGAGTTTCAATATCCTAAACTATATGCATTCTTCCAGTGGATTTATGACATAATTATGTTGATTTGTTTTCAGACTGAAAGTTTTGCTGAGTCTCTGATGCTGAGTCTCTGTGAAAAGACACCCGCGTGAAAGAGAAAGCTGCGGAGTGGCGAGATGTCGGAATGGAAGGAGCACCCCCCCAAAACGTAATCATTGACACCGAAATGCTCGTGAGCACAGAAGATGTTTTACACAACACTCAACACAATATGACAACAGCTTGAATCACGTTAGTGAAACACAACATAACAATAGAGCAACAGCTTGAATAATATTACTACACAGAATACAATACAACAACAACAACAATAGAACAACAGCTTGAATTACAATTACAGCATACAACAACACAAGCAGCAGCTCGGCAAAGAATAAAAAACAAGGTTCCTATCATGAGAGAGAGAGAGAGAGATGGGGGGAGAGAGAGAGAGAGAGAGAAGGAAAGAATGGCCATGAGGAATAGGCCTACATAGGCCAGTCATCAACCAATACAGCCACGTGTCACAACTCACAACATCATCCACAACACACATACAGTAGATCCACATCAGTCGATGGCTGTTATGTCAAAGCCCAAAACCTCTAGCTTGAACTTCAAAAGGAAATAGCAAGCTCACACATAAGATAATTGAAGTGACCAAGAGCCACATACACATACTGTGCCCTGTCACAACTCAACACCTTCCAACAGAAACAACATACACACTGTAGATTCACATAAGCATTAAATTCCAAAGCCAGAAAGGGTCACTGAACATGTTTCATTGCCACCCGGTGGGTCTGAAAATGACAGCAATAGTACCACAGCTTGAATCACGTTAGCAATACACCACAAGCAGCAGCAGCAGCAGCAGCAGCAAAGAAAACATAAAAGGTTCCTACCTTGAGCCGTCTTCCAGGGTCAAACTTTGGAACTCATCATAGAGTGATAGAGCCTCCCTCTATCCAGTCATCTCCATATCTGGTTAGCTTCACCAGTACATTCCTCACCTGCTGGGAGCTCCCGGTGTCAAAGGCAGTGACCGATCACCCATTCTCCCGGGTGCCATCTTCTCACTCAACCTTGGTAGCCATCCCAAACAGATGCTTGTTAGTACCATGTTCATCCTAGTTGATGTTTAGTATTGCACAGTGGCCAGGGACTTCTGTAGGGCAGGCTTCAGGGTCCAGCACTCACAGCCATAAAGGAGAACAGACTCTACAGTCGCTGAGAAGAAGCTGAGCTTGATATGGTGGAGGAGATTGGATTTCCACACACTAGACATGTCCTTCAGAGCCATGCAAGGGATTTCCTCACTTTAAGGTTGTGTTGACCCACGAGCCCAGGTATATAAAGTCAATTAATTACTTCTTTCAGGACACTGCCTCCTGTTGCCTAGTCCAACCTTGTCACACTTGACACAACTCTGGTCAGGAGCACCTGTGCCTTCTCTACATGGTCAGGCAGATGTCATCTATATATAGCCTGGCATGGCCAGACTAATATCACTGCGTAATCTGCCCAGGGCATTTTTTTTTGTTGCAATGGCAGATTCGTCTGGAACCAGGCTAATCTCTATAGTCTAGGTCTGTTAAGAGTTAAGAGTAGTGAAGACAAGTTCTTGCTCCCCTCCACTGATAGTGCATAGCCCAGGACTATAATGAAGTGGAATGGAGCGAGGGTGCCCTCCTGCAACACACCCTGCCAGGATGTCAAACTCTGTAATGTTGTTGTCTGGGGTCATCACCGTAGCTCTTGTATCCATTTACATGGCTCCTATAGCCCAGAGAAGGTTGGAAGGGACGCCCTTCGAATCTCTGAAAGAAAGAAAGAAAATTCAACTAAAGAGCTGCTTAGGGGCCATCAACAATGTACTCAACATTGTGTTAATTGAAATATAGTAGGCATATTAGGATCTAGTCATTAGTATTTTCAAATGCTTCTAAAACAAATTAGTGACCATCTATCAACAAACTCTACATTGTGCAAGGGGGTGAATGTGTGCACACATTTAATATTTTACACTGTATTTTTACATTTTATGTTTTTATTACTGTAAATGATGGCAGTATACTGCCATAACGGTAGAACTGCACTTAAAAAAGAAAATGATAATGAATAGATTGAGCATTGAGTATTTGTTATGTTAAACATATGTATACATATCGTCACTGTCGCACAAAAACCTTGTGTAACCAGGCCGTGGCCCGGGTTTGGTTCAGACGTTTTAACTTATACAGACACTTTAAATACTCAAAACTGAACAGATTCTTAATACCACAACCACATGTGACAATAAATGGGACTGCGACAAGGATTTTCACCCAAGATTACAATGTTTTTTATTCAACATCAATAATTAAAAGTACTTTATTGTGATCATATAAAAATAGACACTATATACTCTTGACACACTACTGAAAACTGCAATTAGAAAAGGGAAAGGGGGGGGGGGGGGGGCACCGCTGTGAGCCTAGCCACCTAACCCGTCCAGAAGGCCACTTGCTCCACCAATCATGTAGCACTCGGAAACAAGGAGAAAAGAAAAGGTAATTATTCACAGTAATTGAGTATAAAAACAGTATAAGAGGAGCTTATATAGTTCTTGGGTGAGATAATAATACAATAACTGAAATCAAAATAAAACCCAAACATAACAAAACAGCAGTGGCAGTCATAGTCTACAAAAGAAACAAATGGTAGACATTAATACACTGTAAAACAGATCTATTATATACAAACAAAATAATGACAATTACCTCCGTCTGACTATTGAACACAACCCATGTGGAAGGCACAACACAGGAGCGCAGAGTCACAAGGGAGCAGGGCCTGAAGTGTGACAAACAAAGGGTCAGCCTCAAGCAGGTAAAATATATACATGTACTTTCACCTATTTGCAATATGCACCTACCCTGGGCATTGCACAGAGCAGAGGCAACCTACAATAGGGATCGTGGCTTTTATAGTGAACCAAACAATTTGGAAAACAGGAAGTGGGAGGGGCTGTGGCATGTCTATCTCCACAGTAGCCTAGGAGGGACATTTCCTGACTGGCTACACTTGTATATAAGTGAAATTGGTTGTGTGTGTTTTATTAATATTGAACCAATGAAAAGTATTAACAAGAGCATGCGACTAATAACATTGGCTCCATTGGAACACAAGGTGGTTCTATCTTAACAGGTTTTGTAGGTTCTTAACAGGGTCAAAAAACTGTCTTTGCTCTTAGGCTTCCAGCTCTAGACTGAAGAACATTTCTAGACACAGGTGCTGTTAATACAGAAAGCTTCTAATCAAAGGCTGTTCTAGCAACTGGCTCAATGGACTTAATTAGCTGCAAACCCACAAGCATGCACAAAATAATGGCAATCAAGAAATGTAATCCAAATACTCAAAGTACTCAAAAATACTCTAAACAGAATTCTTTTCAATATGGCTCTCACACTTGTATATAAGTGAAATTGGTTGTGTGTGTTTTATTAATATTGAACCAATGAAAAGTATTAAGAGCATGCGACTAATAACATTGGCTCCATTGGAACACAGGTTATTTTTTCCATTTCCTTAAATGTTTTGGACATATGAGGTTTCCACCCGACAGCAACGATAATATCGTTGCTGTCGGGTGGAAACCTCGTATTATGTACATGACTTGTTCTTCCATGGCCAAGTGACAAGGGTTGTACAATCATGAGGGAGATGACAGACAAAGAACCAATGATGTAGGGTAGGGTTGTTATCTCAGTGTTACCTGATGTGAGACGTGGACAGGAACGAACTGACTGCTCCTACAACCTGTTAATTTGAGTGTGAAAATGGACCCTCACATGTGACAAAGTGACCGTGAGTCATTAATTTCCCATGAGCACTGGGAGAGGAGAGACCGAGAACTATGCACAGCAGCCATATTGGCTCTTCCTTTCTTAGGTGTTACCAATGATACTAATGAAGGCTCCATTCAGGTCAGAGTCAGGGTACTGATATTGTTGCAAGGTATTGTGCATGTTGTTGACACCAGTGGGTCTCAAATTGTGGTTCTTTGAGGGAATTCCAAATGGCCCCTTATGGGTGCGTAACTCAGTCAGAATGTACAAATGGATTGGGGGTCCTTGAAATTAAAAATGTTGAGAACCCCACTGTGCTGCACTAAATGGGACAGAGCCTTCATTTGTAGGATTGAAGACCTGTGAAGGAAGTAAGGAAGAGGCCCAATTTCTTTCCAATGTGGCTGCTGTGTATAGAGCCGTCTGTTATGCATAAGGCGTTTACTTCTATTTGTTTTACACATAGCCTATCTGTACACATCATATTTAACCACAACACACACACACACACACACACACACACACACACACACACACACACACACACTTATTTATGTTCACATAAAGGAGAAACATACAGGGACATAAATGTTATGTGCAGTAAGGTTACGTTCTGGAACGTAATCATGGAATGTCTTCAGCATATCACTCAGCACTCTATGGGTTAATAGGTTATTAATGCAGTGGTTCTCAACCTGTGGGTTGGGGTTGTGCTCAGAATGCATTTGAGAGGAGCTTCGAGCTATCAGAGGCAGCTCCACGGATCATGTTCAAACCAGATTTGGCCCAACAAAGGGAATGAACTTGTTCTCATGCTATTCAACAAAAATGTGAATGCCCTACCAAAAGGAGTAAAGGAGTGTAAAAACCCTACTCACTTTCAAAACTGCCCTAAAGAAACACCTTTAGGAGGCTCCGAGGCTGCAATTCGAAAATGGCCCCTGTCATTTCCATGTCAAGTCTTAACCTAACCCCACCCCCTCCCCGTACTTTTCCTTTTTTTCTCTTGTACATATTTTTTATTTTTCATACCAGTAACTTGTCTGATGACGTTCTGTATAGTAGTGTGTATATCTGTCTGTCTCTTATATGTCATCATGATTTGTGTGCGTGGGGATCTCATTTTAAACAAGCTTAGTGCTTTATGAGCCTTCCAGTTTATTAGACCTTGTATTGTGAATTTGTACTTCCATGTACTGTTGTTCTCATGTCTTATTAAATAAAGTACATCAATCAATCATAGTTATAACCAATTTGGTCAAGCGAGAGTGTCCATATGGTTTCACGATATGTTGGGACTGGCCATGCATTTTACACACGCAGTTCCAGTTCATTTGCTCCTAGGCGGCAATGCCATACCTAGGCAAGTATTATATCACTCACCCAGTAGAGACAGCACAACACTTTGCCAGCCTTTTTGACTTCTTTTTGGGCATCGGGTTGTTGAAACCCTCCAACAACCAGTCTGTGGGTATGTCCTAGGCTGCCAAATATAAAAACAAATAGTCTGCACCGATTAGCCCGGTCTGAGATGGTATGTAGGAGTGGTTGGTATTTAATGACCTTGGTCATAAAGGCTTCCTCTAGGCTAAGGTCAAAGGTGCATATGTATACACATTACACAGGTCTGGTCTTTTACTTTATTTATATTTTTTACACATAACCTATCTGTACACATCATATTTAACCACCACACCCACACACTCACCTACCTTTATGAGCTTAACTAGGCATGCATGATAGCATCTCAATCAAACACAGCTCAATTCAACATTCAACACATTCACTTCATCTCATACAAAAATGCTTTGAGCCCAGCTGCACCCCCCTTGAAAAATCACATTTGAGTATGTGATCATGCAGTCTTATATTATTTGACAATTTGGCCAATGTTTGACCAGTTTTTGTAGTATAGTTTGTTGATTACTTTTGATGCAGTAATGGTCTTTTTAATTTAATTTATTTTTTATAGGTATTAAAATCTGGGGACTCTGGGGAATAGGCCTGAAAACGTTTCTGTTTCAGAGGGCATTTTCGTGTTGAACTGTTATTTAGTCACATCTGTTTTTAAACCCTTTTTTAAAAACTGTATATGATTGATGTTTTACCATGTGGCACTCAGATTCCTTGTGAATGAAAAGTGCATTACAAATAAAATGTATTATTATTATTAATTGGCTCTAGTATAGTCTGAAATATCACATCTGTGCATTTAGTGTTTATTGACCATCAATGGTTACTTGGATGACATTGTGTGCTTTTGAAATACACTACCTACCTCAAAGTCACCAGGCAGTCATCAAATGTCTTCCTCTGTTGGTCCATTTTACTGACAAGTGCCTTGATTGCCGATATTAGAAAAACAGCACCCCCCTCTGGATTTAATGCAGCAGTGCAGTTGATAGACTATTATAAGTTGGGCCAGTACACATTCACTCATTCAGAGACTCAGATGTCGAGCGCCAGAATCTAAGCTCAATCTAAGTCTTCTTTATTTTAGATAATCTTTCATTTAGCGTTGGTTTAGTTCTTGACCTTTAAGATTTGTTCACACAGGAGGAGAAGATACGTGTGTACTTTACGTCACTTTATTCACATGATTTTGGTCTCTGGGTTTATTCCTGTGTTCACCTATTTGCCTATTCACACATGCTGACAATCACTGTACACATACCATTTAAACTCGAGTGAAGATTATAAATTTGCCTCTTCCGAGGCGAATTTCACATCTTCATGCTCAGTTTCACTCATTTGCACCTGCCCGATGCAACGTTGCACTAATTCCCATCTTTTCCTTTACTTTGCATGTAATCATGCCGCATGACCAAATATCTTTGCCTCCTGTACTGTGGACACACCTTCAGCCTTTCCTGTACCCATGTATGTTTCATAATTATTGCTGCTGCACCTTCATCTCACTCCGGGGATCAATAAGGGTTTGATACAGGATATCGATGCAATTGGGCAGAAACCTCTTATCTCCAAATTTTTACTTTTATGTTTTTTTGTAAATTAATGCCCTACTTGATCATATCATACTACAGTGTCACACAAAAGTATCTAAAGAAGCAGATCCACAAGCTCGTAGATCTGCTACTTTGGCAATTTATTTTTAATAGGATCCTGAAAAGTAACAGTTTTGGACATATGAGGTTCCCACCTGACAGAGACAATATGAACTTCCCTCTGCCCATAATATTACTGTCGAGATGTCCATTTCCACGCTGTTCAGATGGAATGATTTATTCTTAATCATGGTAGCATAATAAAACAATGAACATTTAAAGCACTGACAGTTAAACCCCAAAAGGCCTCTCCCAGCATGCACCAGCCCAACCCCCCCCCCCCCCCCCCCCCCAAACCCCCAATGGTCATTGACACCGACCACGTTCTCATCCAATAGCAGTCATTTTCTCTGACCTCCTTGACTTCCTTTTTTTTGTCCCCCAAACCCCAGTCACTTCCTTTTCCTTGTTTTCTTTTTTTTTTTAATCCTTTAAATATATTTTAATATAAAACAAGCCCACATATGATGAACCGACCATGTTTTGTGTGTGTGTGCGTGTTGTGTGTTAACTGCCCCAATCCCGCCCTCTCTCTCTCTCTCTCTTCCTGCTGTGTCCTTGTGGCCGTGAAGATGATCGCAGCGGCGGCGGCGAATCAGGTAGGAGGAGGAGCCACAAAGCTTAGGTTGGAGGGTCGTTACATTTACCGGCTACGCCTCCTCTGTTGCCGTTCACACTCTCCTTATGAACACATCAAGAACCCCGCCCCCCCCATAAATCCAGGAGAAAGAGAGACACAGTGTGTGTGTGTGTGTGTGTGTGTGTGTGTGTGTGTGTGTGTGTGTGTGTGTGTGTGTGTGTGTGTGTGTGTGCGTGAGAGGGGGGAGGGGGGATGTAGACAGCACTAAGACAAATAAACCACCCCTTGGAACAAAAAGAAAATGATAAAAAAATGACGTATAAAAAAAAAGAAAGAATCGAAACAACAGTTTGACTGGAGGAGTTTTGGAGGCTTGGCAGGGGTCGGGGGGGGGGGGGGGTGGGGGGGTAAATCTGGAGCGCTGTTGACTGGAGGCACTTTGGCACAGAACGAAGGCCCCACACAGACACACACTGGGAGGGGGTTGGGGGGTGGTGGGGGGTGGGGGGTATGGGCTGGATAGGAAGGGTGGGATGTGATGGAAGAATAGAATCAGGAATATGGAAGGGGTGTTAATGAAAAGCATGCAGAGCCACTCAACAACACAGAGATCCAGGAATGAGGGGCTCAGAGAAAGAGAGATAGAGAGAGAGGAGAAATGTAGGGGGGGCAGAGTGATAGATAGATAGATAGATAGATAGATAGATATATAGATAGAGCACCTGACAAATACGTGGAGGAAAAGGCCAGCCCCCCCCCACACCAATTATTGTCATGTCCAGGAGAGGAGGAGGAGGGGAAAAAAGATATTGATCTCAGAGTGGCAGAAGAGGAGTATCTTGGACTGAGAGAGAGAGAGAGAGAGAGAGAGGATAAATATAGTCATGGCCCACAGAGGGGGGATAGAGAGAGAGAGAGAGAGAGAGAGAGAGAGAGAGAGACGTGAACAGTCCAGCAAAAAGCTATACAACACATACAGGAAACCGTCCTTTAGTTTAATGGAAGCAGAGGAGGCTTGACGCCGGACAGCTGAGGGGAGGGCCGGTAGAGATAGGGGGGTGGGTGGGGGGCAGTATTGCAGTCCCACAGATCAACAACTTGGTCAGGTGGAGGTGTTGGTTGGTAGTGGTGGTACTGGAAGTAGTGGTCCAGAGGGGACGGGGCAGGTGGTGGACAGACAGACAGTTGCTGTGCCCCAGCCTCCACCTCCTCTAGTGGTGGGAAAAGCAGTTCATTTCAGTGAACGAACGATTTCGTTCACGTTCATGGCAATGATTCGTTCAAAATGATTCGTTCGCGTTCTCGTTCAGTAGCGCTATTTTCTAGCGTTTTTTTTTACGACGCGTGTACAGCCCGACCTCCCGTCCTGTGTACGGGGAGAGGGGATGGGGGCGCGAACGATAGCGTGAACGTAACAGTTTCAGAAAGTGAACGAGCACGTTCCCGTTCTCGGCGAAGAACTAGTTCTTTTGAACGAATCGATCATGACCGACACATCACTAGTACACAGACAGACAGTTGCTGTGCCCCAGCCTCCACCCTCCTCCTCCTCCTCCTCTTCTTAATTCTTTCTGTCTATGGCTGCGTTTTTGTACTCCTCCGCCTCCTCTTCACCCTCCTCCTCCTCCTCCTCCCTCCCTAGCTCCTCTTCACGGCAGGTAGAGCTCCTTGGCTCTGATATGCTGCAGCTTCTCCCTCAGCATGCGGAAGGAGGGCCGGACCACGGAGTCCAGGGTCCAGCACTGCTTCATCAGGTCGTAGACCACCGGCGGGCAGCCGTCCGGGGCGTCCATCTTGTAGCCCTTCTCCACGCGCGGCACCACCTCTTTCAGGGGCTGAGGGGAGGGAGAGGAGCACAAGGTGATTTGAATGATAATTCAACATTAATATGAAAAAAGAAATGATGGTATTTATCAAGTAAGAGAAAAGTGCTTGAAGAAGAATTATGGGAGATGAGAAGTTGAGAACAGAGTGGACTATTTATCTCGCCCTTCAAGACGAGGGCATGTCAGAGTGAGTAGAGGAGGGATATGTGTCTGATTCTACAGTATCAACATGGGAGGTCTGCCAAGCATCTAAATACACTCATTTAAACATTGCTTGCTTTGAATCACCTTGCACTGCATTTCTACAATGAAGCCTGCCCTCTACTGGTGTTGTGAGGTCACAGTTCACAGACAGTCATTAACCATAATCACATTTGGACCAACTTTCGAATTTGTCGCGGAACACCTTCTTTACTTTGCATTGGAGAGGTGAGAGGTTTTGCTGAACCACTTATTTACTTTATTCTTAGCTGTACAAATTGACTTTTTTTTAGCTCATCCTTCTGTGCTTTTATCGTGTTGCTTCTATATTCTTTGTTTGTGCAAATGAGCCAAAAAGTACATTTTGCCAGCACAACAAAAAGGCACAGTTGAGCATGGGACATTACTCTCTCATTAGTTACCACATACTGTAGATGTTGTTAGTGAGCCACAGGTAAGATTACTTACAATTCTAGGGTAAGGCACACGCCCAAAAGAGTAGATCTCCCAAAGCAGGATTCCGTAGCTCCACACGTCAGACTTCGTGGAGAACCTCTGTGGGATATGAAAAGAAAAAACATCACAAATTCACACTGGGGGAAGACTAGCTTCATTTATCAAATAGATGGTCATCTAACTGCATCAAATCCATCAAGCAGCATTAGCAAATAGCTGACAGTGATATGTTTTAGTATCCAAGAGTTTACCACACAGTATAATAAAATGAGTCAAACATGGTTCAATCCCCCAAGAGCATCTGAAAGCCAATTTAGCATGTTCACTGTGATTGACGACTTATCTGATGTAATTTAACCTCATGAACCCTAATGTCCCTATTCTGGACATGTCATAATAGGCGAACATTCTGTGAAAATTGCCAAACATTCTACGCAAATAGATCTACACGCTCATAACACATTGCGAGCTGGTAGATCGTCTCTTTTTGGCAAAGAGATTTGGTGTAAAGGGGGAAAAAAGGAGGGGACCAAGTAAGTACCGACCCCTGGGGGACCCTGGTCAATGACGTGTATAGGGTTTTAAGTGGGTAACTTGGCCTGACGCTATATGCGGTATTGAATTCTGCCCATCTAGTACCCCGGGAAGAGACAATGATAAACAGCTCCTCTCAAGTAACCCAGGTCTGTGAAGAACCATCTCCTCTCACCTTCTCTCGGAGGGCTTCGGGGGAGGTCCACTTGACGGGCAGTTTGGCAGTGTCCTGTACAGAAGAGGCCTCCTTGGTCAGGCCAAAGTCGCTGACCTTGGCAATGTTGTCGTCGGATACGAGCACGTTGCGGGCCGCCAGGTCCCTGTGGACAAAGTTCTGGATCTCCAGGTACTCCATGGCCTCGCACACGTCACTGAAAACACACACGTGGAATTCAATAGTCAATTAAAACAATGTTTTTTTACAATATGATGTTTTTGGTCATATTGTGCCTGCTGGTCTACATACAGACAACCAGGTGAAGAAATCACAGATCGAGGCTTTAAACCTTTGCTTTTATGAAACATGCGAGACAATTAGGGTTTTATGGAAGATCCTTCTGGCTTCTGAACATATTGCTAGTTTGACCACTTCAAATGCTCCAATCGTATAATAGCCGAAAATAGCCGATCTACAAGCTCTCAATGCGTCGAGAGCGTGTAGATCGGCTATTTTCGGTGCACACATGCTTCCATAGAAGACATGCTGGCCTCTATGGAATCCAAATGGCTGAAATCACTCGTGACAACTGAGAACTTTAATCCATATTACCTTCAGAATGTGTCTAAAAGTGCTTTACGAGCAGCACTAGGACACGTACAAATATAAAGATGAAATGGAGAAAACACAGCCAAGAAATACCGTTAAAACCTTTAGAAAATACTAGAATTATAGCATCGCTGTTGTATGCCTCCGCCAACCAGTTGCCACTGACAGTTTGAGTTTCATAATGCTTGTCAAGTATCTCGGTGTCCTTCTAAAAACTCAGTTTGAAAACCTAATGAGATTTAGTGTGATTTTTTTGTTTATGCTAATGTACTTAAGAGTGTCTGTCTTGGGCGAAGGACACTTACAGAGAGAACTTCAGTAGGCAGTCGCCACCCAGCACGGTTCGTCCTCGGGAGCGGAGGTAGTCAACTAGACTGCCCTGTGGAGGGGACAGTTACACAACGACTTTAACACAGGAGCAATTAGGGTGAAAACTGTGTAGAAACCTGGCTAGATGTTAGAGGAAAGAGGAGGGTAGAAAGATGACAGAAAATAATAATGAGAATAGTAAGCAAGAGTAAACAATAGACACTGGTATGCCAATGATGCATCGGAAATTACACTGTGTAAATGTTTGCATACAAATAAAATATGCAAGTCAAGAGCAGTGTAAGCATTTTGTATTTTGAAACACCGGCTCTTATTGCATACACTGCAAATAAATCAACTTAAAGTTGAAAGAGAAAAAACAAGTGGGGACTGGAGGGTGGGAGATTCTGGTTCATACAGACAACAGCACTCTGGGACAGGGCTCTCAGTAGGGTGCCTACAACACATTTAAACTACAACCCAATATATTTGTTGGGGGGACGGGCGAAGTACAGAGCCAACTCAGTTTACCGTCTACACACCAAATATCTTCACCAAAATTAGCCGAGCTTTGTGAGCCTGTAGATCTGCTATTTTTGGCTAAGAATATGGATGCTGGGGTTCAAGTGGGGTACATATACTTTGACTATCTACAAGCTCACAACGCGTTGTTAAGCTATTAGGGACACCAGGTTGAAAGTCGTTAGCCAGAGAACCAGGATTCAAAAGTGAGTGGTCAGTTGTTCTAACAAGGTTGTGGACAAAAGACATACATCAGTAGGGAGAGATACTGTTGTGATGTTGCGTTAGTTTATACACAGGGTCCTGTATTTATTTTGGCAAATGTAGTATAATCAGCAAATGCATTAGTTCCCTTTTAATGGCTTTGAAAATGAACAGATCTACCAACAGCTACCAACTGAAATAGGTGGAGGTGTGTACGGTGGAGAAGTGGTCAGACCTTGGCCATGTATTCTGTGACGATGTAGAGGCTGCCTCTCTCCTCCACGATCACCCCCAGTAACTGGACCAGGTTGTTGTGCCTCAGCTGCCTGTGGGTGGGGCAGACAGACAGCATTGAGCAATAGCACTGTATGGATGTTTGTTTTGTGACAGTAAATACAGATATATAATATATATATATCTAGGGGGATAACAGGGTGTAGTCACAGGTTACAAACTGACATTTCAAAATGGGAAGCAAGTAGCCAAACACACACACACACACACACACACACACACACACACACACACACACACACACACACACACACACACACACACACACACACACACACACACTCACTCTTAAATGCTTTATTTGAATCGAGTGAATTAAAGAATACGTTAAATAACATTCAGATATACAGTAGTGGTTTAATAGAGCTACAGAAAATGCCCTTTTCTATGTACACAACATGGCTCAGCAGCACATGGCAAAAGATGTATTAATGCAATTACTAAAAGTGAGCACATTTTCAATCAATCGATGCAACAGAAATGCGTGCCCAGCGTCGGTCATCAAAAGCTTACGTCATGACGGAAGCCTCAGCGATGAATGCCTGAGCGGTAGCATCGTTCTTGATGCACTTCACCGCAACCTTGGTCCCTCTGTAGTCGCCCACCATCACATCTGATGACACAAACACAATATTTTAGAAGTGCGTTTAATTATCGGTAATGTTGTTATTCGTGTGCTTAGAGAGCAAATCGGATTCATTGAATGGGTGAACATGTACGCCTAATAGACAAATTCTGAATGAGTTAGTATATAAAACATGGCTTATGCTGGCTTTAAATAGTCTATTAGTCGCCATTACATGATCTGATTACAGTATAATGGATATAGCTTTTACGGCGTGTCTTTGCAGGAAGCAAGCCAACTGTTTGTGTATCTAGTGTTAATCTTGCAAACCGCTGGACTGATCAGCAGCACATTTTATTTTCTATTTTTATGCCATTTATCTTTTAATAATCTTTTTTTTAATTACGGACATCAAAGGAGCTCAGATCAGGCTGAATCCTTGCCCACATTTGGAGTCATGTGACATGGATACATCATAGACGACATTACAGGATGGCCGCACTAAGTCCAAGATCCACATGTAGCCACACTGTTCCCACGTGGATCTCAAGATCCACGCCATTGCTTTTTTCTTTTACTGTGGAATATTGTAAAACATGTCAACCGGGCCCTCCGCTCAGCTCCTCACCTCCAAACTCTCCTTTGCCGATGGTCTGCAGTAGTTTTAGCTCTTTCCTGTTGAGAGCCCAGCCACCTGGAGACACAATAAACACAAGCAAATAAAAAACACAGATAGATGTCTGTGCTACAAGTTTAATAAAAGGCAATACCACAGAGTAACCATGGTGGTGGGCATCTTTTCGAGGAATGAAGTGAGAATGAGGTGAAGACTTAAGGTCTTCACTTCAGTTATGCTTTGAGTGTGTCTCACAATGTTCTGAGTCCTTGGTAATGGAGCTTACTTCATCTTGTCACCTAATCTGAGTACAGTGTAATTTTTTTACAGCAAAACTGATTTAGTCTTAGTCTTTTGAATAACACACCATTTAGTTTTAGTCCTATTGTAGTCATCTGAAAACTTTTAGTCTTAATCAACAAAATGTACACTGTCTGAGTATGCAATATTTTATGAAGCATCTGCGACAGACGACCGTTAATTGTTTCAAAAGGTACACATTACACAACATACAGATTAGGGATGTCCGATTTTATCGGCCTCCCGATATTATCGGCCGATATTAGCATAAAAATTGATATCGGGAAAATATCGGTATCGGTTTTTGAAAAAAAAAAAACATTTTTTTTTTTTTTTTTTTTTTTTGCTTTATAAATAAGTTACAGGAGTTCTTACTGTATATGGTGTGTGTGATATGAAATTTGAGCTTACCCTAATCACAATAATCCCCGCATATATCGGTATCGGTTGATATCGGTATCGGTAATTAAGAGTTGGACAATATCGGTATATCGGTTATCGGTAAAAAAGCCAATATCGGACAACCCTAATACAGATCTTTGTTTTTTTTACATCACTTTTGTCGTACTTTGACATTAAAGACACATTTATTTCTGACATTATCGTGCGTTTCAAACATGAATCATTCTAGCTGTGTGTTGTTGTCCTGAATTAAGAGTTCAAACCAAACTCTTAAGTCGGATCAGATCTTCAACACATCTCGGGTGAATTCAAACCCGCAATTACTGTATGTGTTCAAGTGTTGTTCGATGACAAAGCAGAATCCCAGGTGATCTGATTGTTATTGACCAACACTACAGCACACAATTCAGGTCAATTCAGTCACATGTTGAGGCCATTAGTAAAAGCGGGGCCTTTGATGTTGGGTCTCGTGTCTGCTGGGGTTGATCTGTCTCCAACCAGACAGCACAGCAGTGTCTCTGAGTGAGATTAATAACCCTTAGCCTATTCGTGCTAGGACAATAGCACAGCATTACAGAGGACGAGTGAGAGTGCACGTGTGTGTCCATGAGCTGCATCGGGTGATCTTGGTATGCTTGTCCTTACTCCTGGAGAACTCATCCTGCGCCGCCACTGTTCCCTCCATCAGCTTAGGTTTAATCAGCCTCGTGCACAGCCCATCAGCATCTTTGGTGTAATGCTAAGAGCGAGAGTGTGAGAGTGTGAGAGTGAGAGAGAGGGAGGGAGAAAGAGAGACTGCTTTTATGGCAAGCTTGGTTGCTTTGATTGATTTTTACTGATAGATCTTCAACACATCAATCATTCAACATGGCACTTGCTGACCAAATCAATATTAGTTGAGGATAACACATAAAAGTAAAGTTAAAAACACGTATTTCCACTATGGTCCTCAACAGTGGCTGACAGAAGGCAAGCAAGCTGATTTGTTCATGAAGCCGACCTGACATGGAAAATAAATATTTCAACCAAAAATGTGGATGTCGTCTTGTACAACATAATAATAATAATAATCTAAAATGTATATAGCGTTTTTTTAACCCATTAAGACCGGGAACGCATCTGTGTAATTTTTCTATTTCTTTGGCTATTAAAAAAAATCACACCCCGTGTGAAGAGAGTGGTGCCTTTGATGAGCCCCGTATTGGTATTGATGTTGTCATCAATGTTTGTTTATTGGACAGACATACATACATACATACATACGGACACACGGACAAAGTCAGATATAGGAGTGGTTGGCACCACTCAAAAATAGCAGATCTACAAGCTCATAACATGGCACAGAGCGCCCACTATGAGCTTGTAGATCTGCTATTTTTTGAAAAGTCTCGAAAATGTTTGCAAATCTTTGAATATATACTTTTTAAAGCAAGCATTTGTAACTCAAATCTTCTGTAGGTCCCTTGAACACAACATTTTACAAATGTTCGCTTTAAAAATATATATATTCAAAGATTTGCAACAAAAAAAAATCACGATTTAAAAACAAATACATGTATATCTGCTATTTTTGAATAGCCAAAGAAATCTTAAAATGACACGGATGCGTTCCCGGTCTTAATGGGTTAAGTACCCAAAGACAAAGTCTAATACACAGTAAATAAAACAAGAATTTAGTTACCGGTATTATATATTTATTTAGAGGAGAGTGGATGGAGCAAGTCTAGCTTCTGCTGATGTGTAGGTTTCTTACCACCTACTGTACACATTGTCAACTGAAACCCTACACACAGTACGCTACACACCAAAACAAAAACATGTTGGACAATGAGAACAGAAGTGGAGGCAAAGTCATGCCTGGGGGGTGTGAACAATGCTGTCTCAGACAGAGACAGAGGCAGAGACAGAACCGGATAAACAGCCAAACTCAGCAGTACGCAGTGCTCACCGGGTAAACAAAAGCAACCAGTAACCACATAAACCCTGGTGTCCCTAATTTGGGCACATGAAAAAATATATCAAAATGTCTCAACATTTTTCAAAAATGTTCAAATTGGTAATTTTTGTGTTTTCAAAAATAGCTAAATAGTAATTTTACAAGTTCACAAGATTGGCTATTTCATTATTTGTCGTACGGCAAATATACTGTAGGGCTTGTGGTTAAATAAGACATTCCATAACAGGATGGAATCACAAGGTGATGCTCTTCCATTCCATTCACCACAGCTCGTCTCCCCACGCTGCTGCCAGGAGGAGAGGAGAGGAGGAGGGGGGTGATGACGATGATGATGATGACGATGAGAGCTGAATGTGGGAACCAGCAGGAGAGGAGTGGTGTGTGGGTGTGGGAGAGGTCACGGACGCTGACCTCTGACCCCCCAGACACACAGCAACAAACAAAGCTGCGGTCAATAGAGGCTCATCTCCCAAGTCAGCAGGAGTCAAGTGCAATCCTCCACGCTGCCTCTTGTCAAACTTTATTGACACTCGAAGAGCCTTTTCACATGCCCTTCTTACAACGGGCGGTAATAGCCCCCCCCCCTCCCCCGGGGGGTGGGGTTTCAGTGTGTTACCCAAGGACACTTCAGCATGGCCGACCCCTTGTTGGCTGTATTTATCACATACAGCACACAGCAGGTCTAAAATGTCTGAGTAGAAACCTTCCCTCCTAGTGATACTCTATTGATTCTTTCCCTCCGCACACAGAGCAGTTAGGTACACTGTAAACATTCAGAGTGTTCATTTAACTCTACAGAATGTACAAAATGGATCCATTGCCGTGTAGCGATTCAGGAGGCGTCATTCCTCAAGGACACACTGGAGGCAGGGGTTCAAATACTTGGGACCTTCACATTTGAGTCATTTAGCCGATGCTCTGACCCAGAGTGACACAGAGATGGATTTAGATTTAAGAGTCTAGCTCCAGGACACTGGGACCGGACAGATGGGCACAGTGGGGATCCAACTTAGGACTGTTTCCGCTCCTGGGACAGTCGGGTCTATCCACCGGATGAGGCAGACAGCTGAGCTCACTGGGGATCCAACCTGTGCAACTGCTAAATGGCGGCAATGAGTTGCGTAACCGAACTGGCCATTAACCACTTTAAGTCCTATATATACTTTGTCACATGATGCACAAATAGCAATTTGTAACAAAACATGTAGAACGGCTATTTTTAACCCTAATATCCTGACTACAACTGGTATGTTCAAAAACATGGACACCGGGTTGAAAGTAGTTAAAGGTAGGGTAAGTGATTTTCTTTGGTTAAAATAATAACGAGTGCCGCGCTATGAGCTTGTAGATCTGCTATTTTTGAAAAATCGTGAAAACATTGTGCAAATCTTTGAATATATACTTTTAAAGCGAACAGTTGTAACTCAAATCTTTGCTTCAGGGGATCTCTGGAATAACATTTTTTATATTTTTATATTTCTTTTTTATTTATTTATTTTTTATATACCATTCCATCCAATTGTATGGACTGGACCAGGTACCATGATGAGGTAAGAGTCCTCACCAGCAGAGCGCAGCAGAGTGAAGGAAGTGCTGGTAGGGTGAGATTCATCCATTCAACAGGGAAACAAATGAAACCCAGCTCAGGAGACAGACAGTCATGTCAGCACATGAACAACCAGACCTTCTCTAGACTGTTCCAGTGCATTCTTCACAGCTCCAGTCATTTCAGCCCGTCATTAAATAGTTTCACGGGGACATTCGAGAACAACTCCGTACGTACATGTAGTGCACAAAATATTGGGAGGCACTCTCATCAACCCCTCCACAACTCTCTGCAATGCCTTGAGGCTTAGAAATCCTCCTTGAACACCACACCTCTTCTTCTAAAACTCAGCTCATACAATATTAAGACTATTTTGGACCAATATTGAACGATCCTGAACAATTCATGTCTCGAGCTGCTTCAAGGCTTACACAACCATCTTTAAATCTGTCTGCTGCCGTGCTTCATGGCTGAAAGCTGAATCTTGTATAAGACAAGCTCTTATATCGTTTCTCACTGTACATTTTGTAAAATGATAGTTATTTCTTCTCTTACTTAATATATTATAACGTTTAGGATGTTGCACTTTTTGTTAACAAGTCCCAACATTTGGCTGCTTGTACTTGTATTAAGTAAAACCTTCTTGATTCTTGGTCTTGAAGGAAACTGCACAAGTATGTACAGTAAGTCATCATGTAAATAACATAAATGACAAGTAGTGTGTACATGAGCTAACCACACGAAGTCTAGCGTCCCTTTTTTTGGCATGTCATAATACGTGAAAATAGCAGATCTACAAGCTCACAACGTGTTGCGTTGTGAGTGTAACTTGCTCGTAACTAACGAGCAGGGGTTCCGGTAGGAGACACAAAGGAGACTCTTTGTCTGAGGACCCCCTGGAACCCCCCTCAAGAACCCCTGGGGGTCCCTGGACTCCACTGTGAGAACCACTGGTTTACACAATAATAACATATAGATCTATGATCATATGTTGAATAATTATGTTATGAACAATTGCAGACTGTTTTCCATTGCTAATGCGCTCAGAGTGCACAACACAGGCAGTGCACAGGCTCTGCCCTCCCTGCGATCAGATCTAAGAGTTGAGCTCACAGCCTTTTCATCTCCCTGTGCCGCCGACACATTTACCATAAAGTGCTCATAGAAAAACATCCTGCATATCTCTATGAAAGTACTGGCCTCTTTGGAGATAATGTTACGTAATCAGACGGAGGTCTGCCTATGCAAGATAACAATCTGGCTGCCAGCAGTGCAGACACACTGCACACACACACCACAAAGAGCATCATTGCATACTACCTGCGCTCCACTGTGATGCATTTACAAAGGAGTAAATGTACATTTCTTAAATTTGTTTCCCTCAGCTACACATTAACCCATTAAGACCTGGAACGCATCTGTGTAATGTTTTTATTTGAGCTAAAAAAGCATTCTTTTACACTTTGGCTATTTTAGAAAAATCGTGAAAATGTGTGCAGATCTTTCAATATATATATTTTTAAAGCAAACGTCTTTAACTCAAATCTTTGCTTCTGGGGGGTCCCTGGAACAACATATTTTGAGATGGGGGTCCGCGGCCAAATACCTAATTTTGGGTGGTCCTTGACATGAAAAAGGTTAAGCACCACTGATATTAAAAACAACATAATTATTTTTCAAAAAACTGTTAGAGATTTATAAGACATTTGTAGAATCCCCCAGAAGCAAAGATTTGAGGTACAAATGTTCAAGATTTGCGCAAATGTTCACGATAAAAAAAAAAAAAGCAGATCTACAAGCTCATAGCGCGGCACTCGGTGCCGCGCTATGAGCTTGTATATCTGCTATTTTTGTATAGCCAAAGAAATCTAAAATGACAGAGATGCGTTTTCCCGGATTGAATGGGTTAAAAACAATCCCTCAGCTACACATTAAGTCAACCGTTGTTGTTGCTGTTCTGACATCTATATAAAGATAAAGTGTGGCGGCTGCATGCCTGCCGCAGGCACACAGATAAGCCCATATGGACTGGACATGCCCGACGTCATCACAAATCGGATATAAGCTATGCCCATACAGTACAGTATATGGACTGGGCTGATAACATGGCACTTCATAAGCGCAAATCAGCATAATGGTATGCCATATATGGACTGGACTGTTAACACGGTGCTTTATCAGCCCAGATATGGATATGCCTGATGCAAATCATGCCCATATATATGGACAGGGCATGCCCAACGTCAGCTTTGCAGCCTGAAAATCCAGTAGCGCTGATTGGTGCACGATTACATCCGGCAGTCACATTTGTTGCCCCAAGTAAGAGCACATCCAAGTAAGAGCACATCCAGATGTCACGTTTGGGACCGAATTGTGGCCCAATTCGGTCAATCAAATCGTCGGTATGTCACATTTGTGAACCCCACAAACTAATGTCGCCCACCACATCCCAATTTTAATATAGGATAAGGACTAAACACACAAACGTTTTCATGGTTGGACATACAGTAGCATTTCGCTTCCACCCATACACTATGCTGAAAGGGCAGGCTCCCCCCCTTGCAGAGCACCGTAGTGCTGCTGTACTGTGTGTGTGTGTGTGTGTAAAGTACATTGAATTGCCTTGTTGAAATGTGCAATACAAATAAAATTGCCTTGCAAGCCTTGCCTACTGTGCACGCGCACGCGCGTGTGTGTGTGTGTGTGTGTGCGTGTGGAGACTGCCAGTGTGCCGGTGGAGCAGTGGAACACAGAACATGCAGGAAAAATACACAAGAATGTAAAGAATTCCCTCATCAGCCAACTAAAGAGACACAGAGAATGAAAGAAAGAAAGAAAGTAAGAAAGAAAGGGGAAATAGGACCGAATGAACGAGACAGATAACAGAAGGAGAGAGAGAGAGAGAGAGAGAGAGAGAGAGAGAGAGAGAGAGAGAGAGAGAGAGAGAGAGAGAGAGAGAGAGAGCGGGATAAGAGACACGCCTGCAGGATGTGAAGGATGGAGAGCCAGAGACAAGAGAAGAAAGGAAGGAGAGAGACATGGTGGAGGACTGATACAGACCCAGCAGACACTTTGTCTCCATGTCTCAGTGTACAGTAGGTCCCTCTCTCCCTCCTCCTATACATCTATCTATCCATCCATCCATCTACCTACCCATCTATCTATATATCTGTTGATGATTAAATGATTAATTATAGGACTGACATTTCTCTGCTTGACCCAGTACATACTGTACATGTGCTGATTCTCTCTCATCTGCGTTAAGCACATACTGACACCATGACCCTCAACTACTTTATCACATAGACTGACGTCTGAGCACAGTGATACGAGAGACATGTTCTTATTCCTACTCATTCTGCTCTTCACCAAGTCTAGTAGTGATGAGCGGGCCGACCCGTAACCCGCGGGTCCCGCGGGTCAACCCGCGGCGCGGGTGGGTCGAGTCAGGATTTCAGAGGCAATTATGCGGGCTGCGGGTGAGCGGGTTAGCCGAAAAAATATATATATATCACATGCTCTTGTTTTGTCTTTATTCCTAATAATAATAATAATAATAATAATAACAATAACAGTTTGAATACACTTGGGGTGTATACTTGAAGATTATTTTCCTTCATGATTTTACAGAATTATAGGTACGACGTGGGTTGCGGGGCGGGTTGAGCCATAGATTTATATATGGGTTCGCGGGGCGGGTTGACGCGGGTTGGGTTCCGTGGCGTGGCGGGGCGTGGCGGGTCATGAAAAAACCCGACCCGCACATCACTAAAGTCTAGTATACCTTCCGGTCACGCCATGTGTCCGGTACTGTATTATATTCTCTGTGCGTGTGTAATAAACTTCAGAACATGTCGTGTGATACTGCCTGGTGTCGTCTTGTTCTCCGAGCTCGTCACCCAACTGAACCATCACTCATCACCCTTAGTAAGAGGGAGACTCTTAAGACCTCCATTTCACGACTAATGGCGACTTACAGAACGCTATACGAGCACATCTACACTCTGATTGGCCTATTGCCACACCGGCGTCGCTGCGCATATTTGCTTGAAGTTGAAGCCTGGAGCAACTTTGTTTAACGCCAAGATGCAGCGACCTGATCGCCAGCCACTATAGGCTCTCTGCACACCAGCCATATTGGAAAGAAATCGGGCGTCTTCTTCTTTACTTCCTTCACAGGTATAAGCAATTATGCTAATTGAAGTTGTGTTCCATTCAAGCGTCAGCGTGCTGTCATTGCTGCATGTTGACTCACTGGTCTCAAAGTGTGGTCCAGGGACCCTCATGGTTCCTTGAGGGGGTTCCAAATGCCCCCTTACCGGTGTGTAACTCTGAGTGTACAAATTGAACCAAATGGACCCGTAAGGGTCCATAAATTCCACTTTATTAGAATCATTGATAGCACCTGTGAAGGAAGTAAGGAAGATGGCCAATTTTTTTCAAATATGGCTGCTGTGCATAGAGCCCCATTGTGGTCTCTCCTCCACTCCCAGCGCTCATTGGAAATGAACGACTCCCGGTCGCTTTGTCACATGTAAGGATCCATTTTCACACTCTAGAGTTAAATTAACATGTTGTAGGAGCAGTCAGCTCGTCCTGTCCACGTCTCTGGCGCACTCCAGGGCCAGAGAGTGAACACCAAGTAACACTGAGATAACAACCCTACCCTACATCATTCGTTATCTGTCTGTCCCTCTCCATACCTCCTTTTCACTCCCGCGCGTTCTATCGTGTCCCTCTTTCTCCGTCTCTTGCCCTCATCTCTCTCTCTTCTCACGCCCCCCCCCCCCCCCCCCCTTCGTTTTCCTTTCATTCTCCAAGCACCTCTCTCCTCCTCCCTATTCCCTTTCTTCCTATCCTGTCCTGCATCCCGCAGCGTTCATATTCCACCTCTCATTCTGTCTCTCCCCCTAGTCTTCAGTTGTCTGTCCTCGGCAGCTCTCCCACCCTCTCTCCTCTCCTTTACTTTGATGTGTTCTCTCTGTCTCCCTCACGTCCCCTCCCCTCCTGTCCATCTCTTTTCCTCTCATGTACTTTCCTGCTGTCTACACTCTCCGCTCAGTCTGAACTATAGTGACTCTTCCACAGATAACCTAGAGGGGTTTCTTTGAACGACATGGCTGTTAGCGGACTGAGTTTTGCAACAAGGTTATTTAACCATGGCTGGCTACGTTCTGGCGGACCAACCGGCCACTTTGGCAGGTACAAACCAGCCATTTCTCAAAAGATCCTCTTCCATTTTCAAAAATTTGATTGGTGAAGTTTTCAATTAGCCGCTGTGACCAGTGGGCAAAGAGGATAGCTACCTACTGTATCTTCCCATTAGAGATTCAGTGCTTTGCTCACAAATAATTTGACAGGACACAGCAGCAGAGATTTGAACCCACGTTCTTTTCCTATTTTGTTTCATGCTTCTGCGTTGTCAGTGAGTTAAATTAACATTAAAACCGGGAAAGCATCTGTGTCATTTTAGATTTCAGCGTTGGCTATTAAAAAAAAAGAAGATGTGCCGCGCTGTAAGCTTGTACATCTGCTATTTTTTTTTACATTTTTGAAAAATCTTGAAAGTGTGAGAACTGCTGATTTAGAAGGCATTTGTAGAATCGGGTCTCAGGTCTTAATGGGTTAAATTAACACTTGCCCCTCACCTCCACCAGCTGCATGAGGTTTTCAAAGTACTCCTCCTCGTCTATGGTCAGCTTGCCGTTGTGATAGATAATGCGGTAGTGTTCCACCTTGCTGTCACAGCTCACACACAGGGTGTAGTCCCCGGGGTAGTTGGTGCTCTCCCTCACCAGGTACAGGCCCGTCTCTGGGGGGTAGAGGAGCCGCTCCGCCTGTTCCCGGGTTATCTTCCCATGGAACCATCTGCAAGGAGACATAGAGATGGGTAAACAAACGGAACAAGCACGCACGTCCACTCTAAAGTGCCAGGAGCAGGAGATATGTCAGTCTATAAAGCCCAAAGTGCACTTGGGCTCGAAACGTCACATACGATGGTGGAAGAAAAATACATTTGAAAACTTTTGGAGCATGATCCAGTGTGCACATTAACCCATTAAGACCTGAAGCCGTTTTCTACAAAATGTCTTCTAAATTCCAACAGTTTTCTGAAAAACCTATGTTTCTATATCAGTGGTGCTCAAACTTTTTCATGTCAAGGACCCCCAAAATAATATGTATTTGACCGCGGACCCCCATCTAAAATATGTTGTTCCAGGGACCTCCAGAAGCAAAGATTTGAGTTAAAAATGTTTGCTTTAAAAGAATATAAATATATTAATTTACACACATTTTCTCGATTTTTCAAAAATAGTAGATCTACAAGCTCATAGCGCGGCACTCGGTGCCGCGCTATGAGCTTGTATATCTGCTATTTTTGAATAGGTCTTAAATGGGTTAAAATCATTCCTTTATAGAAATAGATAAATAAGAGAGTCAGAGGGCAAGTATGGCCCCAAGAGGGAAACGACATAAGCGCCAACAAGAGAGCAACATGTTCTTAGAATTGCTTACGTGAATTTAAGCCTGCATTGTGTGCACACAAACACGCACGTGCGCGCACACGCACTCACTCACGCACACTACAGCAATTAGGCAACGCAGTACATAAGATGATGCCACAATGTGTTGACTGGCTGTTAGAAATGGTCCCGAAACCAGAAGTTCAGACAGATGACTTAACTTTCTACATTCATCTATGAGTCCTGTGCTGAAGGGAGACACTTCTCCTCCTACTGCATTGTTCAAATGACCATCAGCACAACAACTGGAATATAATAATATGTAACCAGCATTTAGCATATTATATATTAGTGCCTAGTTTCCTAGTGTACCAGATAGTTAACCACTCTTAAACCCTCTATTCTTAGTAAAACAGACCTGAGTTACAACTGTACTTGGACTGCTGTCTTCCGTCTACACCAACTCTTTTCACGATACGTCGCTTGTAGATCTGCTATTCCCGGAAAATGTTCCCCCAGAAATAGGCATGCTGTGGTTCAAGTGGTTCAGTGCATTCACCTGGAGTGCCAGCAGGTCTAAAATAGTTGATTAATATGGGCCGTGAGTGACAACCAGCGGCCCACTCAAGTGTCTAGAACAAGTGACCAAAATGGTCATTCACTATCATGTTGTCGCTCTGAAGCTGCATGTCAATCCATCAGAATACAGAGAGCAGGTTTCACAGCAGCATTAAGTCAGAATTAAGCCCCTGGCCAGCTGCTCAATGTGGAAGGGGAGGGGAGGGCAGTCATTCCTTCCTTGTCTCAAAGAACCAGAGAGAAAATACCTGGGTCCAACAACAGGAAACATGTCTCTCTCACACACACACACACTCACACAAGCGCGCGCGCAGCCAGGGATAGAGTCGGAAACTGACGCACAGCCGCTGCAATAACAGGAAAATACTAAGCATCCGAGGGAAGATGCAGGGACCGCCTGCCTGCCCCTCCCCTCCCTCCCTCTCTTCATTGCCATGGGGGTGAGAGTCAGAGAGAGGGCAGAGACCAGTGGAGTCTGCTCACCACACGGTGCACTCAATGAACCCTGGCCTCAACTGACCGCAAGTCAGGCTCGGGTCAACCCTCCCAGGCAGCACTGGGAGCCCCACTAGCTGTACCCAGCTCTGCGGGATAAATATAGCTCATGATTTAGAGTGTAGTCTTTGGGCCATACTGTTTAACTCTGTCTCATTCGCACCATATGGCACAATGGTTGCATATCGTCACTGTCGGGCAGAAACCTTGTATCTCTTTTGTTTTTTCATAAATGATCTTATACTGCGTTGCATTAGCCTGGGATCCAGCCTGATTCGCTACGTTCGGCGGACTTTTTTCTCTCTCTCCGCTTATCAGTCTGGAATGCACCCCATTGACTCGTTTTGCAGAACTACACTGGAACTACATACAGTATGTTACGTTAGGCAACGTCGTTGCTGATTGGATGTTGTTCAAACGAATGACGAATCACAACGATCACACTGTTTTTTTTGTCCCGCCCCGCACCACAGACCAATCAGAAGCCACGGCACGACTCGAAACGTTTGTCATGTCCCGCCTCCCTTGGAGATAGGAGGCATTCCAGACTGAGAAGCGAAGAGAGAAAAAAAAGTCTGCCGAACGTAGCGAAGCAGGCTGGATACCAGGCTAGCGTTGCATGACTTTGTCATGCTAAAGTAGCGAGAATGGCCACCCTACAAGCTCACAACGCCTCGCGATGCATCATGCAACGCGCTGAGAGCTTATAGATCTGGTGTTTTCTCTACTGTATTTGTGAAAAACCTTCGCCTATATATGACACGCCCAAAGTGGAGACGCCAGGTTGGAAATGGTTTAATGAATATATAAACAATGAAAAGTATTAACAAGAACTTGTGACTAAATTATAACTCGTTGGAACACAGGTTCTTTCCCCCCATTTTCCTGAAAAGTAACCGTTTTGGACATACAAGGTTTCCGCCCGACAGCGGTGATATATAGGCTAGTAGTAATGGATGGATTTTCTTAATGGGTTAATTCACACCGCTGACACTCGGCCCCACCTCCAGTACACCCCTGCCTTCAACCAAAGGCAGGAGACGAGGGAAGCAAGTCCACAAATCAGACACACCCAAACAAAACATACTGTGTATATTATTGTTCACGACACCGTGGCTTACCTTCAATATGACTGTCATGAAGCTGTCGTCAAATTTGACATGAAACTCTAAAAGTTTATATAATAAAATATACTTTTTCTTATCAAGGACTGTGCAGTGTGCATGTTGTATTCCTCAGGTTGCTATAGCTAGAGAACGATGAGTAAGCAATGCTCTACCAGTGAGATAAAACATGCTCAGCTCTCTGAGGAACTAGGACAAACGGAGAAGGCGGCAGGGTCGTTGCCCACTTTGCCCACGTTGAACAGGATGTGTTAAAACATTTCCCATACTAAACTAAAAACAAAAGGTGACAAAGCCTTTCAGGCTGTAGCTCCCAAACTTTGGAATGCTCTTCCACAGGCATCTTTTAGAGTCCCTGATATAAATCTACCATCCTTTTCTCTTATTTTCCACTGGTGTTGTTATATTATGCAGTTAAGCATCAGCTCTGGAAAGGTGCTCTACAGATCAAATAAACTGTATGTTTTATGAGACACGCCTTATGCATGCAGCCAGCACCTTTCCAAAGAATAGAAGATGGGGACAATACATTTATATCAGTGACAAGTACAGTATGTCAGCGACACATACTTTTAGTATGTCACAGTGATGTACTCACAGTATGTCAGTGATGCACCTACTGTGCTGCTGTCTGGCATGCTGATGCTGCATGCCAGACAGACATGGCCACTCCATTCTCTTTGTGGTGTTATTATTGGGTGTGTGAGCTGCTGTAAAGCGGCTGATCCTGCTGCCAATTTCTTTTGGTCAATTCTGTACACTGTACTGTATATTGTATATTCTCAACATTGCAAAGCACTTTGTGCTGAGCTACATTCTGTGAGTGCAAACGTGCTATCCAACCACAGTTAACGATCAATTTCTGTCCTGCCATCCACTCCAGCCGTCAAACTATACAAAGAATATCTACAGACTAGAAAAGTGTGCTCCTCCTCAGAGAACAGGTCTCCAAGCGACACCATGAGGCCGATTTGGTCATTTTGGGTGGTTAGTTCTTCCTTAGCCTATTGGCCAAGGAAGAACAGCGGCGAAAACATAGTCTCCGGCACGGGCAAACACACATAGTCTTCGGCCGTCCGGCCCGGCGGAGCAAACCATGTCAAATGTAAACTGTAAAGCCCAGCAGCAGCAGCCAGGCCCACAGAACAATATGAGATAAATAAAGTATTTCCATGAGACGGACTGTGTGAGACGGACTGTGTTTAAGACACAACAGTAGCAGCCAGACAGGTGACTGATTTATTCTTAGCCGCGAGCCGGTGTCGCGCACCGAAAATACAGCTGCGGCACGTTGTGAGCTTAAGTATAAATCAAGGCTTAAGCCCTCAGGGTGTGTGTGAGTGGGCGCTAATCAGCGCAGGGGTTGACACTAACGGTTGCCCGACATTCGGGGCAAGTGGAGTTTGCTTTCAGGCTGCCCGACGGGCAAGTGCGTTTGAATGGGGAAGCAACCGTCCTCATTAAATATTATTGGTTATTCATGAAAGAACAAATAATGCTACCGTTTTACAAGTAGCAGTTGTGCTCATTCAGACTTCCAAAGTGACTGTCGCCACTCAGCAGTTATCGATTGGATTTAACATTCACTTGATTACCTTTTCGGGCAAGTGGGCATGACCTTTGGGCAAGTACAACTTGACCTGTACTTGCCCGACGGGCAAGACCTTAGTGTCAACCCCTGCAGCGGGTCCAATTGATTCACCCCGTTTTTTGTCCTCCTCCTCCCTTCCCCAACTCCTCTTCTACCTCCACCTCCTCCTCCAGCTCAGATGGAGCAGAGAGTGGGCTCCTTGTGGCAAAGCAGCTTAATGTGACCAGGGTTGATTAGATCAGCAGAGACCGCGGGGCGGCAGCTCCCTAACTCCCATTAATCTGAGAGGAGGCATCGGGCAAGCTCAGTCCTGAGCCTGACGCCAGCCGCACGCGCACACACAAATACACACACACACACACGCACGCCAGTGGTGGAAGAAGTACTCAGATATTTTACTTAAGTAAAATTAGCAATACCACAATATAAAAATACTCTGTTACAACTTACAAGTAAAAGACCTGTGTTCAAAATGTTACTTGAGTAAAAGTACAAAAGTATTGGCATCAAAATATACTTCAAGTACCAAAAGTGAAAGTAATACAATGTTTGAAAATAGCAGATCTACAAGCTCACAACGCGTCGCTGTAGATCAGCGTCGCTGTAGATCAGCTATTTTCAAATAGCCTAAGTATAAAATAGGGCTGAAGTGGTTTATGTACGTTTAATAATATAATAATGGATATCTGCAAAGTAACTAGTGACTAAAGTTTTCAAATAATTGTAGTGGAGTAAAAGTACAATATTTGCCTCTGTGATGTAGTGGGGTAGAAGTAAAGGTATTGAAAATTGGAAATACTCCAGTAAAGTAATAATGCCTAAGGATTGTACTTAAGTACAGTACTTGAGTAAATGTACTTAGTTACTTTACACCACTGACGCACGCACACACACACACAAATACACACACGCGCGCACACGCACACACACACACACGCGCGCAAAAAGGACAAAGACACAGCCTCTCAGTGCTCCCCACATTGGCCGTTCTGTCCTCTGAAATCAACCAGAGGGCTGTTGTCTTGTGCATTACGTCACTCAGAAATGTGACGTTTGTGAGGATTTTTGTCATTTCTTCAAAAATCCAATCAAATGTCAGAAAATGTGGTAAACAACCAGCGAATGAAAGGAGAAAGAGAGGAGGCACGGAGGAGAGGAGAGGAGAGAATGCAGGATCTGTGCTCCTGGGGCAGGCTGGTTTAGGGTGGTGCTGCTGGGGCTCTGTCTGTGTGACCCAGCACAACGGAGCACATGTCTGCCACATGGGGGCAGCAGAGAGAGAGAGAGAGAGGGAGAGAGAGAGAGAGAGAGAGAGAGAGAGAGAGAGAGAGAGAGAGAGAGAGAGAGAGAGATTCCAAAGAGAAAGAGACTCCAGAGAGAGGGAGGTGGTGAAGACAAGAGATACAGATACAACATGTATTCATTGTTATTTTAATACTATGTATTTGTGTTGCTTTTTATTTTTTCCCCCCAATTTACATTGGACATATATCAATTTGGGGGGTCCTTGACTAAAAAAAGTTTAACCCTTTAAGACCGGGAACGCATCTGTGTCATTTTAAGATTTCTTTGGCTATTCAAAAATAGCAGATGTACAAGCTCGTAGCGCGGCACCGAGTGCCGCGCTACGAGCTTGTAGATCTGCTATTTTTTTGAAAAATCATGAAAATGTGTGCAAATCTTTAGTTTGAATATATGTATACTTTTTTTAAAGCAAAAGTTTTTAACTCAAATCTTTGCTTCTGGGGATTTTAATGTCTTCTAAATCCTAAGTACTTTTTTCCGAAAGTTTGAATTTTTGTATTTATTTTTTACTTATGTTGCTATATTATCAATTGTTTTCAAACTTGTCAAGGACCCCCAAAATAATATGTATTTGACCGCGGACCCCCTCCCATCTAAAAATATTTTGTTCCAGGGACCCTCAGAAGCAAAGATTTGAGATAAAATGTATAAAGATTTGCACACATTTTCAGGATTTTTCTAAAAAATAGCAGATCTACAAGCTCATAGTGCGGCACTCAGTGCCGCGCTATGAGCTTGTATATCTGCTATTTTTTAGAAAAATCCTTCTTAACCTTAAAGGGTTAAGAACCACTGCATTAGAGCACGGTGAAAATGTTAGGGGAGTAGTTACAGTGTTGGGCCTGAAAGAGGGAGGACGCCCAGGAGACACTAGGAGACACAGCTGAGGTCTTCTGTCAGCTAGTGTGCAGAGTGAGAGGTCCCATAAACACATCTGTTAGACATTCACAACAACAAGCAGCAACGCAAACAGGACCCCAAGGACCGCTCGGCAATGACCCGGCAACAGGGCCGTGAACACCATCATGAAACATTAGTCGACCATTACATTGTTACATTGTCATAAAATACATTTAAATTTCACCCATTAAGACCTGAGACCGATTCGACAAATGTCTTCTAAATCCTAACAGTTTTCTAAAAATACGTATGTTTCTATATCATTGGTTCTCAAACTTTTTCATGTCAAGGACCCCCATAATAATACTTTTGTTAATTATTGCCAAAATAGGGACAACAGATTATTTATATTTTAGAACGATTAGATAATATCAAATAATTGTGACCAAGATGATATCGTCTCCTGTTTCCTATCTCTCTCCCCTGCATACTATCAATAAAGGCAGAAAAGCCCCAAAAATATATTTAAAAAACATTAAAAAAAACTCTACTTCTCGGTGCTCTGACCTAATATGAAATAATCAGCCAAACATCCAGTGATCTCAACAGGAGGGAGGGGGGCGTGACGCTGGAAGAAAGGGACGAAGCAACGCACCAAATACCGGAGAACACGAGTTCACATAAACATGTATGTCCACAATGCAAATGAAAAGAGGAGATCACAGCCAGAGATAGTAGAACCACATGTGAAACCTCAGAGAAAGCTGTGCTGTTTGAGGAAGAAGCTAAACACACAGCCAGGCCTGTCTCAATTATTACATAATCGCCTAAAATCGCTATTATTTGAGATAATCGCGAATATTACATACATTTTCAAGCATTTTCAAAATAGTTTAAATAGCAGATCTACATGCTCACAACGTTGTGAGCATGTAGAGCGGCTATTTCCACTATTTTGAAACAAATTTTGAGTACAAAATTATTAAATATAGCCCATTGTGGTCATGGTACATTATTTATTGTGATTATTGGTACCGGTCATTGTTAGTAATTTCTTTGTATATTATGTGTATTATTATGTGACATAATCTTTGTTTACAAAACCTAAAAAAACCAAACAGAAAATGTAAATTTCATGTTCCAATGTTCAAAGGAAAAAACCCAATTACATTGTTAATCGCAATTATTTGTGTGACAATCAACTGTCAAGTAAAATGTCAAGAGGGTTGACAGCCCTACAGTATCACACAAATGTAATCATCACTAATACTGTGTCATCAGGAACCTGGCCTCACACCTCTCTCTCACGGGGCAGCCGCTGTAAGCATGCATGCCATGCTAATCCCTGCAATCCTCCATTTGTTTACAGACTTTGCACACAAACGCTGTAAGGAAAACCTACTACATTTTTTTTCCCCATGTTCCTATGGGATTAAAGCAGAAATTGTGAACTCTACCAACATCTGCATCAGTAGGAGATTATATTGTTAAGACCCGAGGCCAATTTTACAAATGTCTTTAGTTTTCTGAAAAACCTATGTTGATCCCCAAAATTGATATGTAAATTGCTCCAGGGACCCCCACAAGCAAAGATTTGAGTAAAAAAAAAAGTATTAAAAAAAAAAGATATTCAAAAGGTATGCACACATTTTCACGGTTTAAAAAAAACATGCTGTGAGCTTGTATATCTGCTATTTTTGAATAGCCAACTCTAGAATAAAAAATGACAGATTCTTTCCTGCTCTTAATGGGTTAATGTACTCTGTTAGTTGTATGTACAACTTGGGTAAAGAAATAATGGTGACATCATGGGGACTGAATAGTCTCGTTTCTCTGCCTTCTTTCCCCCTCTGTTGTTGTACTCTAATAAAACAGCAATGATATAAAAACAAAGTGCAACATGTGCTGTATTTGCAACCGCTAGTAGTCCAACGTCTGTATGTGTAGACAGCCCAGTATAAAATCTACAGTGAAAAAGGTGACTCCCGGACAGTGTTGACAGATTCTGTGAGAGAAACAAGCAACCAGGTCTAGGAAAACCAGCCCAAAAGAAGCGACAATGGGCCACATGAGCACTTTAACATATACATCAGCTATTTGAAAATAGCAGATCTACAAGCTCTCAACGCGACGCGGCGCGTTGTGAGCTTGTAGATCGGCTATTTTCAAATCAAATCTTGCGGGGGAAATTATAATAAGCAGATCTGGCAACCCTGCTCCCGGATGCCCTTCAGATCAACAGTCCACCTCAGAGGATAAACAGGGAGTTTAAACACTTTGTTTTCTCCGGATTTTCCGGGTCTCCGCGCTCCAACAAACCATCTGCTCCACAGCTAACTGTGAGCGAGCGATGACACCGTAGCGACTCCATGCACACTCTCTCCCCCCCTCTGACTGTATTATTTGCATAAGTCTCTCATTATATTTTCCTCTTCTGAAATAGCTGTCGTTTCAAACGAGAGCACAGATTCAAATCTGGCTCCACGAGGCGGGCGGGTCCTGCCCCCAGAGGCAGCCACCCAAAGAGAAGAGACGACACAGGCAGTGGGGAAAAAAAAGAAAAGGCAACATCAAACAAGCCAAGTTGACTGTTAGGTGGAGGAGGTTGGGCTTTGAAGCCTTGGATGACATTTTAGATGCATTGCTACGTTCGCTCTTGCGACAGGTAGCAGAAGGTAAGGTTAGTAATAGGTACGCACTGTACAACAACTGAATAAACACACTTGACTGTATTAAGCAATGAATGCACAAATGTGTACATTGATAGGACTGAAATGAGCTTCCCGTGAATCATTTTTCAATGCAAAGAGCAGGGTTGAATACAGAGTCAACACGGGTCTCTTGACGAATTTGATCATGCATGATGCATGTTGTGATTACGTGTGTGTACACTACCAATGAACCCACATGAACCCTGGCATCCCTAATCCTGGGCATGTCAAAAGAGGCGAATATATGGGGTGGAAGTCAGATAAGCTAGATCAACAAGCTCATAACGTATCGCAACGCATTGTGAGCTTGTAGAGCTGCTATTTGCTCAGAGATTTGGTGTGTAGACTGAGGGGGGGTGAAGGAGGGGACCTGGTATAGACCCCTGGGGGACACCGGTCAGCAAAGGATAATACTGTAGGAGTTACGTGGTTAATGACACAACAGGGCAGCCACCCGACGCTACCAAGATTCATTTTAGCGGGAAGAGGGGTAACCTAAAAAGCTCAGAGAATGCCAGCAGTAGAGGACTGGTGGTTATATTGCGCACATGGACATGAATTAAAGTGACCATCTGGATTTGAACCCAGGTCTCCTGTACTATATGTCCAACCAAACATCTTGTATATCAGCTATTTTCGGCATGCCAGCTAAGTATACATCAGGCATTATGACGCCATCAAGGCCCGCCAGAATTAAATGTAGTCGACTAAATAAACTGTCATTTTAGTTGGACTAAAATCTTACATTTTGTCTTACCTAAAACTACGGTAAATAGACACTACAATCAAAGAAATACAAATATATATATATTTTTTAAATTGACAGATTAGCTCAGCAGTAGAAATGTTGCCGCTCACGCAACTGGGTGGGACATGAAAGACACAGACACATACACACACACACACACACACACAAGCCTCGTCACTTACGGCATAAGACTGAGTTTCCCTCCTGATTTGACCCCTTCTCTCTTCTGGACATAGTTGGCAGGGATGGTTCCTTCTCTACTGCTGATGTTCTTCGCTCTGTACCAGTTAGGATCCTGAAGACACATGGACAGCATTAAGCTTGATTTTATACTTACAGTACTTAGAAATTGGGCCTCTTCCTTACTTTTTCACACATCTCAGCGATTATACCAATTAAGGCTTTGTTCCATTTAGTGTAGCACAGTGGTTCTCAAACTTTTTTTAATTTCAAGGACCCCTATAACTCTTGAGTGTAAAAATGGAACCAATGGAACCAAATGGACCCTTACGAGTCCATTTGGTTTCATTTGGACACTCTCAAGAGTTACACACCCGTAAGGGGCCATTTGGACCCCCCCCAAGGAACCATGAGGGTCCCTGGACCACACTTTGAGACCCACTGCTGAAGCAGAGTGTTTCCAGTGAGCCAACATGCACAAGGGTCAGCACCCTGACCTCTGTTTGACCAGAATGGAGCCTTCATTAGTATAATTGGTAAGACCTGTGAAGGAAGTAAGGAAGAGGCCCAATTTCTTTACAATATGGCTTTATAGTTTAATGTAAATAGCTAATCTGCAAGCTAGTAGTCTTTTCTTACTCGGGTGACTCCGATGATGGTCAAGACGTCTCCTTTACAGAAGGGAAGGTCCTGTTCGTTTTTGGTCTGGAAGTTGTATTTGGCCACACACTCTGTGCCGGTCGCCCATGGTGCCTGAAACACAGATACACAATCCAAGGTAAGGAACCTCTTATGGAAGCTTTTTCTTTCTTTCTTTCTTATGGAGAAAAAAAAAACAGTTCTTATGTTATAATGTGGCATTACCAAAACAACAAATATGTTTTATAAATGTTGGGAAAAGGTGTTTGAACAAAAATAACAATAAATATGCCCCCAACATTCAGTTGAGCAGTTTTGTGATGTCAGCAGTGGAGGTCGTCCAACCTGGTAAACTCCCCATAGAGACACTTATCTCATCAATGTACATTTAATGTAGCCTTTTACAGTATAGAGGCTGCCAGAGCATTGCAACCATGTTCATTTATAGGCCAATGTTACACTCAAAGTACTGGCATTACAGTGTACTGTACATCTAAGAGCTTCCTCATTCATTCATCACTGTCAAATTCCTTTTCTGCTAACCTGTAGTGTCACCTTTTCAAAACCTCTAATTTTAAGTAATTTCCATACAATTACCGGTATGCAACACAAAAAAAAGTTTTGATATGAACTATAATGTAAATATCAATTGCTGTCCTTTAACTGTTGCCCTACCTTTAATCCAAGTATAAATTAGCCACTTTCAACGTGGCATCCCTTTTGTCCTCCGCAAAAATGTTCATTTATTTTCAAAAATGTTCAAAATGGCAAAGATTGCCAATCTACAACTCACAGTTTATGAGCTTGTAGATCGTCTATTTTCAACATTCGTCGTGTGACTATGTATAAAGGGCTTAAGTAGTTAAAAGCTGTAGAATCAAATGTCCAAAACAAACAGGCAACAACTGGAGACATACTGTAGGTTTCTTTCTTCTGCTCCACAAACATTAGAACACTGACCTATGACCTCTTTACTAATGACAACCTGGAATGTTGGTTATCTAGGACAGTGGTTCCCAAAAATGGGATCCGGGGACCCCCAGGTGCCCTTGGGTGGGGGGTACCAGGGGGTCCCCAGTCAAAAGATTGATAGTTAGGAGCCAAATGGACCCTTATGGGTCTATAACTCTGAGAGAGTACAAATGGAACCAAATGGACCCTAACGGGTCCATTTGGTTCCATTTGTACACTCTCAGAGTTAGATCAACACAGATGATAATACAGCGTAGATTGGGGTTCCAGAGATCAAAATGGTATCAAATGGGGGTCCGTGGCCTAATGCATATCAAACTGGGGGGGTCCTTGATATGAAAATGTTTGAGAATCACTGCTATTATGTACAAATCTTCTCTTATGGGGGTCCCTCCCTGGCATATCTTTTCAAATGGTGATCCGCGGGGCTAATGTGTGTCAATTTGGGGGGGTCCTTGACATGAAAAGGTTTCAGAACCACTGATCTAGGAATTCAAATGTAACAGAGTGCTACGGCGTGGCCTTTGGATAAGAGCAGCAGCAGCACCATCTAAATATTCCAAAGTGTTACATGTACATGACTGCTGCAGGCTGTGTGTATCCAGCTGTACAGTAAAGCCTTTTAACTAGGGTTGTCCGATATTGGCTTTTTTACCGATAACCGATATACCGATATTGTCCAACTCTTAATTACCGATACCGATATCAACCGATACCGATATATGCGGGGATTATTGTGATTAGGGTAAGCTCAAATTTCATATCACACACACTATATACAGTAAGAACTCCTGTAACTTATTTATAAAGCAAAAAAAAAAAAAAAAAAAAAAAATTTTTTTTTTTTTTCAAAAACCGATACCGATATTTTCCCGATATCAATTTTTATGCTAATATCGGCCGATAATATCGGGAGGCCGATAATATCGGACATCCCTACTTTTAACCCCTTCAATCCGGGAACGCATCCGTCTCATTTTAGATTTTTAACTACAACCATTATTTTATACTTTGGCTATTCAAAAATGGCAGATCTACAAGCTCCTCGGTGCCGCGCTATGAGCTTGTAGATCTGTTTTTTTTTTTTTTTAATGGTGAACATTTTTGCAAATCTTTGAATACATATATTTTTAAAGCGGACATTTGTAACTCAAATATTTGCTTCTCCGGGGGTCCCTGGAACTAAATATTTTGAGATGGGGGTCCGCGGCCCAATACATATAATTTTGGGGGTCCTTGACATGAAAAAGCTTGAGCTTTGAGTTTTGAGCACTGATATATAGCGACATAACTTTTTCCCCCAAAAAACTATTAGTATTCAGAAGACATTTGTGGAATCCCCAGAAGCAAAGATTTGAGTTACAAATGTTTGCTTTAAAACGTATATGGTATATTTATATTCAAAGATTTGCACCCATTTTCGCGATTTTACTAAAAATGGCAGATCTACAAGCTCATAGCGCGGCACTCGGTGCCACGCTATGAGCTTGTAGATCTGCTATTTTTGAATAGCCAAAGATGCGTTCCCGGATTGAAAGGGTTAAAAAAGAGGGGTTGCTGCTTAGTCTGATGAGATCAAAGGGAATAGAAAGTGGCAACAGTTTTTTTTTTCTCTTCTTTTTTTCCAGCTCTTCTGGTGAGTGAAGAGGCCGTCCTTGTATAACCCGGCCCGCGTTGCACAGCTGAATGGGTGTAGATAGATGCTGCAGCCGGAGCTGACAGGAGAGCACATGCCTGAGGCATGACTTCATGACGGGATGACCACACCAGGGACACACACAGTTCACATGGTCGTCGATATTAAAGGGATAGTTCACCCCCCAAAAAATATTTTTTTTAATCGATTAGTCACCTCCATGGAGACTTCAATTCATTTTGTTTTTTGTCGCATTCCTGAGCCAATAATTTGATGACCAGCGGACCGGACCGGTAGGCAGCGGTTCCCGTAGAAGACACAAAGGAGACTCTTTGTGTCTCCTTCCCGGAACCGCTGCCGGTCATCAAATTATTGGCTCAGGAATGCGACAAAAACTAAAAAAATATCCATGAATTCAAGTCTCCATAATTGATAGAAAAAAAAGTCATTTTGGGGGTGAACTATCCCTTTAAGGGCGGCTCATGGAATAAATCCAAATAAAATCTCACGACTGAAAATGTAATGATGAAGTTCAGGAATTTTTATTCTAAATCGTATGTTGCTGCTGTTCTACAATACAGCCAACCAGTAAATAAATTACAGATTGAGGCTTTAAACTTAGCTTTTATGAAATTTCTGAGACCATTCGTGGTTATGGCAGATGCTTCTAGTATTCTATTGCTAGTCTGAACATTTCAAATACTCTTTTAATCATAACATAACTAATAACCGTGTTGTGAGCTTGTAGATCTGCTATTTTCGGAGCATTCATGCTTCCATAGAAGACATGCTGGCTTATGGAATCCAAATGACTGAGATCAGTCGTGGCGACTGAGAACTTTAATACATGAGTTATTTTTCACATTTCCTTCCATGTTTTAGGCCAGTGGTTCTCTCAAACCTTTTTTTTAAAGGACGACTTCACCGATTCTCAACCTATATAGTGTAATTGGTCCTCACTAATACTCATGATAAAATGGTACCATTTTTTCCTACTTGGCCTGTGTGTCATAGGAGGGCTGTGGACAGTCCAGAATTATTTTTTTTCCCAACAAGATTTCACATTTTTTATTTAGATTTTTATTAACACGAGAACAATGGCTTCTTTTATTGCATTGCAACTTTCCAGGAATAGAAAGCCTGCAGTTTCTATTAGCTTGGATTCCCCATTGATGATGTCACTGGTAGACGGGACTCTGAACTGTCCACAGCCCTCCTCTGAGACACAGACCGAGTAGAAAAAAATTGTACCATTTTATCATGAGCATTAGTGAGGACCAATTATATGAAGATAGGTTGAAAATCGGTGAAGTCGTCCATTAACTCTAAAAGAGTTACAGACCTACAGAATAAGGGTCCACTTGGAACCCTGTGGGTCCCCTGGACCCCACTTTGAGGACCATTGTTTTTGGCATTGGGTGAAGGTTGTTTCTGGTCAGTGAGTAGCAGCAGTACAAGATGACGCTTAAATTACTACAACATCCATATGACCAGCAATCAACAGAATGCAGAGTGAGAGTCAGAGCCATGATTACAACAAACTAATCTTTGTCCACTGGGCTTTATGAAACCTCATTTAAAACCCAGACACCTCCTAAAAATAACAAGAAGAGAAAAAAATAAGTACATGGTCATCAATTTGCAGACAAGGCACTTTTTTGCTCTTTTTTGCTTTTCTGAAAGGAACACATCATTATGTTTTAACAAGGCAGTAGGGAGACAGCGAGTGTGAAGGGGAGATGGAAACAACTCGGGTTTCTAATCATCAGAGTAGTTTTCATGACTCTCTTGTGTCTGTGGAATACACTAAAGATATTCAACAACAACAAACCCCTCATCTATTTGAAAAGAGGTCCTTTTCCCCTCTTTCTTTCTTTTTCTTTTTTTAAATAAGACTTTCAGGAGATATATGGTTCTCACCAAACAGCTGTGGTTACTGCGCTGACAGAGAGGGAAATAATAACACAGATCAGATCAATAGGGGAATGTGGAGGGGAGATGGTAAGATGGTAACCCTATGCTGAAACTGGTACACGGGAGTCATTAGTTCGGCCACCGAAGACAGCCCGTGAAATATGATACGCCTAAAACAAGGCAGAGCATTTTGACGAATGTGTGTGTCCAACAGCTATGTGCATTAGCACCAGGGCAGCCCCCCTGGGTGAGCGCTGTTTGGGAAGAAAGACAAAATCTTCTCTTCTGGCGTGTATTATCATTATAAACGCCATCAAACACGCAGTAGGAGTGTTAACTTATTTTATTATTTGTGAAATAGAACATCCTGTATAATTCTAAATCCCCAAATGCTGTGTGACAACTAAAGCACACCTTGACCGAGTGTGGCGTGCCAAAAAAATTGCCCATCTCTATAAAGCTCATAACGCGTCGCAGAGCGACACCTTGTGAGCTTGAAGATCGGCTATTTTCAGTGTGCTGCACTGCACATAACACCGGCACGCAACAGAGTATAAGTTGAGCATAAGTGAAAAATGGCACAAGGCTGTGGTTGTGCTGGACAGCTGATGGGATGAGAACGCAGGTAAATGCATGGATGCAATGTTCATTTGAGAGCACATTTTTATTAGTTTCAGTCATTATCTTTTGAATACATTTGAATTTAGTTTTAGTCATATTTTAGTCATCTGAAATATTTTAGTTTTAGTCTAGCTTTAGTTGACAAAATATGAGATTTTAATCAACTAAATATTCAGTTGATTTTTAGTTGACTAAAATGTATTTTGGAAGGCTGTGATGGCGTCGTAATGCCCGACTTATACTTAGCTCACTGCATGCCGAAAATAAACAATCTACAAGCTCACTGCGACACGTTGTGAGCTTATAGATCAGCTATTTTCAGAGTGTGGCACCCACGCGCAACTAAGCATAAAATAACTACTGGATCTCTTCTCCAGTACCTCCCCAACATTTTTGTCTAGTTTCTATCTGTTGACGAAATTGTCAATAGGTTTAGTCATAAGTTTTAGTCATCACAGATAGCTCAGTTTTTATGTCGTTTTCGTCAGTGAAACAAAGATAGTCAACGAACATTTTTTGTCGACAAAATGAACACTGCATGTGATGCGAACCAGGGTGGTACACAATCACCTAATCGTAATTATTTGAGATAATCACAATTATTTGAGATAATCGTCAATCGTTTCCATGTTCAAAACGTTTCATACATTTTCAAGCGTTTTCTAAAATAGTGTAAATACTAGCAGATCTACAGGTCACAACGTGTCGCCTTGTAAAAGGCTAAAAACATTAAGCTAAGACTAAAAAGCAGAAAGGGAGCTTTGGTTTGAGTTAGGCGGGGAAAGCAAGTCTGAAAAGGTGGGTTTCGAGGGAGGCTTTGAACACGGCAAGGCGGCTTTGATGTGAGGTGGTGGGAGTGGGTTCCACAGGGAGGGGGCTCTGCAACTGAAAAAGCCCTATCACCCCCAGGTGGGTTTGATAGTCCAGGAGGTTGGCATCACCAGACCTGAGGGAGCGGGGGAGGGTCAACTTAAAGGGATTGTAGACAGTTCAGAGATAAACAAAGAAAAAAACTCCAGCAGTTCCTTTCCCCGACCACCAGGGGGTGACTTCCATAGAGTTAAGGGGGCTTCAAAACGAACCATGCCGAATATAGGTAGCTTTATTCGGATAGAATTCGCGGAACTGCCCGCCCCTGCCGGTTCTCTGAATTTTTATTTTTAAATAGGCTCTTTCATTATAAATTGACCACATATATGACGTTAAACAACTAAATTCTATCCAAACGATTTTTTAAAAGTAAATTCTGTGCCTCAAAAAATAAGTTTGAAAGCGTTTTAAAACCGAAAGTAAAACGTTCCCACGGACACGGACGCGCACGGACGTGCACATGCGTGCGTTAATTTACGACCCGGACAAACATAAGCAGTAGGGAAAATACGGATTTCAGCCCTTCATGTTCCACTCACCTGGATCCCAGACATGATGATGGGAGTGGGGCAGCAGGCGTCCTCAGGGCAGGGCAACGCTCCTCACTGTTCAGCAGCTACCATCAGAGCTGCAACAACAACAAGAGAAGACGGAAACATTCAATTTACAATGTATTCATTTCAACTAAATCTTCGGTGTGTGTGTACGTGTAGCGCCCGGGATTCGAACGCGGGTGTCCCGCGTGGACAGCCAACGTCTTAATCATTAGCCTAAAGGGGAGTTCCACCTTGGCTGGGGGAGATATGAGGCTTTTGGTCATCAGGCAGAGGCTCAGAGCAGTGTTGCCAGATTCTGTGAGAGAGACAAGCAACCAGGTCTAGGAAAACCAGCCAAAAAGAAGCGACTATGGGACACATGAGCACTTTAACATATACATCAGCTATTTTCAAATAAAATCTTGCGGGGAAATTATAATAAGCAGATCTGGCAACCCTGCTTCTGAGCTACACTGCCAAATACTGGTGAACAATCCAGTGTTGCACACCTCCACTTGTTGCTGTTGATATTTACACGTATGTAGTAGGGCTTTCACGACTAGAGAATTTTACAGGTCGACTAATTTGACCCAGTGGTAGTCGATATTTACCTATTAAAAAAAAAAAAAACAGTTAAAAGAGAGTCCTTTTCCATTGTTTTAATGCCATTACTATTATTATTATCCTCCTGCCTTTATTTCTATGACGTTTTAAGGGAAGCGCTTCTGGCACAGCAGCACAGCCGCGTCTCCAAGGATCCTCAAAAGGGGGTTATTGCCCAATAATAGGCTATCATTTGGCATACTTTTGACCCCCTTTTGATAAAAATAAAGGCAGGAGGATAATAATAATAGTAATGGGCCATTACTATGGCATTAAAACAATGGAGGAAAAATAATTGATATCAATATCAACTATTCGACGAGTACCAACAAGGTCGACTAGTGGTTATACTAGTCAACTAGCTGGTGAAAGCCCTAGAATGTACAGTAGATGGCAAGAAAATGTGCACTGTATTATTGCTATGTTTCTAACAGGTTTAGACATTACTGCACTGAATATACATTTCTGATATTGTTCACATCGCTCACACTTGTGCTGACTTTATGTACTTTTATTTTATTCCTTCTATGTGATAATGCTTTGCCAAAAAAAATATTGTGATTCTGAAAGAATAATAAGTCATTTTAAGTCGAAGCATAGGTGCAATTTACGCAGTGTTTATAATTATTGAACAAGTTTTGCAATTTCACAATTTAAATTATTATTTTGCCATCATGTAACTGTACAAACTCATGAATTTCAGGATGAAAATGGTCTTCAACAAATCATAATTACAAGGTAAACAAAGTCAGCGGTGGGTCAACTGTACTGTGCGATACTGTACTGCAGTCTGAACTGTATCCACAGGGGGCGCCATACTGTAGTCAGAGACTTTTAACTTAACACACGTTTGGGCTTGAAACTAAAACATCAGACTGGATACTATTACTAACACTCACACACATCCCGTACATTCACACAGTGCAGGTCAAAACAAAACTGACCCAACCACATCCTGTGGGCCAGTGAGCAACAAAGAAAGAGACAAATGAATCAGTCTAATTGCTGACTGCCAGGATTGTATGGGTTTAACCCCTTTAGACTTCCACGTACGAATAGCAAAAAGGGCAAAAATGCAAGCTCCATGCTTTGTGAGCTTATAGATATGCTATTTCTGAACCGTATTTAAAACAATTTTGAATACTTTTGAAGATAGGTATTCCAGGGTTAATCCTCTGGCGTCTGGCATTTGATTTAAAATGCAAAATATGGTCATCATGGGTGGTATGGCCGACTTGGAAGGATTGTAATGTGTTTAAGGCAAGCCAATAAGCCTAATTGATATTCCACACCACACAATGACGTTGCTTGCCGTAAAGAACAGCATTGTTATGTGGCGTGTTGGCAGTGGTATAAAGAAACAAAGTACATTTAATCAAGTACTGTACTTTTTTTTTAGGTATTTTCACTTTACTAGAGTATTTCCAATTTTCTATACTACTTTTACTTCTACTGCACTACATCTCAGAAGCAAATAATGTACTTTTTACTCAAATACAAGTAGATTTTGATTAATATTACAAAACATACATTACCCACTTCAGCCCTATATGCATTTTGTCTATTTGAAAAGAGCCGATCTACAAGCTATGAGCTTGTAGATCGGCTATTTTACTCAAGTGCATTAGGAATACGGGACTTCTACTACTCTTCTACTACTCTGTTGCACAGAGTACTTTTCTACATTGC